>NW_026043876.1:0-301266 GCF_937001465.1 Orcinus orca
CAAGGCGGAGTGTCCTTTCCTGTACAAAACGGCGCCCAAGTGGCTGAGGCAGGGAGCATTTTCCTTCACAGAACCGGCATCCTCGTATGCCTGTGGGTTGCTCTAAAGAAACGACACTGTGAGCAACCTCTTCGAAAAGGCCTTCGCAAGCGACTTGGAGACAACAGCAGCGCAGTGGAGGCACAGACCGTTATCCTAGAGAGCAGCACAGTGTCTCTAGCAGCGATCGCTTCCTGGAGGATACTTAAGCCACACCGAGATTCCAGCAGGGAGTTTTGCCTTATAGCAGTACAACTCACTCAAGAAAGAGGGATGAGGTGTAGGGCTAATCTACGTGCGCTCACGCTCTGTGTCCCCGAGAAGGTTTCACGGAGCAGAATGCATCACCGACCGCTACCACGTGTGTGCACCAAAGAAGCCCTGTGCCGTGGGTGTTCTCAGGCCGACAGCGAAGACCTAGGTGTGTGCTGCACCCGCGCTCGGTGGTTCACACGTTGCGTGACCCCTGTGCCTTTGGAAGATGTTCAGAGCGGGTGGCACCTGCGTGCTGCGAGCGCAAGAGGTGTAGAGTGTAGAGGTCTTTCACACTGGAGGAAGGGCTTGCGTCTCGTGGAGAGAACGTGTACGTCGCCTGGGAGATGGAGGCACGCTCTTGACACCATTTCCTCTGCCCGTTTAAAACACAAGTGTTTGTACTCGATCTGGGCTGCCTGGTGAAACGCTTGGCAGTCCGCATCACCCTGAGCACCTCTCCTGAAGTTTGATTCGTAGCTGGGTGAACTCGGGCTTCAGAGGCTTAGATGAGACCAAACGTGTTCAGCTTGTGGCGAAAGCCTTTGACCAGAGGCATATACGCTTGTGCTTGGGGCGAGGGCTAGGCAAGAACGTTTACACCCCGGGTTTTTATCTTTACCCTAAGCTGTGTCCCTTTTGGCTGCAGCAGGCGGAGAGAACCCGCGGAGAGAGAACAGCTGCGAGGTGGATGCACAGAACAGTCACCTCGACACCAGCCCCGGGGTCCCAAGCAACGATCCTTCCCGGGAGGGTACTTAACCCACCCCGGGATTCAAGCAGGGAGTTCGCCTTGTCCAACTCGCACAGGAGACTGGCATGAGATGTAGGGCTCATCTACTTGCGTTCACACTACGTGGCCCGGAGAAGTTCTCACGGAGCCGAATGCAGCACCCTTCCTCCACCACGTGTGTACACAAAGGAGCGCTGGGCAGTGGGTGTTCTCAAGGCCAAGAGAGAAGCCCTTGTTCTGTGCTGCACCTGCTGGGTGGTTCAAAGGTTTTCTGACCTTCCTGCTCTGGAAGCTTTTCAGAGCTGAGGCTACGCCTGGGCTGCGAAAGCGGAGAGGCGTAGAGGCCTTTCACACTGAAGGCGTGGGCCTGTTTCCCATGGAGAAAGTGTACGTCGCCCAACCCCCACCCCCACCCCACCCCACCCCACCCCAACCCACCCCCAGCTGGAGGCGTGCGGGTTGACACCATTTTGTCCTGCCCATGGAAAATACAAAGAGGCGTACACGATTTGGGCTGTCTGGTGAGAGAATTTTGAAGCGGCGGCACCCTGAGTACCTTTCCCGAAGTTTGCTTCCTAGCTGGTTAAACTCGGCTTTCAGAGGCGAGATGAGAACAAACTTGCTCCGCGTGCGGCGAAGTGCCCTGATGCCCTGCCCTAAATGTTTGAGCTTCTGGCCAGCGTCACGCAAGTACTTTGACACGTAGGAGTCTCCCTTTTACTCCAAGCTGTCCCTGTTGGCTGAAGCAGTCGGCGTGTCTGTATCGCAGCCTGGGAGGCTGGGCGTTGGGGGAGTCTGCCAAGTGACTGGCCTCCACTTATAGCTAACTGAGAAACTGCGTCGAAGCTTTCGGGAGCCTCTTACAGGGAATGGTTGCAGTTGGGAATTGGAGACTGTGCTGGCAAACGTCAGCAGCTCCTCTCCCTCGGAGGGCTCTTGGTGTGCCGACTCCTAACAGCCAGCACGGTCCCCAGCTCGTGAACGGTCCCATTGCGAGCCGGTCTCGTCCGTGAAAGAGCCACGTGAGGCTGAGCTCCAAGAGTCGGGCTCCACACCTGGAGCCTTTGGGACAGGGCAGTCCTGAGCCGATGTGCCCACCAGGGGACGCGACCAAAGTTGACGTACCACAGGAAAGCGCAATCAAGGCCTCGTGTTCTCTCCATGAAAGGAACGTGAGCTTGAAGGGTGATGCGTCAGCGTGCACCGTGAACAGCTCGCTGGTACGCCTGTCTTTGCCCCCTCTCACGGTCTCACGCACCCGGGCTCAGTTCCGTGCAGGAACGCTGAGTGGGAGCGCCAGCCTCGCTGCTGGACTCTAAAGCCTTCCACCCCCTAATGGCAGGTTGTGTGTGTCTCTCACGTGGGGGGAGGAATGAGGTCGCCCACAGAGGTTCTGCCATGAAAGATCTAAAGACGCACGCTGCTGAGGAGCTTGTTCCTCATGGAGCGTCCCCGAAAGCCAGAAGAATGCCGACGGTCTCTTTCAAATCTGCCGGACGCTCTGCCATTCTAGGCCTGAGATACGGACCCTGTGACGACACCGTAACCCCGCGAGATTCAGGAGACATCGCCAGTGCGAGTGGCAATCCGGAAGGAAGAGCCTCCAAGGCGGAGTGTCCTTTCCTGTACAAAACGGCGCCCAAGTGGCTGAGGCAGGGAGCATTTTCCTTCACAGAACCGGCATCCTCGTATGCCTGTGGGTTGCTCTAAAGAAACGACACTGTGAGCAACCTCTTCGAAAAGGCCTTCGCAAGCGACTTGGAGACAACAGCAGCGCAGTGGAGGCACAGACCGTTATCCTAGAGAGCAGCACAGTGTCTCTAGCAGCGATCGCTTCCCGGAGGATACTTAAGCCACACCGAGATTCCAGCAGGGAGTTTTGCCTTATAACAGTACAACTCACTCAAGAAAGAGGGATGAGGTGTAGGGCTAATCTACGTGCACTCACGCTCTGTGTCCCCGAGAAGGTTTCACGGAGCAGAAGGCATCACCGACCGCTACCACGTGTGTGCACCAAAGAAGCCTTGTGCCGTGGGTGTTCTCAGGCCGACAGCGAAGACCTAGGTGTGTGCTGCACCCGCGCTCGGTGGTTCACACGTTGCGTGACCCCTGTGCCTTTGGAAGATGTTCAGAGCGGGTGGCACCTGCGTGCTGCGAGCGCAAGAGGTGTAGAGTGTAGAGGTCTTTCACACTGGAGGAAGGGCTTGCGTCTCGTGGAGAGAACGTGTACGTCGCCCGGGAGATGGAGGCGCGCTCTTGACACCATTTCCTCTGCCCGTTTAAAACACAAGTGTTTGTACTCGATCTGGGCTGCCTGGTGAAACGCTTGGCAGTCCGCATCACCCTGAGCACCTCTCCTGAAGTTTGATTCGTAGCTGGGTGAACTCGGGCTTCAGAGGCTTAGATGAGACCAAACGTGTTCAGCTTGTGGCGAAAGCCTTTGACCAGAGGCATATACGCTTGTGCTTGGGGCGAGGGCTAGGCAAGAACGTTTACACCCCGGGTTTTTATCTTTACCCTAAGCTGTGTCCCTTTTGGCTGCAGCAGGCGGAGAGAACCCACGGAGAGAGAACAGCTGCGAGGTGGATGCACAGAACAGTCACCTCGACACCAGCCCCGGGGTCCCAAGCAACGATCCTTCCCCGGAGGGTACTTAACCCACCCCGGGATTCAAGCAGGGAGTTCGCCTTGTCCAACTCGCACAGGAGACTGGCATGAGATGTAGGGCTCATCTACTTGCGTTCACACTACGTGGCCCGGAGAAGTTCTCACGGAGCCGAATGCAGCACCCTTCCTCCACCACGTGTGTACACAAAGGAGCGCTGGGCAGTGGGTGTTCTCAAGGCCAAGAGAGAAGCCCTTGTTCTGTGCTGCACCTGCTGGGTGGTTCAAAGGTTTTCTGACCTTCCTGCTCTGGAAGCTTTTCAGAGCTGAGGCTACGCCTGGGCTGCGAAAGCGGAGAGGCGTAGAGGCCTTTCACACTGAAGGCGTGGGCCTGTTTCCCGTGGAGAAAGTGTACGTCGCCCAACCCCCACCCCCACCCCACCCCACCCCACCCCAACCCACCCCCAGCTGGAGGCGTGCGGGTTGACACCATTTTGTCCTGCCCATGGAAAATACAAAGAGGCGTACACGATTTGGGCTGTCTGGTGAGAGAATTTTGAAGCGGCGGCACCCTGAGTACCTTTCCCGAAGTTTGCTTCCTAGCTGGTTAAACTCGGCTTTCAGAGGCGAGATGAGAACAAACTTGCTCCGCGTGCGGCGAAGTGCCCTGATGCCCTGCCCTAAATGTTTGAGCTTCTGGCCAGCGTCACGCAAGTACTTTGACACGTAGGAGTCTCCCTGTTACTCCAAGCTGTCCCTGTTGGCTGAAGCAGTCGGCGTGTCTGTATCGCAGCCTGGGAGGCCGGGCGTTGGGGGAGTCTGCCAAGTGACTGGCCTCCATTTATAGCTAACTGAGAAACTGCGTCGAAGCTTTCGGGAGCCTCTTACAGGGAATGGTTGCAGTTGGGAATTGGAGACTGTGCTGGCAAACGTCAGCAGCTCCTCTCCCTCGGAGGGCTCTTGGTGTGCTGACTCCTAACAGCCAGCACGGTCCCCAGCTCGTGAACGGTCCCATTGCGAGCCGGTCTCGTCCGTGAAAGAGCCACGTGAGGCTGAGCTCCAACAGTCGGGCTCCACATCTGGAGCCTTTGGGACAGGGCAGTCCTGAGCCGATGTGCCCACCAGGGGACGCGACCAAAGTTGACGTACCACAGGAAAGCGCAATCAAGGCCTCGTGTTCTCTCCATGAAAGGAACGTGAGCTTGAAGGGTGATGCGTCAGCGTGCACCGTGAACAGCTCGCTGGTACGCCTGTCTTTGCCCCCTCTCACGGTCGCATGCACCCGGGCTCAGTTCCGTGCAGGAACGCTGAGTGGGAGCGCCAGCCTCGCTGCTGGACTCTAAAGCCTTCCACCCCCTAATGGCAGGTTGTGTGTGTCTCTCACGTGGGGGGAGGAATGAGGTCGCCCACAGAGGTTCTGCCATGAAAGATCTAAAGACGCACGCTGCTGAGGAGCTTGTTCCTCATGGAGCGTCCCCGAAGGCCAGAAGAATGCCGACGGTCTCTTTCAAAGCTGCCGGACGCTCTGCCGTTCTAGGCCTGAGATACGGACCCTGTGACGGCACCGTAACCCCGCGAGATTCAGGAGACATCGCCAGTGCGAGTGGCAATCCGGAAGGAAGAGCCTCCAAGGCGGAGTGTCCTTTCCTGTACAAAACGGCGCCCAAGTGGCTGAGGCAGGGAGCATTTTCCTTCACAGAACCGGCATCCTCGTATGCCTGTGGGTTGCTCTAAAGAAACGACACTGTGAGCAACCTCTTCGAAAAGGCCTTCGCAAGCGACTTGGAGACAACAGCAGCGCAGTGGAGGCACAGACCGTTATCCTAGAGAGCAGCACAGTGTCTCTAGCAGCGATCGCTTCCTGGAGGATACTTAAGCCACACCGAGATTCCAGCAGGGAGTTTTGCCTTATAGCAGTACAACTCACTCAAGAAAGAGGGATGAGGTGTAGGGCTAATCTACGTGCGCTCACGCTCTGTGTCCCCGAGAAGGTTTCACGGAGCAGAATGCATCACCGACCGCTACCACGTGTGTGCACCAAAGAAGCCCTGTGCCGTGGGTGTTCTCAGGCCGACAGCGAAGACCTAGGTGTGTGCTGCACCCGCGCTCGGTGGTTCACACGTTGCGTGACCCCTGTGCCTTTGGAAGATGTTCAGAGCGGGTGGCACCTGCGTGCTGCGAGCGCAAGAGGTGTAGAGTGTAGAGGTCTTTCACACTGGAGGAAGGGCTTGCGTCTCGTGGAGAGAACGTGTACGTCGCCTGGGAGATGGAGGCACGCTCTTGACACCATTTCCTCTGCCCGTTTAAAACACAAGTGTTTGTACTCGATCTGGGCTGCCTGGTGAAACGCTTGGCAGTCCGCATCACCCTGAGCACCTCTCCTGAAGTTTGATTCGTAGCTGGGTGAACTCGGGCTTCAGAGGCTTAGATGAGACCAAACGTGTTCAGCTTGTGGCGAAAGCCTTTGACCAGAGGCATATACGCTTGTGCTTGGGGCGAGGGCTAGGCAAGAACGTTTACACCCCGGGTTTTTATCTTTACCCTAAGCTGTGTCCCTTTTGGCTGCAGCAGGCGGAGAGAACCCGCGGAGAGAGAACAGCTGCGAGGTGGATGCACAGAACAGTCACCTCGACACCAGCCCCGGGGTCCCAAGCAACGATCCTTCCCGGGAGGGTACTTAACCCACCCCGGGATTCAAGCAGGGAGTTCGCCTTGTCCAACTCGCACAGGAGACTGGCATGAGATGTAGGGCTCATCTACTTGCGTTCACACTACGTGGCCCGGAGAAGTTCTCATGGAGCCGAATGCAGCACCCTTCCTCCACCACGTGTGTACACAAAGGAGCGCTGGGCAGTGGGTGTTCTCAAGGCCAAGAGAGAAGCCCTTGTTCTGTGCTGCACCTGCTGGGTGGTTCAAAGGTTTTCTGACCTTCCTGCTCTGGAAGCTTTTCAGAGCTGAGGCTACGCCTGGGCTGCGAAAGCGGAGAGGCGTAGAGGCCTTTCACACTGAAGGCGTGGGCCTGTTTCCCATGGAGAAAGTGTACGTCGCCCAACCCCCACCCCCACCCCACCCCACCCCACCCCAACCCACCCCCAGCTGGAGGCGTGCGGGTTGACACCATTTTGTCCTGCCCATGGAAAATACAAAGAGGCGTACACGATTTGGGCTGTCTGGTGAGAGAATTTTGAAGCGGCGGCACCCTGAGTACCTTTCCCGAAGTTTGCTTCCTAGCTGGTTAAACTCGGCTTTCAGAGGCGAGATGAGAACAAACTTGCTCCGCGTGCGGCGAAGTGCCCTGATGCCCTGCCCTAAATGTTTGAGCTTCTGGCCAGCGTCACGCAAGTACTTTGACACGTAGGAGTCTCCCTTTTACTCCAAGCTGTCCCTGTTGGCTGAAGCAGTCGGCGTGTCTGTATCGCAGCCTGGGAGGCCGGGCGTTGGGGGAGTCTGCCAAGTGACTGGCCTCCACTTATAGCTAACTGAGAAACTGCGTCGAAGCTTTCGGGAGCCTCTTACAGGGAATGGTTGCAGTTGGGAATTGGAGACTGTGCTGGCAAACGTCAGCAGCTCCTCTCCCTCGGAGGGCTCTTGGTGTGCCGACTCCTAACAGCCAGCACGGTCCCCAGCTCGTGAACGGTCCCATTGCGAGCCGGTCTCGTCCGTGAAAGAGCCACGTGAGGCTGAGCTCCAAGAGTCGGGCTCCACACCTGGAGCCTTTGGGACAGGGCAGTCCTGAGCCGATGTGCCCACCAGGGGACGCGACCAAAGTTGACGTACCACAGGAAAGCGCAATCAAGGCCTCGTGTTCTCTCCATGAAAGGAACGTGAGCTTGAAGGGTGATGCGTCAGCGTGCACCGTGAACAGCTCGCTGGTACGCCTGTCTTTGCCCCCTCTCACGGTCTCACGCACCCGGGCTCAGTTCCGTGCAGGAACGCTGAGTGGGAGCGCCAGCCTCGCTGCTGGACTCTAAAGCCTTCCACCCCCTAATGGCAGGTTGTGTGTGTCTCTCACGTGGGGGGAGGAATGAGGTCGCCCACAGAGGTTCTGCCATGAAAGATCTAAAGACGCACGCTGCTGAGGAGCTTGTTCCTCATGGAGCGTCCCCGAAAGCCAGAAGAATGCCGACGGTCTCTTTCAAATCTGCCGGACGCTCTGCCATTCTAGGCCTGAGATACGGACCCTGTGACGACACCGTAACCCCGCGAGATTCAGGAGACATCGCCAGTGCGAGTGGCAATCCGGAAGGAAGAGCCTCCAAGGCGGAGTGTCCTTTCCTGTACAAAACGGCGCCCAAGTGGCTGAGGCAGGGAGCATTTTCCTTCACAGAACCGGCATCCTCGTATGCCTGTGGGTTGCTCTAAAGAAACGACACTGTGAGCAACCTCTTCGAAAAGGCCTTCGCAAGCGACTTGGAGACAACAGCAGCGCAGTGGAGGCACAGACCGTTATCCTAGAGAGCAGCACAGTGTCTCTAGCAGCGATCGCTTCCCGGAGGATACTTAAGCCACACCGAGATTCCAGCAGGGAGTTTTGCCTTATAGCAGTACAACTCACTCAAGAAAGAGGGATGAGGTGTAGGGCTAATCTACGTGCGCTCACGCTCTGTGTCCCCGAGAAGGTTTCACGGAGCAGAAGGCATCACCGACCGCTACCACGTGTGTGCACCAAAGAAGCCCTGTGCCGTGGGTGTTCTCAGGCCGACAGCGAAGACCTAGGTGTGTGCTGCACCCGCGCTCGGTGGTTCACACGTTGCGCGACCCCTGTGCCTTTGGAAGATGTTCAGAGCGGGTGGCACCTGCGTGCTGCGAGCGCAAGAGGTGTAGAGTGTAGAGGCCTTTCACACTGGAGGAAGGGCTTGCGTCTCGTGGAGAGAACGTGTACGTCGCCCGGGAGATGGAGGCGCGCTCTTGACACCATTTCCTCTGCCCGTTTAAAACACAAGTGTTTGTACTCGATCTGGGCTGCCTGGTGAAACGCTTGGCAGTCCGCATCACCCTGAGCACCTCTCCTGAAGTTTGATTCGTAGCTGGGTGAACTCGGGCTTCAGAGGCTTAGATGAGACCAAACGTGTTCAGCTTGTGGCGAAAGCCTTTGACCAGAGGCATATACGCTTGTGCTTGGGGCGAGGGCTAGGCAAGAACGTTTACACCCCGGGTTTTTATCTTTACCCTAAGCTGTGTCCCTTTTGGCTGCAGCAGGCGGAGAGAACCCGCGGAGAGAGAACAGCTGCGAGGTGGATGCACAGAACAGTCACCTCGACACCAGCCCCGGGGTCCCAAGCAACGATCCTTCCCGGGAGGGTACTTAACCCACCCCGGGATTCAAGCAGGGAGTTCGCCTTGTCCAACTCGCACAGGAGACTGGCATGAGATGTAGGGCTCATCTACTTGCGTTCACACTACGTGGCCCGGAGAAGTTCTCACGGAGCCGAATGCAGCACCCTTCCTCCACCACGTGTGTACACAAAGGAGCGCTGGGCAGTGGGTGTTCTCAAGGCCAAGAGAGAAGCCCTTGTTCTGTGCTGCACCTGCTGGGTGGTTCAAAGGTTTTCTGACCTTCCTGCTCTGGAAGCTTTTCAGAGCTGAGGCTACGCCTGGGCTGCGAAAGCGGAGAGGCGTAGAGGCCTTTCACACTGAAGGCGTGGGCCTGTTTCCCATGGAGAAAGTGTACGTCGCCCAACCCCCACCCCCACCCCACCCCACCCCACCCCAACCCACCCCCAGCTGGAGGCGTGCGGGTTGACACCATTTTGTCCTGCCCATGGAAAATACAAAGAGGCGTACACGATTTGGGCTGTCTGGTGAGAGAATTTTGAAGCGGCGGCACCCTGAGTACCTTTCCCGAAGTTTGCTTCCTAGCTGGTTAAACTCGGCTTTCAGAGGCGAGATGAGAACAAACTTGCTCCGCGTGCGGCGAAGTGCCCTGATGCCCTGCCCTAAATGTTTGAGCTTCTGGCCAGCGTCACGCAAGTACTTTGACACGTAGGAGTCTCCCTTTTACTCCAAGCTGTCCCTGTTGGCTGAAGCAGTCGGCGTGTCTGTATCGCAGCCTGGGAGGCTGGGCGTTGGGGGAGTCTGCCAAGTGACTGGCCTCCACTTATAGCTAACTGAGAAACTGCGTCGAAGCTTTCGGGAGCCTCTTACAGGGAATGGTTGCAGTTGGGAATTGGAGACTGTGCTGGCAAACGTCAGCAGCTCCTCTCCCTCGGAGGGCTCTTGGTGTGCCGACTCCTAACAGCCAGCACGGTCCCCAGCTCGTGAACGGTCCCATTGCGAGCCGGTCTCGTCCGTGAAAGAGCCACGTGAGGCTGAGCTCCAAGAGTCGGGCTCCACACCTGGAGCCTTTGGGACAGGGCAGTCCTGAGCCGATGTGCCCACCAGGGGACGCGACCAAAGTTGACGTACCACAGGAAAGCGCAATCAAGGCCTCGTGTTCTCTCCATGAAAGGAACGTGAGCTTGAAGGGTGATGCGTCAGCGTGCACCGTGAACAGCTCGCTGGTACGCCTGTCTTTGCCCCCTCTCACGGTCTCACGCACCCGGGCTCAGTTCCGTGCAGGAACGCTGAGTGGGAGCGCCAGCCTCGCTGCTGGACTCTAAAGCCTTCCACCCCCTAATGGCAGGTTGTGTGTGTCTCTCACGTGGGGGGAGGAATGAGGTCGCCCACAGAGGTTCTGCCATGAAAGATCTAAAGACGCACGCTGCTGAGGAGCTTGTTCCTCATGGAGCGTCCCCGAAAGCCAGAAGAATGCCGACGGTCTCTTTCAAATCTGCCGGACGCTCTGCCATTCTAGGCCTGAGATACGGACCCTGTGACGACACCGTAACCCCGCGAGATTCAGGAGACATCGCCAGTGCGAGTGGCAATCCGGAAGGAAGAGCCTCCAAGGCGGAGTGTCCTTTCCTGTACAAAACGGCGCCCAAGTGGCTGAGGCAGGGAGCATTTTCCTTCACAGAACCGGCATCCTCGTATGCCTGTGGGTTGCTCTAAAGAAACGACACTGTGAGCAACCTCTTCGAAAAGGCCTTCGCAAGCGACTTGGAGACAACAGCAGCGCAGTGGAGGCACAGACCGTTATCCTAGAGAGCAGCACAGTGTCTCTAGCAGCGATCGCTTCCCGGAGGATACTTAAGCCACACCGAGATTCCAGCAGGGAGTTTTGCCTTATAGCAGTACAACTCACTCAAGAAAGAGGGATGAGGTGTAGGGCTAATCTACGTGCGCTCACGCTCTGTGTCCCCGAGAAGGTTTCACGGAGCAGAAGGCATCACCGACCGCTACCACGTGTGTGCACCAAAGAAGCCCTGTGCCGTGGGTGTTCTCAGGCCGACAGCGAAGACCTAGGTGTGTGCTGCACCCGCGCTCGGTGGTTCACACGTTGCGCGACCCCTGTGCCTTTGGAAGATGTTCAGAGCGGGTGGCACCTGCGTGCTGCGAGCGCAAGAGGTGTAGAGTGTAGAGGCCTTTCACACTGGAGGAAGGGCTTGCGTCTCGTGGAGAGAACGTGTACGTCGCCCGGGAGATGGAGGCGCGCTCTTGACACCATTTCCTCTGCCCGTTTAAAACACAAGTGTTTGTACTCGATCTGGGCTGCCTGGTGAAACGCTTGGCAGTCCGCATCACCCTGAGCACCTCTCCTGAAGTTTGATTCGTAGCTGGGTGAACTCGGGCTTCAGAGGCTTAGATGAGACCAAACGTGTTCAGCTTGTGGCGAAAGCCTTTGACCAGAGGCATATACGCTTGTGCTTGGGGCAAGGGCTAGGCAAGAACGTTTACACCCCGGGTTTTTATCTTTACCCTAAGCTGTGTCCCTTTTGGCTGCAGCAGGCGGAGAGAACCCGCGCAGAGAGAACAGCTGCGAGGTGGATGCACAGAACAGTCACCTCGACACCAGCCCCGGGGTCCCAAGCAACGATCCTTCCCGGGAGGGTACTTAACCCACCCCGGGATTCAAGCAGGGAGTTCGCCTTGTCCAACTCGCACAGGAGACTGGCATGAGATGTAGGGCTCATCTACTTGCGTTCACACTACGTGGCCCGGAGAAGTTCTCACGGAGCCGAATGCAGCACCCTTCCTCCACCACGTGTGTACACAAAGGAGCGCTGGGCAGTGGGTGTTCTCAAGGCCAAGAGAGAAGCCCTTGTTCTGTGCTGCACCTGCTGGGTGGTTCAAAGGTTTTCTGACCTTCCTGCTCTGGAAGCTTTTCAGAGCTGAGGCTACGCCTGGGCTGCGAAAGCGGAGAGGCGTAGAGGCCTTTCACACTGAAGGCGTGGGCCTGTTTCCCATGGAGAAAGTGTACGTCGCCCAACCCCCACCCCCACCCCACCCCACCCCACCCCAACCCACCCCCAGCTGGAGGCGTGCGGGTTGACACCATTTTGTCCTGCCCATGGAAAATACAAAGAGGCGTACACGATTTGGGCTGTCTGGTGAGAGAATTTTGAAGCGGCGGCACCCTGAGTACCTTTCCCGAAGTTTGCTTCCTAGCTGGTTAAACTCGGCTTTCAGAGGCGAGATGAGAACAAACTTGCTCCGCGTGCGGCGAAGTGCCCTGATGCCCTGCCCTAAATGTTTGAGCTTCTGGCCAGCGTCACGCAAGTACTTTGACACGTAGGAGTCTCCCTTTTACTCCAAGCTGTCCCTGTTGGCTGAAGCAGTCGGCGTGTCTGTATCGCAGCCTGGGAGGCCGGGCGTTGGGGGAGTCTGCCAAGTGACTGGCCTCCATTTATAGCTAACTGAGAAACTGCGTCGAAGCTTTCGGGAGCCTCTTACAGGGAATGGTTGCAGTTGGGAATTGGAGACTGTGCTGGCAAACGTCAGCAGCTCCTCTCCCTCGGAGGGCTCTTGGTGTGCCGACTCCTAACAGCCAGCACGGTCCCCAGCTCGTGAACGGTCCCATTGCGAGCCGGTCTCGTCCGTGAAAGAGCCACGTGAGGCTGAGCTCCAACAGTCGGGCTCCACACCTGGAGCCTTTGGGACAGGGCAGTCCTGAGCCGATGTGCCCACCAGGGGACGCGACCAAAGTTTACGTACCACAGGAAAGCGCAATCAAGGCCTCGTGTTCTCTCCATGAAAGGAACGTGAGCTTGAAGGGTGATGCGTCAGCGTGCACCGTGAACAGCTCGCTGGTACGCCTGTCTTTGCCCCCTCTCACGGTCGCACGCACCCGGGCTCAGTTCCGTGCAGGAACGCTGAGTGGGAGCGCCAGCCTCGCTGCTGGACTCTAAAGCCTTCCACCCCCTAATGGCAGGTTGTGTGTGTCTCTCACGTGGGGGGAGGAATGAGGTCGCCCACAGAGGTTCTGCCATGAAAGATCTAAAGACGCACGCTGCTGAGGAGCTTGTTCCTCATGGAGCGTCCCCGAAGGCCAGAAGAATGCCGACGGTCTCTTTCAAAGCTGCCGGACGCTCTGCCGTTCTAGGCCTGAGATACGGACCCTGTGACGGCACCGTAACCCCGCGAGATTCAGGAGACATCGCCAGTGCGAGTGGCAATCCGGAAGGAAGAGCCTCCAAGGCGGAGTGTCCTTTCCTGTACAAAACGGCGCCCAAGTGGCTGAGGCAGGGAGCATTTTCCTTCACAGAACCGGCATCCTCGTATGCCTGTGGGTTGCTCTAAAGAAACGACACTGTGAGCAACCTCTTCGAAAAGGCCTTCGCAAGCGACTTGGAGACAACAGCAGCGCAGTGGAGGCACAGACCGTTATCCTAGAGAGCAGCACAGTGTCTCTAGCAGCGATCGCTTCCCGGAGGATACTTAAGCCACACCGAGATTCCAGCAGGGAGTTTTGCCTTATAGCAGTACAACTCACTCAAGAAAGAGGGATGAGGTGTAGGGCTAATCTACGTGCGCTCACGCTCTGTGTCCCCGAGAAGGTTTCACGGAGCAGAAGGCATCACCGACCGCTACCACGTGTGTGCACCAAAGAAGCCCTGTGCCGTGGGTGTTCTCAGGCCGACAGCGAAGACCTAGGTGTGTGCTGCACCCGCGCTCGGTGGTTCACACGTTGCGCGACCCCTGTGCCTTTGGAAGATGTTCAGAGCGGGTGGCACCTGCGTGCTGCGAGCGCAAGAGGTGTAGAGTGTAGAGGCCTTTCACACTGGAGGAAGGGCTTGCGTCTCGTGGAGAGAACGTGTACGTCGCCCGGGAGATGGAGGCGCGCTCTTGACACCATTTCCTCTGCCCGTTTAAAACACAAGTGTTTGTACTCGATCTGGGCTGCCTGGTGAAACGCTTGGCAGTCCGCATCACCCTGAGCACCTCTCCTGAAGTTTGATTCGTAGCTGGGTGAACTCGGGCTTCAGAGGCTTAGATGAGACCAAACGTGTTCAGCTTGTGGCGAAAGCCTTTGACCAGAGGCATATACGCTTGTGCTTGGGGCGAGGGCTAGGCAAGAACGTTTACACCCCGGGTTTTTATCTTTACCCTAAGCTGTGTCCCTTTTGGCTGCAGCAGGCGGAGAGAACCCGCGGAGAGAGAACAGCTGCGAGGTGGATGCACAGAACAGTCACCTCGACACCAGCCCCGGGGTCCCAAGCAACGATCCTTCCCCGGAGGGTACTTAACCCACCCCGGGATTCAAGCAGGGAGTTCGCCTTGTCCAACTCGCACAGGAGACTGGCATGAGATGTAGGGCTCATCTACTTGCGTTCACACTACGTGGCCCGGAGAAGTTCTCACGGAGCCGAATGCAGCACCCTTCCTCCACCACGTGTGTACACAAAGGAGCGCTGGGCAGTGGGTGTTCTCAAGGCCAAGAGAGAAGCCCTTGTTCTGTGCTGCACCTGCTGGGTGGTTCAAAGGTTTTCTGACCTTCCTGCTCTGGAAGCTTTTCAGAGCTGAGGCTACGCCTGGGCTGCGAAAGCGGAGAGGCGTAGAGGCCTTTCACACTGAAGGCGTGGGCCTGTTTCCCATGGAGAAAGTGTACGTCGCCCAACCCCCACCCCCACCCCACCCCACCCCACCCCAACCCACCCCCAGCTGGAGGCGTGCGGGTTGACACCATTTTGTCCTGCCCATGGAAAATACAAAGAGGCGTACACGATTTGGGCTGTCTGGTGAGAGAATTTTGAAGCGGCGGCACCCTGAGTACCTTTCCCGAAGTTTGCTTCCTAGCTGGTTAAACTCGGCTTTCAGAGGCGAGATGAGAACAAACTTGCTCCGCGTGCGGCGAAGTGCCCTGATGCCCTGCCCTAAATGTTTGAGCTTCTGGCCAGCGTCACGCAAGTACTTTGACACGTAGGAGTCTCCCTTTTACTCCAAGCTGTCCCTGTTGGCTGAAGCAGTCGGCGTGTCTGTATCGCAGCCTGGGAGGCCGGGCGTTGGGGGAGTCTGCCAAGTGACTGGCCTCCATTTATAGCTAACTGAGAAACTGCGTCGAAGCTTTCGGGAGCCTCTTACAGGGAATGGTTGCAGTTGGGAATTGGAGACTGTGCTGGCAAACGTCAGCAGCTCCTCTCCCTCGGAGGGCTCTTGGTGTGCCGACTCCTAACAGCCAGCACGGTCCCCAGCTCGTGAACGGTCCCATTGCGAGCCGGTCTCGTCCGTGAAAGAGCCACGTGAGGCTGAGCTCCAACAGTCGGGCTCCACACCTGGAGCCTTTGGGACAGGGCAGTCCTGAGCCGATGTGCCCACCAGGGGACGCGACCAAAGTTGACGTACCACAGGAAAGCGCAATCAAGGCCTCGTGTTCTCTCCATGAAAGGAACGTGAGCTTGAAGGGTGATGCGTCAGCGTGCACCGTGAACAGCTCGCTGGTACGCCTGTCTTTGCCCCCTCTCACGGTCTCAAGCACCCGGGCTCAGTTCCGTGCAGGAATGCTGAGTGGGAGCGCCAGCCTCGCTGCTGGACTCTAAAGCCTTCCACCCCCTAATGGCAGGTTGTGTGTGTCTCTCACGTGGGGGGAGGAATGAGGTCGCCCACAGAGGTTCTGCCATGAAAGATCTAAAGACGCACGCTGCTGAGGAGCTTGTTCCTCATGGAGCGTCCCCGAAAGCCAGAAGAATGCCGACGGTCTCTTTCAAATCTGCCGGACGCTCTGCCGTTCTAGGCCTGAGATACGGACCCTGTGACGGCACCGTAACCCCGCGAGATTCAGGAGACATCGCCAGTGCGAGTGGCAATCCGGAAGGAAGAGCCTCCAAGGCGGAGTGTCCTTTCCTGTACAAAACGGCGCCCAAGTGGCTGAGGCAGGGAGCATTTTCCTTCACAGAACCGGCATCCTCGTATGCCTGTGGGTTGCTCTAAAGAAACGACACTGTGAGCAACCTCTTCGAAAAGGCCTTCGCAAGCGACTTGGAGACAACAGCAGCGCAGTGGAGGCACAGACCGTTATCCTAGAGAGCAGCACAGTGTCTCTAGCAGCGATCGCTTCCCGGAGGATACTTAAGCCACACCGAGATTCCAGCAGGGAGTTTTGCCTTATAGCAGTACAACTCACTCAAGAAAGAGGGATGAGGTGTAGGGCTAATCTACGTGCGCTCACGCTCTGTGTCCCCGAGAAAGTTTCACGGAGCAGAAGGCATCACCGACCGCTACCACGTGTGTGCACCAAAGAAGCCCTGTGCCGTGGGTGTTCTCAGGCCGACAGCGAAGACCTAGGTGTGTGCTGCACCCGCGCTCGGTGGTTCACACGTTGCGTGACCCCTGTGCCTTTGGAAGATGTTCAGAGCGGGTGGCACCTGCGTGCTGCGAGCGCAAGAGGTGTAGAGTGTAGAGGCCTTTCACACTGGAGGAAGGGCTTGCGTCTCGTGGAGAGAACGTGTACGTCGCCCGGGAGATGGAGGCGCGCTCTTGACACCATTTCCTCTGCCCGTTTAAAACACAAGTGTTTGTATACTCGATCTGGCTGCCTGGTGAAACGCTTGGCAGTCCGCATCACCTGAGCACCTCTCCTGAAGTTTTGATTCGTAGCTGGGTGAACTCGGGCTTCAGAGGCTTAGATGAGACCAAACGTGTTCAACTTGTGGCGAAGCCTTTGACCAGAGGCCTATACGCTTGTGCTTGGGGCGAGGGCTAGGCAAGAACGTTTACACCCCGGGTTTTTATCTTTACCCTAAGCTGTGTCCCTTTTGGCTGCAGCAGGCGGAGAGAACCCGCGGAGAGAGAACAGCTGCGAGGTGGATGCACAGAACAGTCACCTCGACACCAGCCCCGGGGTCCCAAGCAACGATCCTTCCCCGGAGGGTACTTAACCCACCCCGGGATTCAAGCAGGGAGTTCGCCTTGTCCAACTCACACAGGAGACTGGCATGAGATGTAGGGCTCATCTACTTGCGTTCACACTACGTGGCCCGGAGAAGTTCTCACGGAGCCGAATGCAGCACCCTTCCTCCACCACGTGTGTACACAAAGGAGCGCTGGGCAGTGGGTGTTCTCAAGGCCAAGAGAGAAGCCCTTGTTCTGTGCTGCAACCTGCTGGGTGGTTCAAAGGTTTTCTGACCTTCCTGCTCTGGAAGCTTTTCAGAGCTGAGGCTACGCCTGGGCTGCGAAAGCGGAGAGGCGTAGAGGCCTTTCACACTGAAGGCGTGGGCCTGTTTCCCATGGAGAAAGTGTACGTCGCCCCAACCCCCACCCCCACCCCACCCCACCCCACCCCAACCCACCCCCAGCTGGAGGCGAGCGGGTTGACACCATTTTGTCCTGCCCATGGAAAATACAAAGAGGCGTACACGATTTGGGCTGTCTGGTGAGAGAATTTTGAAGCGGCGGCACCCTGAGTACCTTTCCCGAAGTTTGCTTCCTAGCTGGTTAAACTCGGCTTTCAGAGGCGAGATGAGAACAAACTTGCTCCGCGTGCGGCGAAGTGCCCTGATGCCCTGCCCTAAATGTTTGAGCTTCTGGCCAGCGTCACGCAAGTACTTTGACACGTAGGAGTCTCCCTTTTACTCCAAGCTGTCCCTGTTGGCTGAAGCAGTCGGCGTGTCTGTATCGCAGCCTGGGAGGCCGGGCGTTGGGGGAGTCTGCCAAGTGACTGGCCTCCACTTATAGCTAACTGAGAAACTGCGTCGAAGCTTTCGGGAGCCTCTTACAGGAATGGTTGCAGTTGGGAATTGGAGACTGTGCTGGCAAACGTCAGCAGCTCCTCTCCCTCGAGGGCTCTTGGTGTGCCGACTCCTAACAGCCAGCACGGTCCCCAGCTCGTGAACGGTCCCATTGCGAGCCGGTCTCGTCCGTGAAAGAGCCACGTGAGGCTGAGCTCCAACAGTCGGGCTCCACACCTGGAGCCTTTGGGACAGGCAGTCCTGAGCCGATGTGCCCACCAGGGACGCGACCAAAGTTTACGTACCACAGGAAAGCGCAATCAAGGCCTCGTGTTCTCTCCATGAAAGGAACGTGAGCTTGAAGGGTGATGCGTCAGCGTGCACCGTGAACAGCTCGCTGGTACGCCTGTCTTTGCCCCCTCTCACGGTCTCACGCACCCGGGCTCAGTTCCGTGCAGGAACGCTGAGTGGGAGCGCCAGCCTCGCTGCTGGACTCTAAAGCCTTCCACCCCCTAATGGCAGGTTGTGTGTGTCTCTCACGTGGGGGGAGGAATGAGGTCGCCCACAGAGGTTCTGCCATGAAAGATCTAAAGACGCACGCTGCTGAGGAGCTTGTTCCTCATGGAGCGTCCCCGAAGGCCAGAAGAATGCCGACGGTCTCTTTCAAAAGCGGGCCGGACGCTCTGCCGTTCTAGGCCTGAGATACGGACCCTGTGACGGCACCGTAACCCCGCGAGATTCAGGAGACATCGCCAGTGCGAGTGGCAATCCGGAAGGAAGAGCCTCCAAGGCGGAGTGTCCTTTCCTGTACAAAACGGCGCCCAAGTGGCTGAGGCAGGGAGCATTTTCCTTCACAGAACCGGCATCCTCGTATGCCTGTGGGTTGCTCTAAAGAAACGACACTGTGAGCAACCTCTTCGAAAAGGCCTTCGCAAGCGACTTGGAGACAACAGCAGCGCAGTGGAGGCACAGACCGTTATCCTAGAGAGCAGCACAGTGTCTCTAGCAGCGATCGTTTCCCGGAGGATACTTAAGCCACACCGAGATTCCAGCAGGGAGTTTTGCCTTATAGCAGTACAACTCACTCAAGAAAGAGGGATGAGGTGTAGGGCTAATCTACGTGCGCTCACGCTCTGTGTCCCCGAGAAGGTTTCACGGAGCAGAAGGCATCACCGACCGCTACCACGTGTGTGCACCAAAGAAGCCCTGTGCCGTGGGTGTTCTCAGGACGACAGCGAAGACCTAGGTGTGTGCTGCACCCGCGCTCGGTGGTTCACACGTTGCGTGACCCCTGTGCCTTTGGAAGATGTTCAGAGCGGGTGGCACCTGCGTGCTGCGAGCGCAAGAGGTGTAGAGTGTAGAGGCCTTTCACACTGGAGGAAGGGCTTGCGTCTCGTGGAGAGAACGTGTACGTCGCCCGGGAGATGGAGGCGCGCTCTTGACACCATTTCCTCTGCCCGTTTAAAACACAAGTGTTTGTACTCGATCTGGGCTGCCTGGTGAAACGCTTGGCAGTCCGCATCACCCTGAGCACCTCTCCTGAAGTTTGATTCGTAGCTGGGTGAACTCGGGCTTCAGAGGCTTAGATGAGACCAAACGTGTTCAGCTTGTGGCGAAAGCCTTTGACCAGAGGCATATACGCTTGTGCTTGGGGCGAGGGCTAGGCAAGAACGTTTACACCCCGGGTTTTTATCTTTACCCTAAGCTGTGTCCCTTTTGGCTGCAGCAGGCGGAGAGAACCCGCGCAGAGAGAACAGCTGCGAGGTGGATGCACAGAACAGTCACCTCGAAACCAGCCCCGGGGTCCCAAGCAACGATCCTTCCCCGGAGGGTACTTAACCCACCCCGGGATTCAAGCAGGGAGTTCGCCTTGTCCAACTCGCACAGGAGACTGGCATGAGATGTAGGGCTCATCTACTTGCGTTCACACTACGTGGCCCGGAGAAGTTCTCACGGAGCCGAATGCAGCACCCTTCCTCCACCACGTGTGTACACAAAGGAGCGCTGGGCAGTGGGTGTTCTCAAGGCCAAGAGAGAAGCCCTTGTTCTGTGCTGCACCTGCTGGGTGGTTCAAAGGTTTTCTGACCTTCCTGCTCTGGAAGCTTTTCAGAGCTGAGGCTACGCCTGGGCTGCGAAAGCGGAGAGGCGTAGAGGCCTTTCACACTGAAGGCGTGGGCCTGTTTCCCATGGAGAAAGTGTACGTCGCCCAACCCCCACCCCCACCCCACCCCACCCCACCCCAACCCACCCCCAGCTGGAGGCGTGCGGGTTGACACCATTTTGTCCTGCCCATGGAAAATACAAAGAGGCGTACACGATTTGGGCTGTCTGGTGAGAGAATTTTGAAGCGGCGGCACCCTGAGTACCTTTCCCGAAGTTTGCTTCCTAGCTGGTTAAACTCGGCTTTCAGAGGCGAGATGAGAACAAACTTGCTCCGCGTGCGGCGAAGTGCCCTGATGCCCTGCCCTAAATGTTTGAGCTTCTGGCCAGCGTCACGCAAGTACTTTGACACGTAGGAGTCTCCCTTTTACTCCAAGCTGTCCCTGTTGGCTGAAGCAGTCGGCGTGTCTGTATCGCAGCCTGGGAGGCCGGGCGTTGGGGGAGTCTGCCAAGTGACTGGCCTCCATTTATAGCTAACTGAGAAACTGCGTCGAAGCTTTCGGGAGCCTCTTACAGGGAATGGTTGCAGTTGGGAATTGGAGACTGTGCTGGCAAACGTCAGCAGCTCCTCTCCCTCGGAGGGCTCTTGGTGTGCCGACTCCTAACAGCCAGCACGGTCCCCAGCTCGTGAACGGTCCCATTGCGAGCCGGTCTCGTCCGTGAAAGAGCCACATGAGGCTGAGCTCCAACAGTCGGGCTCCACACCTGGAGCCTTTGGGACAGGGCAGTCCTGAGCCGATGTGCCAACCAGGGGACGCGACCAAAGTTTACGTACCACAGGAAAGCGCAATCAAGGCCTCGTGTTCTCTCCATGAAAGGAACGTGAGCTTGAAGGGTGATGCGTCAGCGTGCACCGTGAACAGCTCGCTGGTACGCCTGTCTTTGCCCCCTCTCACGGTCTCACGCACCCGGGCTCAGTTCCGTGCAGGAACGCTGAGTGGGAGCGCCAGTCTCGCTGCTGGACTCTAAAGCCTTCCACCCCCTAATGGCAGGTTGTGTGTGTCTCTCACGTGGGGGGAGGAATGAGGTCGCCCACAGAGGTTCTGCCATGAAAGATCTAAAGACGCACGCTGCTGAGGAGCTTGTTCCTCATGGAGCGTCCCCGAAGGCCAGAAGAATGCCGACGGTCTCTTTCAAAGCGGCCGGACGCTCTGCCGTTCTAGGCCTGAGATACGGACCCTGTGACGGCACCGTAACCCCGCGAGATTCAGGAGACATCGCCAGTGCGAGTGGCAATCCGGAAGGAAGAGCCTCCAAGGCGGAGTGTCCTTTCCTGTACAAAACGGCGCCCAAGTGGCTGAGGCAGGGAGCATTTTCCTTCACAGAACCGGCATCCTCGTATGCCTGTGGGTTGCTCTAAAGAAACGACACTGTGAGCAACCTCTTCGAAAAGGCCTTCGCAAGCGACTTGGAGACAACAGCAGCGCAGTGGAGGCACAGACCGTTATCCTAGAGAGCAGCACAGTGTCTCTAGCAGCGATCGCTTCCCGGAGGATACTTAAGCCACACCGAGATTCCAGCAGGGAGTTTTGCCTTATAGCAGTACAACTCACTCAAGAAAGAGGGATGAGGTGTAGGGCTAATCTACGTGCGCTCACGCTCTGTGTCCCCGAGAAGGTTTCACGGAGCAGAAGGCATCACCGACCGCTACCACGTGTGTGCACCAAAGAAGCCCTGTGCCGTGGGTGTTCTCAGGCCGACAGCGAAGACCTAGGTGTGTGCTGCACCCGCGCTCGGTGGTTCACACGTTGCGTGACCCCTGTGCCTTTGGAAGATGTTCAGAGCGGGTGGCACCTGCGTGCTGCGAGCGCAAGAGGTGTAGAGTGTAGAGGCCTTTCACACTGGAGGAAGGGCTTGCGTCTCGTGGAGAGAACGTGTACGTCGCCCGGGAGATGGAGGCGCGCTCTTGACACCATTTCCTCTGCCCGTTTAAAACACAAGTGTTTGTACTCGATCTGGGCTGCCTGGTGAAACGCTTGGCAGTCCGCATCACCCTGAGCACCCCTCCTGAAGTTTGATTCGTAGCTGGGTGAACTCGGGCTTCAGAGGCTTAGATGAGACCAAACGTGTTCAGCTTGTGGCGAAAGCCTTAGACCAGAGGCATATACGCTTGTGCTTGGGGCGAGGGCTAGGCAAGAACGTTTACACCCCGGGTTTTTATCTTTACCCTAAGCTGTGTCCCTTTTGGCTGCAGCAGGCGGAGAGAACCCGCGGAGAGAGAACAGCTGCGAGGTGGATGCACAGAACAGTCACCTCGACACCAGCCCCGGGGTCCCAAGCAACGATCCTTCCCCGGAGGGTACTTAACCCACCCCGGGATTCAAGCAGGGAGTTCGCCTTGTCCAACTCGCACAGGAGACTGGCATGAGATGTAGGGCTCATCTACTTGCGTTCACACTACGTGGCCCGGAGAAGTTCTCACGGAGCCGAATGCAGCACCCTTCCTCCACCACGTGTGTACACAAAGGAGCGCTGGGCAGTGGGTGTTCTCAAGGCCAAGAGAGAAGCCCTTGTTCTGTGCTGCACCTGCTGGGTGGTTCAAAGGTTTTCTGACCTTCCTGCTCTGGAAGCTTTTCAGAGCTGAGGCTACGCCTGGGCTGCGAAAGCGGAGAGGCGTAGAGGCCTTTCACACTGAAGGCGTGGGCCTGTTTCCCATGGAGAAAGTGTACGTCGCCCAACCCCCACCCCCACCCCACCCCACCCCACCCCAACCCACCCCCAGCTGGAGGCGTGCGGGTTGACACCATTTTGTCCTGCCCATGGAAAATACAAAGAGGCGTACACGATTTGGGCTGTCTGGTGAGAGAATTTTGAAGCGGCGGCACCCTGAGTACCTTTCCCGAAGTTTGCTTCCTAGCTGGTTAAACTCGGCTTTCAGAGGCGAGATGAGAACAAACTTGCTCCGCGTGCGGCGAAGTGCCCTGATGCCCTGCCCTAAATGTTTGAGCTTCTGGCCAGCGTCACGCAAGTACTTTGACACGTAGGAGTCTCCCTTTTACTCCAAGCTGTCCCTGTTGGCTGAAGCAGTCGGCGTGTCTGTATCGCAGCCTGGGAGGCCGGGCGTTGGGGGAGTCTGCCAAGTGACTGGCCTCCATTTATAGCTAACTGAGAAACTGCGTCGAAGCTTTCGGGAGCCTCTTACAGGGAATGGTTGCAGTTGGGAATTGGAGACTGTGCTGGCAAACGTCAGCAGCTCCTCTCCCTCGGAGGGCTCTTGGTGTGCCGACTCCTAACAGCCAGCACGGTCCCCAGCTCGTGAACGGTCCCATTGCGAGCCGGTCTCGTCCGTGAAAGAGCCACGTGAGGCTGAGCTCCAACAGTCGGGCTCCACACCTGGAGCCTTTGGGACAGGGCAGTCCTGAGCCGATGTGCCCACCAGGGGACGCGACCAAAGTTGACGTACCACAGGAAAGCGCAATCAAGGCCTCGTGTTCTCTCCATGAAAGGAACGTGAGCTTGAAGGGTGATGCGTCAGCGTGCACCGTGAACAGCTCGCTGGTACGCCTGTCTTTGCCCCCTCTCACGGTCTCACGCACCCGGGCTCAGTTCCGTGCAGGAACGCTGAGTGGGAGCGCCAGCCTCGCTGCTGGACTCTAAAGCCTTCCACCCCCTAATGGCAGGTTGTGTGTGTCTCTCACGTGGGGGGAGGAATGAGGTCGCCCACAGAGGTTCTGCCATGAAAGATCTAAAGACGCACGCTGCTGAGGAGCTTGTTCCTCATGGAGCGTCCCCGAAGGCCAGAAGAATGCCGACGGTCTCTTTCAAAGCGGCCGGACGCTCTGCCGTTCTAGGCCTGAGATACGGACCCTGTGACGGCACCGTAACCCCGCGAGATTCAGGAGACATCGCCAGTGCGAGTGGCAATCCGGAAGGAAGAGCCTCCAAGGCGGAGTGTCCTTTCCTGTACAAAACGGCGCCCAAGTGGCTGAGGCAGGGAGCATTTTCCTTCACAGAACCGGCATCCTCGTATGCCTGTGGGTTGCTCTAAAGAAACGACACTGTGAGCAACCTCTTCGAAAAGGCCTTCGCAAGCGACTTGGAGACAACAGCAGCACAGTGGAGGCACAGACCGTTATCCTAGAGAGCAGCACAGTGTCTCTAGCAGCGATCGCTTCCCGGAGGATACTTAAGCCACACCGAGATTCCAGCAGGGAGTTTTGCCTTATAGCAGTACAACTCACTCAAGAAAGAGGGATGAGGTGTAGGGCTAATCTACGTGCGCTCACGCTCTGTGTCCCCGAGAAGGTTTCACGGAGCAGAAGGCATCACCGACCGCTACCACGTGTGTGCACCAAAGAAGCCCTGTGCCGTGGGTGTTCTCAGGCCGACAGCGAAGACCTAGGTGTGTGCTGCACCCGCGCTCGGTGGTTCACACGTTGCGTGACCCCTGTGCCTTTGGAAGATGTTCAGAGCGGGTGGCACCTGCGTGCTGCGAGCGCAAGAGGTGTAGAGTGTAGAGGCCTTTCACACTGGAGGAAGGGCTTGCGTCTCGTGGAGAGAACGTGTACGTCGCCCGGGAGATGGAGGCGCGCTCTTGACACCATTTCCTCTGCCCGTTTAAAACACAAGTGTTTGTACTCGATCTGGGCTGCCTGGTGAAACGCTTGGCAGTCCGCATCACCCTGAGCACCTCTCCTGAAGTTTGATTCGTAGCTGGGTGAACTCGGGCTTCAGAGGCTTAGATGAGACCAAACGTGTTCAGCTTGTGGCGAAAGCCTTTGACCAGAGGCATATACGCTTGTGCTTGGGGCGAGGGCTAGGCAAGAACGTTTACACCCCGGGTTTTTATCTTTACCCTAAGCTGTGTCCCTTTTGGCTGCAGCAGGCGGAGAGAACCCGCGCAGAGAGAACAGCTGCGAGGTGGATGCACAGAACAGTCACCTCGACACCAGCCCCGGGGTCCCAAGCAACGATCCTTCCCCGGAGGGTACTTAACCCACCCCGGGATTCAAGCAGGGAGTTCGCCTTGTCCAACTCGCACAGGAGACTGGCATGAGATGTAGGGCTCATCTACTTGCGTTCACACTACGTGGCCCGGAGAAGTTCTCACGGAGCCGAATGCAGCACCCTTCCTCCACCACGTGTGTACACAAAGGAGCGCTGGGCAGTGGGTGTTCTCAAGGCCAAGAGAGAAGCCCTTGTTCTGTGCTGCACCTGCTGGGTGGTTCAAAGGTTTTCTGACCTTCCTGCTCTGGAAGCTTTTCAGAGCTGAGGCTACGCCTGGGCTGCGAAAGCGGAGAGGCGTAGAGGCCTTTCACACTGAAGGCGTGGGCCTGTTTCCCATGGAGAAAGTGTACGTCGCCCAACCCCCACCCCCACCCCACCCCACCCCACCCCAACCCACCCCCAGCTGGAGGCGTGCGGGTTGACACCATTTTGTCCTGCCCATGGAAAATACAAAGAGGCGTACACGATTTGGGCTGTCTGGTGAGAGAATTTTGAAGCGGCGGCACCCTGAGTACCTTTCCCGAAGTTTGCTTCCTAGCTGGTTAAACTCGGCTTTCAGAGGCGAGATGAGAACAAACTTGCTCCGCGTGCGGCGAAGTGCCCTGATGCCCTGCCCTAAATGTTTGAGCTTCTGGCCAGCGTCACGCAAGTACTTTGACACGTAGGAGTCTCCCTTTTACTCCAAGCTGTCCCTGTTGGCTGAAGCAGTCGGCGTGTCTGTATCGCAGCCTGGGAGGCCGGGCGTTGGGGGAGTCTGCCAAGTGACTGGCCTCCATTTATAGCTAACTGAGAAACTGCGTCGAAGCTTTCGGGAGCCTCTTACAGGGAATGGTTGCAGTTGGGAATTGGAGACTGTGCTGGCAAACGTCAGCAGCTCCTCTCCCTCGGAGGGCTCTTGGTGTGCCGACTCCTAACAGCCAGCACGGTCCCCAGCTCGTGAACGGTCCCATTGCGAGCCGGTCTCGTCCGTGAAAGAGCCACGTGAGGCTGAGCTCCAACAGTCGGGCTCCACACCTGGAGCCTTTGGGACAGGGCAGTCCTGAGCCGATGTGCCCACCAGGGGACGCGACCAAAGTTTACGTACCACAGGAAAGCGCAATCAAGGCCTCGTGTTCTCTCCATGAAAGGAACGTGAGCTTGAAGGGTGATGCGTCAGCGTGCACCGTGAACAGCTCGCTGGTACGCCTGTCTTTGCCCCCTCTCACGGTCTCACGCACCCGGGCTCAGTTCCGTGCAGGAACGCTGAGTGGGAGCGCCAGCCTCGCTGCTGGACTCTAAAGCCTTCCACCCCCTAATGGCAGGTTGTGTGTGTCTCTCACGTGGGGGGAGGAATGAGGTCGCCCACAGAGGTTCTGCCATGAAAGATCTAAAGACGCACGCTGCTGAGGAGCTTGATCCTCATGGAGCGTCCCCGAAGGCCAGAAGAATGCCGACGGTCTCTTTCAAAGCTGCCGGACGCTCTGCCGTTCTAGGCCTGAGATACAGACCCTGTGACGGCACCGTAACCCCGCGAGATTCAGGAGACATCGCCAGTGCGAGTGGCAATCCGGAAGGAAGAGCCTCCAAGGCGGAGTGTCCTTTCCTGTACAAAACGGCGCCCAAGTGGCTGAGGCAGGGAGCATTTTCCTTCACAGAACCGGCATCCTCGTATGCCTGTGGGTTGCTCTAAAGAAACGACACTGTGAGCAACCTCTTCGAAAAGGCCTTCGCAAGCGACTTGGAGACAACAGCAGCGCAGTGGAGGCACAGACCGTTATCCTAGAGAGCAGCACAGTGTCTCTAGCAGCGATCGCTTCCCGGAGGATACTTAAGCCACACCGAGATTCCAGCAGGGAGTTTTGCCTTATAGCAGTACAACTCACTCAAGAAAGAGGGATGAGGTGTAGGGCTAATCTACGTGCGCTCACGCTCTGTGTCCCCGAGAAGGTTTCACGGAGCAGAAGGCATCACCGACCGCTACCACGTGTGTGCACCAAAGAAGCCCTGTGCCGTGGGTGTTCTCAGGCCGACAGCGAAGACCTAGGTGTGTGCTGCACCCGCGCTCGGTGGTTCACACGTTGCGTGACCCCTGTGCCTTTGGAAGATGTTCAGAGCGGGTGGCACCTGCGTGCTGCGAGCGCAAGAGGTGTAGAGTGTAGAGGCCTTTCACACTGGAGGAAGGGCTTGCGTCTCGTGGAGAGAACGTGTACGTCGCCCGGGAGATGGAGGCGCGCTCTTGACACCATTTCCTCTGCCCGTTTAAAACACAAGTGTTTGTACTCGATCTGGGCTGCCTGGTGAAACGCTTGGCAGTCCGCATCACCCTGAGCACCTCTCCTGAAGTTTGATTCGTAGCTGGGTGAACTCGGGCTTCAGAGGCTTAGATGAGACCAAACGTGTTCAGCTTGTGGCGAAAGCCTTTGACCAGAGGCATATACGCTTGTGCTTGGGGCGAGGGCTAGGCAAGAACGTTTACACCCCGGGTTTTTATCTTTACCCTAAGCTGTGCCCCTTTTGGCTGCAGCAGGCGGAGAGAACCCGCGGAGAGAGAACAGCTGCGAGGTGGATGCACAGAACAGTCACCTCGACACCAGCCCCGGGGTCCCAAGCAACGATCCTTCCCCGGAGGGTACTTAACCCACCCCGGGATTCAAGCAGGGAGTTCACCTTGTCCAACTCACACAGGAGACTGGCATGAGATGTAGGGCTCATCTACTTGCGTTCACACTACGTGGCCCGGAGAAGTTCTCACGGAGCCGAATGCAGCACCCTTCCTCCACCACGTGTGTACACAAAGGAGCGCTGCGCAGTGGGTGTTCTCAAGGCCAAGAGAGAAGCCCTTGTTCTGTGCTGCACCTGCTGGGTGGTTCAAAGGTTTTCTGACCTTCCTGCTCTGGAAGCTTTTCAGAGCTGAGGCTACACCTGGGCTGCGAAAGCGGAGAGGCGTAGAGGCCTTTCACACTGAAGGCGTGGGCCTGTTTCCCATGGAGAAAGTGTACGTCGCCCAACCCCCACCCCCACCCCACCCCACCCCACCCCAACCCACCCCCAGCTGGAGGCGTGCGGGTTGACACCATTTTGTCCTGCCCATGGAAAATACAAAGAGGCGTACACGATTTGGGCTGTCTGGTGAGAGAATTTTGAAGCGGCGGCACCCTGAGTACCTTTCCCGAAGTTTGCTTCCTAGCTGGTTAAACTCGGCTTTCAGAGGCGAGATGAGAACAAACTTGCTCCGCGTGCGGCGAAGTGCCCTGATGCCCTGCCCTAAATGTTTGAGCTTCTGGCCAGCGTCACACAAGTACTTTGACACGTAGGAGTCTCCCTTTTACTCCAAGCTGTCCCTGTTGGCTGAAGCAGTCGGCGTGTCTGTATCGCAGCCTGGGAGGCCGGGCGTTGGGGGAGTCTGCCAAGTGACTGGCCTCCACTTATAGCTAACTGAGAAACTGCGTTGAAGCTTTCGGGAGCCTCTTACAGGGAATGGTTGCAGTTGGGAATTGGAGACTGTGCTGGCAAACGTCAGCAGCTCCTCTCCCTCGGAGGGCTCTTGGTGTGCCGACTCCTAACAGCCAGCATGGTCCCCAGCTCGTGAACGGTCCCATTGCGAGCCGGTCTCGTCCGTGAAAGAGCCACGTGAGGCTGAGCTCCAACAGTCGGGCTCCACACCTGGAGCCTTTGGGACAGGGCAGTCCTGAGCCGATGTGCCCACCAGGGGATGCGACCAAAGTTGACGTACCACAGGAAAGCGCAATC
This sequence comes from Orcinus orca, assembly GCF_937001465.1. NCBI lineage: Eukaryota > Metazoa > Chordata > Mammalia > Artiodactyla > Delphinidae > Orcinus > Orcinus orca. Next base: position 28,447 of record NW_026043876.1, read on the forward strand.
AAGGCCTCGTGTTCTCTCCATGAAAGGAACGTGAGCTTGAAGGGTGATACGTCAGCGTGCACCGTGAACAGCTCGCTGGTACACCTGTCTTTGCCCCCTCTCACGGTCTCACGCACCCGGGCTCAGTTCCGTGCAGGAACGCTGAGTGGGAGCGCCAGCCTCGCTGCTGGACTCTAAAGCCTTCCACCCCCTAATGGCAGGTTGTGTGTGTCTCTCACATGGGGGGAGGAATGAGGTCGCCCACAGAGGTTCTGCCATGAAAGATCTAAAGACGCACGCTGCTGAAGAGCTTGTTCCTCATGGAGCGTCCCCGAAGGCCAGAAGAATGCCGACGGTCTCTTTCAAAGCGGCCGGACGCTCTGCCGTTCTAGGCCTGAGATACGGACCCTGTGACGGCACCGTAACCCCGCGAGATTCAGGAGACATCGCCAGTGCGAGTGGCAATCCGGAAGGAAGAGCCTCCAAGGCGGAGTGTCCTTTCCTGTACAAAACGGCGCCCAAGTGGCTGAGGCAGGGAGCATTTTCCTTCACAGAACCGGCATCCTCGTATGCCTGTGGGTTGCTCTAAAGAAACGACACTGTGAGCAACCTCTTCGAAAAGGCCTTCGCAAGCGACTTGGAGACAACAGCAGCGCAGTGGAGGCACAGACCGTTATCCTAGAGAGCAGCACAGTGTCTCTAGCAGCGATCGCTTCCCGGAGGATACTTAAGCCACACCGAGATTCCAGCAGGGAGTTTTGCCTTATAGCAGTACAACTCACTCAAGAAAGAGGGATGAGGTGTAGGGCTAATCTACGTGCGCTCACGCTCTGTGTCCCCGAGAAGGTTTCACGGAGCAGAAGGCATCACCGACCGCTACCACGTGTGTGCACCAAAGAAGCCCTGTGCCGTGGGTGTTCTCAGGCCGACAGCGAAGACCTAGGTGTGTGCTGCACCCGCGCTCGGTGGTTCACACGTTGCGTGACCCCTGTGCCTTTGGAAGATGTTCAGAGCGGGTGGCACCTGCGTGCTGCGAGCGCAAGAGGTGTAGAGTGTAGAGGCCTTTCACACTGGAGGAAGGGCTTGCGTCTCGTGGAGAGAACGTGTACGTCGCCCGGGAGATGGAGGCGCGCTCTTGACACCATTTCCTCTGCCCGTTTAAAACACAAGTGTTTGTACTCGATCTGGGCTGCCTGGTGAAACGCTTGGCAGTCCGCATCACCCTGAGCACCTCTCCTGAAGTTTGATTCGTAGCTGGGTGAACTCGGGCTTCAGAGGCTTAGATGAGACCAAACGTGTTCAGCTTGTGGCGAAAGCCTTTGACCAGAGGCATATACGCTTGTGCTTGGGGCGAGGGCTAGGCAAGAACGTTTACACCCCGGGTTTTTATCTTTACCCTAAGCTGTGTCCCTTTTGGCTGCAGCAGGCGGAGAGAACCCGCGCAGAGAGAACAGCTGCGAGGTGGATGCACAGAACAGTCACCTCGACACCAGCCCCGGGGTCCCAAGCAACGATCCTTCCCCGGAGGGTACTTAACCCACCCCGGGATTCAAGCAGGGAGTTCGCCTTGTCCAACTCGCACAGGAGACTGGCATGAGATGTAGGGCTCATCTACTTGCGTTCACACTACGTGGCCCGGAGAAGTTCTCACGGAGCCGAATGCAGCACCCTTCCTCCACCACGTGTGTACACAAAGGAGCGCTGGGCAGTGGGTGTTCTCAAGGCCAAGAGAGAAGCCCTTGTTCTGTGCTGCACCTGCTGGGTGGTTCAAAGGTTTTCTGACCTTCCTGCTCTGGAAGCTTTTCAGAGCTGAGGCTACGCCTGGGCTGCGAAAGCGGAGAGGCGTAGAGGCTTTTCACACTGAAGGCGTGGGCCTGTTTCCCATGGAGAAAGTGTACGTCGCCCAACCCCCACCCCCACCCCACCCCACCCCACCCCAACCCACCCCCAGCTGGAGGCGTGCGGGTTGACACCATTTTGTCCTGCCCATGGAAAATACAAGAGGCGTACACGATTTGGGCTGTCTGGTGAGAGAATGTTGAAGCGGCGGCACCCTGAGTACCTTTCCCGAAATTTGCTTCCTAGCTGGTTAAACTCGGCTTTCAGAGGCGAGATGAGAGCAAACTTGCTCCGCGTGCGGCGAAGTGCCCTGATGCCCTGCCCTAAATGTTTGAGCTTCTGGCCAGCGTCACGCAAGTACTTTGACACGTAGGAGTCTCCCTTTTACTCCAAGCTGTCCCTGTTGGCTGAAGCAGTCGGCGTGTCTGTATCGCAGCCTGGGAGGCCGGGCATTGGGGGAGTCTGCCAAGTGACTGACCTCCACTTATAGCTAACTGAGAAACTGCGTCGAAGCTTTCGGGAGCCTCTTACAGGGAATGGTTGCAGTTGGGAATTGGAGACTGTGCTGGCAAACGTCAGCAGCTCCTCTCCCTCGGAGGGCTCTTGGTGTGCCGACTCCTAACAGCCAGCACGGTCCCCAGCTCGTGAACGGTCCCATTGCGAGCCGGTCTCGTCCGTGAAAGAGCCACGTGAGGCTGAGCTCCAACAGTCGGGCTCCACACCTGGAGCCTTTGGGACAGGGCAGTCCTGAGCCGATGTGCCCACCAGGGGACGCGACCAAAGTTTACGTACCACAGGAAAGCGCAATCAAGGCCTCGTGTTCTCTCCATGAAAGGAACGTGAGCTTGAAGGGTGATGCGTCAGCGTGCACCGTGAACAGCTCGCTGGTACGCCTGTCTTTGCCCCCCTCACGGTCTCACGCACCCGGGCTCAGTTCCGTGCAGGAACGCTGAGTGGGAGCGCCAGCCTCGCTGCTGGACTCTAAAGCCTTCCACCCCCTAATGGCAGGTTGTGTGTGTCTCTCACGTGGGGGGAGGAATGAGGTCGCCCACAGAGGTTCTGCCATGAAAGATCTAAAGACGCACGCTGCTGAGGAGCTTGTTCCTCATGGAGCGTCCCCGAAGGCCAGAAGAATGCCGGCGGTCTCTTTCAAAGCTGCGGGACGCTCTGCCGTTCTAGGCCTGAGATACGGACCCTGTGACGGCACCGTAACCCCGCGAGATTCAGGAGACATCGCCAGTGCGAGTGGCAATCCGGAAGGAAGAGCCTCCAAGGCCGAGTGTCCTTTCCTGTACAAAACGGCGCCCAAGTGGCTGAGGCAGGGAGCATTTTCCTTCACAGAACCGGCATCCTCGTATGCCTGTGGGTTGCTCTAAAGAAACGACACTGTGAGCAACCTCTTCGAAAAGGCCTTCGCAAGCGACTTGGAGACAACAGCAGCGCAGTGGAGACACAGACCATTATCCTAGAGAGCAGCACAGTGTCTCTAGCAGCGATCGCTTCCCGGAGGATACTTAAGCCACACCGAGATTCCAGCAGGGAGTTTTGCCTTATAGCAGTACAACTCACTCAAGAAAGAGGGATGAGGTGTAGGGCTAATCTACGTGCGCTCACGCTCTGTGTCCCCGAGAAGGTTTCACGGAGCAGAAGGCATCACCGACCGCTACCACGTGTGTGCACCAAAGAAGCCCTGTGCCGTGGGTGTTCTCAGGCCGACAGCGAAGACCTAGGTGTGTGCTGCACCCGCGCTCGGTGGTTCACACGTTGCGTGACCCCTGTGCCTTTGGAAGATGTTCAGAGCGGGTGGCACCTGCGTGCTGCGAGCGCAAGAGGTGTAGAGTGTAGAGGCCTTTCACACTGGAGGAAGGGCTTGCGTCTCGTGGAGAGAACGTGTACGTCGCCCGGGAGATGGAGGCGCGCTCTTGACACCATTTCCTCTGCCCGTTTAAAACACAAGTGTTTGTACTCGATCTGGGCTGCCTGGTGAAACGCTTGGCAGTCCGCATCACCCTGAGCACCTCTCCTGAAGTTTGATTCGTAGCTGGGTGAACTCGGGCTTCAGAGGCTTAGATGAGACCAAACGTGTTCAGCTTGTGGCGAAAGCCTTTGACCAGAGGCATATACGCTTGTGCTTGGGGCGAGGGCTAGGCAAGAACGTTTACACCCCGGGTTTTTATCTTTACCCTAAGCTGTGTCCCTTTTGGCTGCAGCAGGCGGAGAGAACCCGCGGAGAGAGAACAGCTGCGAGGTGGATGCACAGAACAGTCACCTCGACACCAGCCCCGGGGTCCCAAGCAACGATCCTTCCCCGGAGGGTACTTAACCCACCCCGGGATTCAAGCAGGGAGTTCGCCTTGTCCAACTCGCACAGGAGACTGGCATGAGATGTAGGGCTCATCTACTTGCGTTCACACTACGTGGCCCGGAGAAGTTCTCACGGAGCCGAATGCAGCACCCTTCCTCCACCACGTGTGTACACAAAGGAGCGCTGGGCAGTGGGTGTTCTCAAGGCCAAGAGAGAAGCCCTTGTTCTGTGCTGCACCTGCTGGGTGGTTCAAAGGTTTTCTGACCTTCCTGCTCTGGAAGCTTTTCAGAGCTGAGGCTACGCCTGGGCTGCGAAAGCGGAGAGGCGTAGAGGCCTTTCACACTGAAGGCGTGGGCCTGTTTCCCATGGAGAAAGTGTACGTCGCCCAACCCCCACCCCCACCCCACCCCACCCCACCCCAACCCACCCCCAGCTGGAGGCGTGCGGGTTGACACCATTTTGTCCTGCCCATGGAAAATACAAAGAGGCGTACACGATTTGGGCTGTCTGGTGAGAGAATGTTGAAGCGGCGGCACCCTGAGTACCTTTCCCGAAATTTGCTTCCTAGCTGGTTAAACTCGGCTTTCAGAGGCGAGATGAGAGCAAACTTGCTCCGCGTGCGGCGAAGTGCCCTGATGCCCTGCCCTAAATGTTTGAGCTTCTGGCCAGCGTCACGCAAGTACTTTGACACGTAGGAGTCTCCCTTTTACTCCAAGCTGTCCCTGTTGGCTGAAGCAGTCGGCGTGTCTGTATCGCAGCCTGGGAGGCCGGGCGTTGGGGGAGTCTGCCAAGTGACTGGCCTCCACTTATAGCTAACTGAGAAACTGCGTCGAAGCTTTCGGGAGCCTCTTACAGGGAATGGTTGCAGTTGGGAATTGGAGACTGTGCTGGCAAACGTCAGCAGCTCCTCTCCCTCGGAGGGCTCTTGGTGTGCCGACTCCTAACAGCCAGCACGGTCCCCAGCTCGTGAACGGTCCCATTGCGAGCCGGTCTCGTCCGTGAAAGAGCCACGTGAGGCTGAGCTCCAACAGTCGGGCTCCACACCTGGAGCCTTTGGGACAGGGCAGTCCTGAGCCGATGTGCCCACCAGGGGACGCGACCAAAGTTTACGTACCACAGGAAAGCGCAATCAAGGCCTCGTGTTCTCTCCATGAAAGGAACGTGAGCTTGAAGGGTGATGCGTCAGCGTGCACCGTGAACAGCTCGCTGGTACGCCTGTCTTTGCCCCCTCTCACGGTCTCACGCACCCGGGCTCAGTTCCGTGCAGGAACGCTGAGTGGGAGCGCCAGCCTCGCTGCTGGACTCTAAAGCCTTCCACCCCCTAATGGCAGGTTGTGTGTGTCTCTCACGTGGGGGGAGGAATGAGGTCGCCCACAGAGGTTCTGCCATGAAAGATCTAAAGACGCACGCTGCTGAGGAGCTTGTTCCTCATGGAGCGTCCCCGAAGGCCAGAAGAATGCCGGCGGTCTCTTTCAAAGCTGCGGGACGCTCTGCCGTTCTAGGCCTGAGATACGGACCCTGTGACGGCACCGTAACCCCGCGAGATTCAGGAGACATCGCCAGTGCGAGTGGCAATCCGGAAGGAAGAGCCTCCAAGGCCGAGTGTCCTTTCCTGTACAAAACGGCGCCCAAGTGGCTGAGGCAGGGAGCATTTTCCTTCACAGAACCGGCATCCTCGTATGCCTGTGGGTTGCTCTAAAGAAACGACACTGTGAGCAACCTCTTCGAAAAGGCCTTCGCAAGCGACTTGGAGACAACAGCAGCGCAGTGGAGGCACAGACCGTTATCCTAGAGAGCAGCACAGTGTCTCTAGCAGCGATCGCTTCCCGGAGGATACTTAAGCCACACCGAGATTCCAGCAGGGAGTTTTGCCTTATAGCAGTACAACTCACTCAAGAAAGAGGGATGAGGTGTAGGGCTAATCTACGTGCGCTCACGCTCTGTGTCCCCGAGAAGGTTTCACGGAGCAGAAGGCATCACCGACCGCTACCACGTGTGTGCACCAAAGAAGCCCTGTGCCGTGGGTGTTCTCAGGCCGACAGCGAAGACCTAGGTGTGTGCTGCACCCGCGCTCGGTGGTTCACACGTTGCGTGACCCCTGTGCCTTTGGAAGATGTTCAGAGCGGGTGGCACCTGCGTGCTGCGAGCGCAAGAGGTGTAGAGTGTAGAGGCCTTTCACACTGGAGGAAGGGCTTGCGTCTCGTGGAGAGAACGTGTACGTCGCCCGGGAGATGGAGGCGCGCTCTTGACACCATTTCCTCTGCCCGTTTAAAACACAAGTGTTTGTACTCGATCTGGGCTGCCTGGTGAAACGCTTGGCAGTCCGCATCACCCTGAGCACCTCTCCTGAAGTTTGATTCGTAGCTGGGTGAACTCGGGCTTCAGAGGCTTAGATGAGACCAAACGTGTTCAGCTTGTGGCGAAAGCCTTTGACCAGAGGCATATACGCTTGTGCTTGGGGCGAGGGCTAGGCAAGAACGTTTACACCCCGGGTTTTTATCTTTACCCTAAGCTGTGTCCCTTTTGGCTGCAGCAGGCGGAGAGAACCCGCGGAGAGAGAACAGCTGCGAGGTGGATGCACAGAACAGTCACCTCGACACCAGCCCCGGGGTCCCAAGCAACGATCCTTCCCCGGAGGGTACTTAACCCACCCCGGGATTCAAGCAGGGAGTTCGCCTTGTCCAACTCGCACAGGAGACTGGCATGAGATGTAGGGCTCATCTACTTGCGTTCACACTACGTGGCCCGGAGAAGTTCTCACGGAGCCGAATGCAGCACCCTTCCTCCACCACGTGTGTACACAAAGGAGCGCTGGGCAGTGGGTGTTCTCAAGGCCAAGAGAGAAGCCCTTGTTCTGTGCTGCACCTGCTGGGTGGTTCAAAGGTTTTCTGACCTTCCTGCTCTGGAAGCTTTTCAGAGCTGAGGCTACGCCTGGGCTGCGAAAGCGGAGAGGCGTAGAGGCCTTTCACACTGAAGGCGTGGGCCTGTTTCCCATGGAGAAAGTGTACGTCGCCCAACCCCCACCCCCACCCCACCCCACCCCACCCCAACCCACCCCCAGCTAGAGGCGTGCGGGTTGACACCATTTTGTCCTGCCCATGGAAAATACAAAGAGGCGTACACGATTTGGGCTGTCTGGTGAGAGAATTTTGAAGCGGCGGCACCCTGAGTACCTTTCCCGAAGTTTGCTTCCTAGCTGGTTAAACTCGGCTTTCAGAGGCGAGATGAGAACAAACTTGCTCCGCGTGCGGCGAAGTGCCCTGATGCCCTGCCCTAAATGTTTGAGCTTCTGGCCAGCGTCACGCAAGTACTTTGACACGTAGGAGTCTCCCTTTTACTCCAAGCTGTCCCTGTTGGCTGAAGCAGTCGGCGTGTCTGTATCGCAGCCTGGGAGGCCGGGCGTTGGGGGAGTTTGCCAAGTGACTGGCCTCCACTTATAGCTAACTGAGAAACTGCGTCGAAGCTTTCGGGAGCCTCTTACAGGGAATGGTTGCAGTTGGGAATTGGAGACTGTGCTGGCAAACGTCAGCAGCTCCTCTCCCTCAGAGGGCTCTTGGTGTGCCGACTCCTAACAGCCAGCACGGTCCCCAGCTCGTGAACAGTCCCATTGCGAGCCGGTCTCGTCCGTGAAAGAGCCACGTGAGGCTGAGCTCCAACAGTCGGGCTCCACACCTGGAGCCTTTGGGACAGGGCAGTCCTGAGCCGATGTGCCCACCAGGGGACGCGAGCAAAGTTTACGTACCACAGGAAAGCGCAATCAAGGCCTCATGTTCTCTCCATGAAAGGAACGTGAGCTTGAAGGGTGATGCGTCAGCGTGCACCGTGAACAGCTCGCTGGTACGCCTGTCTTTGCCCCCTCTCACGGTCTCACGCACCCGGGCTCAGTTCCGTGCAGGAACGCTGAGTGGGAGCGCCAGCCTCGCTGCTGGACTCTAAAGCCTTCCACCCCCTAATGGCAGGTTGTGTGTGTCTCTCACGTGGGGGGAGGAATGAGGTCGCCCACAGAGGTTCTGCCATGAAAGATCTAAAGACGCACGCTGCTGAGGAGCTTGTTCCTCATGGAGCGTCCCCGAAGGCCAGAAGAATGCCGACGGTCTCTTTCAAAGCGGCCGGACGCTCTGCCGTTCTAGGCCTGAGATACGGACCCTGTGACGGCACCGTAACCCCGCGAGATTCAGGAGACATCGCCAGTGCGAGTGGCAATCCGGAAGGAAGAGCCTCCAAGGCGGAGTGTCCTTTCCTGTACAAAATGGCGCCCAAGTGGCTGAGGCAGGGAGCATTTTCCTTCACAGAACCGGCATCCTCGTATGCCTGTGGGTTGCTCTAAAGAAACGACACTGTGAGCAACCTCTTCGAAAAGGCCTTCGCAAGCGACTTGGAGACAACAGCAGCGCAGTGGAGGCACAGACCGTTATCCTAGAGAGCAGCACAGTGTCTCTAGCAGCGATCGCTTCCCGGAGGATACTTAAGCCACACCGAGATTCCAGCAGGGAGTTTTGCCTTATAGCAGTACAACTCACTCAAGAAAGAGGGATGAGGTGTAGGGCTAATCTACGTGCGCTCACGCTCTGTGTCCCCGAGAAGGTTTCACGGAGCAGAAGGCATCACCGACCGCTACCACGTGTGTGCACCAAAGAAGCCCTGTGCCGTGGGTGTTCTCAGGCCGACAGCGAAGACCTAGGTGTGTGCTGCACCCGCGCTCGGTGGTTCACACGTTGCGTGACCCCTGTGCCTTTGGAAGATGTTCAGAGCGGGTGGCACCTGCGTGCTGCGAGCGCAAGAGGTGTAGAGTGTAGAGGCCTTTCACACTGGAGGAAGGGCTTGCGTCTCGTGGAGAGAACGTGTACGTCGCCCGGGAGATGGAGGCGCGCTCTTGACACCATTTCCTCTGCCCGTTTAAAACACAAGTGTTTGTACTCGATCTGGGCTGCCTGGTGAAACGCTTGGCAGTCCGCATCACCCTGAGCACCTCTCCTGAAGTTTGATTCGTAGCTGGGTGAACTCGGGCTTCAGAGGCTTAGATGAGACCAAACGTGTTCAGCTTGTGGCGAAAGCCTTTGACCAGAGGCATATACGCTTGTGCTTGGGGCGAGGGCTAGGCAAGAACGTTTACACCCCGGGTTTTTATCTTTACCCTAAGCTGTGTCCCTTTTGGCTGCAGCAGGCGGAGAGAACCCGCGGAGAGAGAACAGCTACGAGGTGGATGCACAGAACAGTCACCTCGACACCAGCCCCGGGGTCCCAAGCAACGATCCTTCCCCGGAGGGTACTTAACCCACCCCGGGATTCAAGCAGGGAGTTCGCCTTGTCCAACTCGCACAGGAGACTGGCATGAGATGTAGGGCTCATCTACTTGCGTTCACACTACGTGGCCCGGAGAAGTTCTCATGGAGCCGAATGCAGCACCCTTCCTCCACCACGTGTGTACACAAAGGAGCGCTGGGCAGTGGGTGTTCTCAAGGCCAAGAGAGAAGCCCTTGTTCTCTGCTGCACCTGCTGGGTGGTTCAAAGGTTTTCTGACCTTCCTGCTCTGGAAGCTTTTCAGAGCTGAGGCTACGCCTGGGCTGCGAAAGTGGAGAGGCGTAGAGGCCTTTCACACTGAAGGCGTGGGCCTGTTTCCCATGGAGAAAGTGTACGTCGCCCAACCCCCACCCCCACCCCACCCCACCCCACCCCAACCCACCCCCAGCTAGAGGCGTGCGGGTTGACACCATTTTGTCCTGCCCATGGAAAATACAAAGAGGCGTACACGATTTGGGCTGTCTGGTGAGAGAATTTTGAAGCGGCGGCACCCTGAGTACCTTTCCCGAAGTTTGCTTCCTAGCTGGTTAAACTCGGCTTTCAGAGGCGAGATGAGAACAAACTTGCTCCGCGTGCGGCGAAGTGCCCTGATGCCCTGCCCTAAATGTTTGAGCTTCTGGCCAGCGTCACGCAAGTACTTTGACACGTAGGAGTCTCCCTTTTACTCCAACCTGTCCCTGTTGGCTGAAGCAGTCGGCGTGTCTGTATCGCAGCCTGGGAGGCCGGGCATTGGGGGAGTCTGCCAAGTGACTGGCCTCCACTTATAGCTAACTGAGAAACTGCGTCGAAGCTTTCGGGAGCCTCTTACAGGGAATGGTTGCAGTTGGGAATTGGAGACTGTGCTGGCAAACGTCAGCAGCTCCTCTCCCTCGGAGGGCTCTTGGTGTGCCGACTCCTAACAGCCAGCACGGTCCCCAGCTCGTGAACGGTCCCATTGCGAGCCGGTCTCGTCCGTGAAAGAGCCACGTGAGGCTGAGCTCCAACAGTCGGGCTCCACACCTGGAGCCTTTGGGACAGGGCAGTCCTGAGCCGATGTGCCCACCAGGGGACGCGACCAAAGTTGACGTACCACAGGAAAGCGCAATCAAGGCCTCATGTTCTCTCCATGAAAGGAACGTGAGCTTGAAGGGTGATGCGTCAGCGTGCACCGTGAACAGCTCGCTGGTACGCCTGTCTTTGCCCCCTCTCACGGTCTCACGCACCCGGGCTCAGTTCCGTGCAGGAACGCTGAGTGGGAGCGCCAGCCTCGCTGCTGGACTCTAAAGCCTTCCACCCCCTAATGGCAGGTTGTGTGTGTCTCTCACGTGGGGGGAGGAATGAGGTCGCCCACAGAGGTTCTGCCATGAAAGATCTAAAGACGCACGCTGCTGAGGAGCTTGTTCCTCATGGAGCGTCCCCGAAGGCCAGAAGAATGCCGACGGTCTCTTTCAAAGCGGCCGGACGCTCTGCCGTTCTAGGCCTGAGATACGGACCCTGTGACGGCACCGTAACCCCGTGAGATTCAGGAGACATCGCCAGTGCGAGTGGCAATCCGGAAGGAAGAGCCTCCAAGGCGGAGTGTCCTTTCCTGTACAAAACGGCGCCCAAGTGGCTGAGGCAGGGAGCATTTTCCTTCACAGAACCGGCATCCTCGTATGCCTGTGGGTTGCTCTAAAGAAACGACACTGTGAGCAACCTCTTCGAAAAGGCCTTCGCAAGCGACTTGGAGACAACAGCAGTGCAGTGGAGGCACAGACCGTTATCCTAGAGAGCAGCACAGTGTCTCTAGCAGCGATCGCTTCCCGGAGGATACTTAAGCCACACCGAGATTCCAGCAGGGAGTTTTGCCTTATAGCAGTACAACTCACTCAAGAAAGAGGGATGAGGTGTAGGGCTAATCTACGTGCGCTCACGCTCTGTGTCCCCGAGAAGGTTTCACGGAGCAGAAGGCATCACCGACCGCTACCACGTGTGTGCACCAAAGAAGCCCTGTGCCGTGGGTGTTCTCAGGCCGACAGCGAAGACCTAGGTGTGTGCTGCACCCGCGCTCGGTGGTTCACACGTTGCGTGACCCCTGTGCCTTTGGAAGATGTTCAGAGCGGGTGGCACCTGCGTGCTGCGAGCGCAAGAGGTGTAGAGTGTAGAGGCCTTTCACACTGGAGGAAGGGCTTGCGTCTCGTGGAGAGAACGTGTACGTCGCCCGGGAGATGGAGGCGCGCTCTTGACACCATTTCCTCTGCCCGTTTAAAACACAAGTGTTTGTACTCGATCTGGGCTGCCTGGTGAAACGCTTGGCAGTCCGCATCACCCTGAGCACCTCTCCTGAAGTTTGATTCGTAGCTGGGTGAACTCGGGCTTCAGAGGCTTAGATGAGACCAAACGTGTTCAGCTTGTGGCGAAAGCCTTTGACCAGAGGCATATACGCTTGTGCTTGGGGCGAGGGCTAGGCAAGAACGTTTACACCCCGGGTTTTTATCTTTACCCTAAGCTGTGTCCCTTTTGGCTGCAGCAGGCGGAGAGAACCCGCGCAGAGAGAACAGCTGCGAGGTGGATGCACAGAACAGTCACCTCGACACCAGCCCCGGGGTCCCAAGCAACGATCCTTCCCCGGAGGGTACTTAACCCACCCCGGGATTCAAGCAGGGAGTTCGCCTTGTCCAACTCGCACAGGAGACTGGCATGAGATGTAGGGCTCATCTACTTGCGTTCACACTACGTGGCCCGGAGAAGTTCTCATGGAGCCGAATGCAGCACCCTTCCTCCACCACGTGTGTACACAAAGGAGCGCTGGGCAGTGGGTGTTCTCAAGGCCAAGAGAGAAGCCCTTGTTCTGTGCTGCACCTGCTGGGTGGTTCAAAGGTTTTCTGACCTTCCTGCTCTGGAAGCTTTTCAGAGCTGAGGCTACGCCTGGGCTGCGAAAGCGGAGAGGCGTAGAGGCCTTTCACACTGAAGGCGTGGGCCTGTTTCCCATGGAGAAAGTGTACGTCGCCCAACCCCCACCCCCACCCCACCCCACCCCACCCCAACCCACCCCCAGCTGGAGGCGTGCGGGTTGACACCATTTTGTCCTGCCCATGGAAAATACAAAGAGGCGTACACGATTTGGGCTGTCTGGTGAGAGAATTTTGAAGCGGCGGCACCCTGAGTACCTTTCCCGAAGTTTGCTTCCTAGCTGGTTAAACTCGGCTTTCAGAGGCGAGATGAGAACAAACTTGCTCCGCGTGCGGCGAAGTGCCCTGATGCCCTGCCCTAAATGTTTGAGCTTCTGGCCAGCGTCACGCAAGTACTTTGACACGTAGGAGTCTCCCTTTTACTCCAAGCTGTCCCTGTTGGCTGAAGCAGTCGGCGTGTCTGTATCGCAGCCTGGGAGGCCGGGCGTTGGGGGAGTCTGCCAAGTGACTGGCCTCCACTTATAGCTAACTGAGAAACTGCGTCGAAGCTTTCGGGAGCCTCTTACAGGGAATGGTTGCAGTTGGGAATTGGAGACTGTGCTGGCAAACGTCAGCAGCTCCTCTCCCTCGGAGGGCTCTTGGTGTGCCGACTCCTAACAGCCAGCACGGTCCCCAGCTCGTGAACGGTCCCATTGCGAGCCGGTCTCGTCCGTGAAAGAGCCACGTGAGGCTGAGCTCCAACAGTCGGGCTCCACACCTGGAGCCTTTGGGACAGGGCAGTCCTGAGCCGATGTGCCCACCAGGGGACGCGACCAAAGTTTACGTACCACAGGAAAGCGCAATCAAGGCCTCGTGTTCTCTCCATGAAAGGAACGTGAGCTTGAAGGGTGATGCGTCAGCGTGCACCGTGAACAGCTCGCTGGTACGCCTGTCTTTGCCCCCTCTCACGGTCTCACGCACCCGGGCTCAGTTCCGTGCAGGAACGCTGAGTGGGAGCGCCAGCCTCGCTGCTGGACTCTAAAGCCTTCCACCCCCTAATGGCAGGTTGTGTGTGTCTCTCACGTGGGGGGAGGAATGAGGTCGCCCACAGAGGTTCTGCCATGAAAGATCTAAAGACGCACGCTGCTGAGGAGCTTGTTCCTCATGGAGCGTCCCCGAAGGCCAGAAGAATGCCGACGGTCTCTTTCAAAGCGGCCGGATGCTCTGCCGTTCTAGGCCTGAGATACGGACCCTGTGACGGCACCGTAACCCCGCGAGATTCAGGAGACATCGCCAGTGCGAGTGGCAATCCGGAAGGAAGAGCCTCCAAGGCGGAGTGTCCTTTCCTGTACTAAACGGCGCCCAAGTGGCTGAGGCAGGGAGCATTTTCCTTCACAGAACCGGCATCCTCGTATGCCTGTGGGTTGCTCTAAAGAAACGACACTGTGAGCAACCTCTTCGAAAAGGCCTTCGCAAGCGACTTGGAGACAACAGCAGCGCAGTGGAGGCACAGACCATTATCCTAGAGAGCAGCACAGTGTCTCTAGCAGCGATCGCTTCCCGGAGGATACTTAAGCCACACCGAGATTCCAGCAGGGAGTTTTGCCTTATAGCAGTACAACTCACTCAAGAAAGAGGGATGAGGTGTAGGGCTAATCTACGTGCGCTCACGCTCTGTGTCCCCGAGAAGGTTTCACGGAGCAGAAGGCATCACCGACCGCTACCACGTGTGTGCACCAAAGAAGCCCTGTGCCGTGGGTGTTCTCAGGCTGACAGCGAAGACCTAGGTGTGTGCTGCACCCGCGCTCGGTGGTTCACACGTTGCGTGACCCCTGTGCCTTTGGAAGATGTTCAGAGCGGGTGGCACCTGCGTGCTGCGAGCGCAAGAGGTGTAGAGTGTAGAGGCCTTTCACACTGGAGGAAGGGCTTGCGTCTCGTGGAGAGAACGTGTACGTCGCCCGGGAGATGGAGGCGCGCTCTTGACACCATTTCCTCTGCCCGTTTAAAACACAAGTGTTTGTACTCGATCTGGGCTGCCTGGTGAAACGCTTGGCAGTCCCCATCACCATGAGCACCTCTCCTGAAGTTTGATTCGTAGCTGGGTGAACTCGGGCTTCAGAGGCTTAGATGAGACCAAACGTGTTCAGCTTGTGGCGAAAGCCTTTGACCAGAGGCATATACGCTTGTGCTTGGGGCGAGGGCTAGGCAAGAACGTTTACACCCCGGGTTTTTATCTTTACCCTAAGCTGTGTCCCTTTTGGCTGCAGCAGGCGGAGAGAACCCGCGGAGAGAGAACAGCTGCAAGGTGGATGCACAGAACAGTCACCTCGACACCAGCCCCGGGGTCCCAAGCAACGATCCTTCCCCGGAGGGTACTTAACCCACCCCGGGATTCAAGCAGGGAGTTCGCCTTGTCCAACTCGCACAGGAGACTGGCATGAGATGTAGGGCTCATCTACTTGCGTTCACACTACGTGGCCCGGAGAAGTTCTCACGGAGCCGAATGCAGCACCCTTTCTCCACCACGTGTGTACACAAAGGAGCGCTGGGCAGTGGGTGTTCTCAACGCCAAGAGAGAAGCCCTTGTTCTGTGCTGCACCTGCTGGGTGGTTCAAAGGTTTTCTGACCTTCCTGCTCTGGAAGCTTTTCAGAGCTGAGGCTACGCCTGGGCTGCGAAAGCGGAGAGGCGTAGAGGCCTTTCACACTGAAGGCGTGGGCCTGTTTCCCATGGAGAAAGTGTACGTCGCCCAACCCCCACCCCCACCCCACCCCACCCCACCCCAACCCACCCCCAGCTGGAGGCGTGCGGGTTGACACCATTTTGTCCTGCCCATGGAAAATACAAAGAGGCGTACACGATTTGGGCTGTCTGGTGAGAGAATTTTGAAGCGGCGGCACCCTGAGTACCTTTCCCGAAGTTTGCTTCCTAGCTGGTTAAACTCGGCTTTCAGAGGCGAGATGAGAACAAACTTGCTCCGCGTGCGGCGAAGTGCCCTGATGCCCTGCCCTAAATGTTTGAGCTTCTGGCCAGCGTCACGCAAGTACTTTGACACGTAGGAGTCTCCCTTTTACTCCAAGCTGTCCCTGTTGGCTGAAGCAGTCGGCGTGTCTGTATCGCAGCCTGGGAGGCCGGGCGTTGGGGGAGTCTGCCAAGTGACTGGCCTCCACTTATAGCTAACTGAGAAACTGCGTCGAAGCTTTCGGGAGCCTCTTACAGGGAATGGTTGCAGTTGGGAATTGGAGACTGTGCTGGCAAACGTCAGCAGCTCCTCTCCCTCGGAGGGCTCTTGGTGTGCCGACTCCTAACAGCCAGCACGGTCCCCAGCTCGTGAACGGTCCCATTGCGAGCCGGTCTCGTCCGTGAAAGAGCCACGTGAGGCTGAGCTCCAACAGTCGGGCTCCACACCTGGAGCCTTTGGGACAGGGCAGTCCTGAGCCGATGTGCCCACCAGGGGACGCGACCAAAGTTTACGTACCACAGGAAAGCGCAATCAAGGCCTCGTGTTCTCTCCATGAAAGGAACGTGAGCTTGAAGGGTGATGCGTCAGCGTGCACCGTGAACAGCTCGCTGGTACGCCTGTCTTTGCCCCCTCTCACGGTCTCACGCACCCGGGCTCAGTTCCGTGCAGGAACGCTGAGTGGGAGCGCCAGCCTCGCTGCTGGACTCTAAAGCCTTCCACCCCCTAATGGCAGGTTGTGTGTGTCTCTCACGTGGGGGGAGGAATGAGGTCGCCCACAGAGGTTCTGCCATGAAAGATCTAAAGACGCACGCTGCTGAGGAGCTTGTTCCTCATGGAGCGTCCCCGAAGGCCAGAAGAATGCCGGCGGTCTCTTTCAAAGCTGCCGGACGCTCTGCCGTTCTAGGCCTGAGATACGGACCCTGTGACGGCACCGTAACCCCGCGAGATTCAGGAGACATCGCCAGTGCGAGTGGCAATCCGGAAGGAAGAGCCTCCAAGGCGGAGTGTCCTTTCCTGTACAAAACGGCGCCCAAGTGGCTGAGGCAGGGAGCATTTTCCTTCACAGAACCGGCATCCTCGTATGCCTGTGGGTTGCTCTAAAGAAACGACACTGTGAGCAACCTCTTCGAAAAGGCCTTCGCAAGCGACTTGGAGACAACAGCAGCGCAGTGGAGGCACAGACCGTTATCCTAGAGAGCAGCACAGTGTCTCTAGCAGCGATCGCTTCCCGGAGGATACTTAAGCCACACCGAGATTCCAGCAGGGAGTTTTGCCTTATAGCAGTACAACTCACTCAAGAAAGAGGGATGAGGTGTAGGGCTAATCTACGTGCGCTCACGCTCTGTGTCCCCGAGAAGGTTTCACGGAGCAGAAGGCATCACCGACCGCTACCACGTGTGTGCACCAAAGAAGCCCTGTGCCGTGGGTGTTCTCAGGCCGACAGCGAAGACCTAGGTGTGTGCTGCACCCGCGCTCGGTGGTTCACACGTTGCGTGACCCCTGTGCCTTTGGAAGATGTTCAGAGCGGGTGGCACCTGCGTGCTGCGAGCGCAAGAGGTGTAGAGTGTAGAGGCCTTTCACACTGGAGGAAGGGCTTGCGTCTCGTGGAGAGAACGTGTACGTCGCCCGGGAGATGGAGGCGCGCTCTTGACACCATTTCCTCTGCCCGTTTAAAACACAAGTGTTTGTACTCGATCTGGGCTGCCTGGTGAAACGCTTGGCAGTCCGCATCACCCTGAGCACCTCTCCTGAAGTTTGATTCGTAGCTGGGTGAACTCGGGCTTCAGAGGCTTAGATGAGACCAAACGTGTTCAGCTTGTGGCGAAAGCCTTTGACCAGAGGCATATACGCTTGTGCTTGGGGCGAGGGCTAGGCAAGAACGTTTACACCCCGGGTTTTTATCTTTACCCTAAGCTGTGTCCCTTTTGGCTGCAGCAGGCGGAGAGAACCTGCGGAGAGAGAACAGCTGCGAGGTGGATGCACAGAACACTCACCTCGACACCAGCCCCGGGGTCCCAAGCAACGATCCTTCCCCGGAGGGTACTTAACCCACCCCGGGATTCAAGCAGGGAGTTCGCCTTGTCCAACTCGCACAGGAGACTGGCATGAGATGTAGGGCTCATCTACTTGCGTTCACACTACGTGGCCCGGAGAAGTTCTCACGGAGCCGAATGCAGCACCCTTCCTCCACCACGTGTGTACACAAAGGAGCGCTGGGCAGTGGGTGTTCTCAAGGCCAAGAGAGAAGCCCTTGTTCTCTGCTGCACCTGCTGGGTGGTTCAAAGGTTTTCTGACCTTCCTGCTCTGGAAGCTTTTCAGAGCTGAGGCTACGCCTGGGCTGCGAAAGCGGAGAGGCGTAGAGGCCTTTCACACTGAAGGCGTGGGCCTGTTTCCCATGGAGAAAGTGTACGTCGCCCAACCCCCACCCCCACCCCACCCCACCCCACCCCAACCCACCCCCAGCTGGAGGCGTGCGGGTTGACACCATTTTGTCCTGCCCATGGAAAATACAAAGAGGCGTACACGATTTGGGCTGTCTGGTGAGAGAATTTTGAAGCGGCGGCACCCTGAGTACCTTTCCCGAAGTTTGCTTCCTAGCTGGTTAAACTCGGCTTTCAGAGGCGAGATGAGAACAAACTTGCTCCGCGTGCGGCGAAGTGCCCTGATGCCCTGCCCTAAATGTTTGAGCTTCTGGCCAGCGTCACGCAAGTACTTTGACACGTAGGAGTCTCCCTTTTACTCCAAGCTGTCCCTGTTGGCTGAAGCAGTCGGCGTGTCTGTATCGCAGCCTGGGAGGCCGGGCGTTGGGGGAGTCTGCCAAGTGACTGGCCTCCATTTATAGCTAACTGAGAAACTGCGTCGAAGCTTTCGGGAGCCTCTTACAGGGAATGGTTGCAGTTGGGAATTGGAGACTGTGCTGGCAAACGTCAGCAGCTCCTCTCCCTCGGAGGGCTCTTGGTGTGCCGACTCCTAACAGCCAGCACGGTCCCCAGCTCGTGAACGGTCCCATTGCGAGCCGGTCTCGTCCGTGAAAGAGCCACGTGAGGCTGAGCTCCAACAGTCGGGCTCCACACCTGGAGCCTTTGGGACAGGGCAGTCCTGAGCCGATGTGCCCACCAGGGGACGCGACCAAAGTTGACGTACCACAGGAAAGCGCAATCAAGGCCTCGTGTTCTCTCCATGAAAGGAACGTGAGCTTGAAGGGTGATGCGTCAGCGTGCACCGTGAACAGCTCGCTGGTACGCCTGTCTTTGCCCCCTCTCACGGTCTCACGCACCCGGGCTCAGTTCCGTGCAGGAATGCTGAGTGGGAGCGCCAGCCTCGCTGCTGGACTCTAAAGCCTTCCACCCCCTAATGGCAGGTTGTGTGTGTCTCTCACGTGGGGGGAGGAATGAGGTCGCCCACAGAGGTTCTGCCATGAAAGATCTAAAGACGCACGCTGCTGAGGAGCTTGTTCCTCATGGAGCGTCCCCGAAGGCCAGAAGAATGCCGACGGTCTCTTTCAAAGCTGCCGGACGCTCTGCCGTTCTAGGCCTGAGATACGGACCCTGTGACGGCACCGTAACCCCGCGAGATTCAGGAGACATCGCCAGTGCGAGTGGCAATCCGGAAGGAAGAGCCTCCAAGGCGGAGTGTCCTTTCCTGTACAAAACGGCGCCCAAGTGGCTGAGGCAGGGAGCATTTTCCTTCACAGAACCGGCATCCTCGTATGCCTGTGGGTTGCTCTAAAGAAACGACACTGTGAGCAACCTCTTCGAAAAGGCCTTCGCAAGTGACTTGGAGACAACAGCAGCGCAGTGGAGGCACAGACCGTTATCCTAGAGAGCAGCACAGTGTCTCTAGAAGCGATCGCTTCCCGGAGGATACTTAAGCCACTCCGAGATTCCAGCAGGGAGTTTTGCCTTATAGCAGTACAACTCACTCAAGAAAGAGGGATGAGGTGTAGGGCTAATCTACGTGCGCTCACGCTCTGTGTCCCCGAGAAGGTTTCACGGAGCAGAAGGCATCACCGACCGCTACCACGTGTGTGCACCAAAGAAGCCCTGTGCCGTGGGTGTTCTCAGGCCGACAGCGAAGACCTAGGTGTGTGCTGCACCCGCGCTCGGTGGTTCACACGTTGCGTGACCCCTGTGCCTTTGGAAGATGTTCAGAGCGGGTGGCACCTGCGTGCTGCGAGCGCAAGAGGTGTAGAGTGTAGAGGCCTTTCACACTGGAGGAAGGGCTTGCGTCTCGTGGAGAGAACGTGTACGTCGCCCGGGAGATGGAGGCGCGCTCTTGACACCATTTCCTCTGCCCGTTTAAAACACAAGTGTTTGTACTCGATCTGGGCTGCCTGGTGAAACGCTTGGCAGTCCGCATCACCCTGAGCACCTCTCCTGAAGTTTGATTCGTAGCTGGGTGAACTCGGGCTTCAGAGGCTTAGATGAGACCAAACGTGTTCAGCTTGTGGCGAAAGCCTTTGACCAGAGGCATATACGCTTGTGCTTGGGGCGAGGGCTAGGCAAGAACGTTTACACCCCGGGTTTTTATCTTTACCCTAAGCTGTGTCCCTTTTGGCTGCAGCAGGCGGAGAGAACCCGCGGAGAGAGAACAGCTGCGAGGTGGATGCACAGAACAGTCACCTCGACACCAGCCCCGGGGTCCCAATCAACGATCCTTCCCCGGAGGGTACTTAACCCACCCCGGGATTCAAGCAGGGAGTTCGCCTTGTCCAACTCGCACAGGAGACTGGCATGAGATGTAGGGCTCATCTACTTGCGTTCACACTACGTGGCCCGGAGAAGTTCTCACGGAGCCGAATGCAGCACCCTTCCTCCACCACGTGTGTACACAAAGGAGCGCTGGGCAGTGGGTGTTCTCAAGGCCAAGAGAGAAGCCCTTGTTCTGTGCTGCACCTGCTGGGTGGTTCAAAGGTTTTCTGACCTTCCTGCTCTGGAAGCTTTTCAGAGCTGAGGCTGCGCCTGGGCTGCGAAAGCGGAGAGGCGTAGAGGCCTTTCACACTGAAGGCGTGGGCCTGTTTCCCATGGAGAAAGTGTACGTCGCCCAACCCCCACCCCCACCCCACCCCACCCCACCCCAACCCACCCCCAGCTGGAGGCGTGCGGGTTGACACCATTTTGTCCTGCCCATGGAAAATACAAAGAGGCGTACACGATTTGGGCTGTCTGGTGAGAGAATTTTGAAGCGGCGGCACCCTGAGTACCTTTCCCGAAGTTTGCTTCCTAGCTGGTTAAACTCGGCTTTCAGAGGCGAGATGAGAACAAACTTGCTCCGCGTGCGGCGAAGTGCCCTGATGCCCTGCCCTAAATGTTTGAGCTTCTGGCCAGCGTCACGCAAGTACTTTGACACGTAGGAGTCTCCCTTTTACTCCAAGCTGTCCCTGTTGGCTGAAGCAGTCGGCGTGTCTGTATCGCAGCCTGGGAGGCCGGGCGTTGGGGGAGTCTGCTAAGTGACTGGCCTCCATTTATAGCTAACTGAGAAACTGCGTCGAAGCTTTCGGGAGCCTCTTACAGGGAATGGTTGCAGTTGGGAATTGGAGACTGTGCTGGCAAACGTCAGCAGCTCCTCTCCCTCGGAGGGCTCTTGGTGTGCCGACTCCTAACAGCCAGCACGGTCCCCAGCTCGTGAACGGTCCCATTGCGAGCCGGTCTCGTCCGTGAAAGAGCCACGTGAGGCTGAGCTCCAACAGTCGGGCTCCACACCTGGAGCCTTTGGGACAGGGCAGTCCTGAGCCGTTGTGCCCACCAGGGGACGCGACCAAAGTTTATGTACCACAGGAAAGCGCAATCAAGGCCTCGTGTTCTCTCCATGAAAGGAACGTGAGCTTGAAGGGTGATGCGTCAGCGTGCACCGTGAACAGCTCGCTGGTACGCCTGTCTTTGCCCCCTCTCACGGTCTCACGCACCCGGGCTCAGTTCCGTGCAGGAACGCTGAGTGGGAGCGCCAGCCTCGCTGCTGGACTCTAAAGCCTTCCACCCCCTAATGGCAGGTTGTGTGTGTCTCTCACGTGGGGGGAGGAATGAGGTCGCCCACAGAGGTTCTGCCATGAAAGATCTAAAGACGCACGCTGCTGAGGAGCTTGTTCCTCATGGAGCGTCCCCGAAGGCCAGAAGAATGCCGACGGTCTCTTTCAAAGCTGCCGGACGCTCTGCCGTTCTAGGCCTGAGATACGGACCCTGTGACGGCACCGTAACCCCGCGAGATTCAGGAGACATCGCCAGTGCGAGTGGCAATCCGGAAGGAAGAGCCTCCAAGGCGGAGTGTCCTTTCCTGTACAAAACGGCGCCCAAGTGGCTGAGGCAGGGAGCATTTTCCTTCACAGAACCGGCATCCTCGTATGCCTGTGGGTTGCTCTAAAGAAACGACACTGTGAGCAACCTCTTCGAAAAGGCCTTCGCAAGCGACTTGGAGACAACAGCAGCGCAGTGGAGGCACAGACCGTTATCCTAGAGAGCAGCACAGTGTCTCTAGCAGCGATCGCTTCCCGGAGGATACTTAAGCCACACCGAGATTCCAGCAGGGAGTTTTGCCTTATAGCAGTACAACTCACTCAAGAAAGAGGGATGAGGTGTAGGGCTAATCTACGTGCGCTCACGCTCTGTGTCCCCGAGAAGGTTTCACGGAGCAGAAGGCATCACCGACCGCTACCACGTGTGTGCACCAAAGAAGCCCTGTGCCGTGGGTGTTCTCAGGCCGACAGCGAAGACCTAGGTGTGTGCTGCACCCGCGCTCGGTGGTTCACACGTTGCGTGACCCCTGTGCCTTTGGAAGATGTTCAGAGCGGGTGGCACCTGCGTGCTGCGAGCGCAAGAGGTGTAGAGTGTAGAGGCCTTTCACACTGGAGGAAGGGCTTGCGTCTCGTGGAGAGAACGTGTACGTCGCCCGGGAGATGGAGGCGCGCTCTTGACACCATTTCCTCTGCCCGTTTAAAACACAAGTGTTTGTACTCGATCTGGGCTGCCTGGTGAAACGCTTGGCAGTCCGCATCACCCTGAGCACCTCTCCTGAAGTTTGATTCGTAGCTGCGTGAACTCGGGCTTCAGAGGCTTAGATGAGACCAAACGTGTTCAGCTTGTGGCGAAAGCCTTTGACCAGAGGCATATATGCTTGTGCTTGGGGCGAGGGCTAGGCAAGAACGTTTACACCCCGGGTTTTTATCTTTACCCTAAGCTGTGTCCCTTTTGGCTGCAGCAGGCGGAGAGAAGCCGCGGAGAGAGAACAGCTGCGAGGTGGATGCACAGAACAGTCACCTCGACACCAGCCCCGGGGTCCCAAGCAACGATCCTTCCCCGGAGGGTACTTAACCCACCCCGGGATTCAAGCAGGGAGTTCGCCTTGTCCAACTCGCACAGGAGACTGGCATGAGATGTAGGGCTCATCTACTTGCGTTCACACTACGTGGCCCGGAGAAGTTCTCACGGAGCCGAATGCAGCACCCTTCCTCCACCACGTGTGTACACAAAGGAGCGCTGGGCAGTGGGTGTTCTCAAGGCCAAGAGAGAAGCCCTTGTTCTGTGCTGCACCTGCTGGGTGGTTCAAAGGTTTTCTGACCTTCCTGCTCTGGAAGCTTTTCAGAGCTGAGGCTACGCCTGGGCTGCGAAAGCGGAGAGGCGTAGAGGCCTTTCACACTGAAGGCGTGGGCCTGTTTCCCATGGAGAAAGTGTACGTCGCCCAACCCCCACCCCCACCCCACCCCACCCCACCCCAACCCACCCCCAGCTGGAGGCGTGCGGGTTGACACCATTTTGTCCTGCCCATGGAAAATACAAAGAGGCGTACACGATTTGGGCTGTCTGGTGAGAGAATTTTGAAGCGGCGGCACCCTGAGTACCTTTCCCGAAGTTTGCTTCCTAGCTGGTTAAACTCGGCTTTCAGAGGCGAGATGAGAACAAACTTGCTCCGCGTGCGGCGAAGTGCCCTGATGCCCTGCCCTAAATGTTTGAGCTTCTGGCCAGCGTCACGCAAGTACTTTGACACGTAGGAGTCTCCCTTTTACTCCAAGCTGTCCCTGTTGGCTGAAGCAGTCGGCGTGTCTGTATCGCAGCCTGGGAGGCCGGGCGTTGGGGGAGTCTGCCAAGTGACTGGCCTCCATTTATAGCTAACTGAGAAACTGCGTCGAAGCTTTCGGGAGCCTCTTACAGGGAATGGTTGCAGTTGGGAATTGGAGACTGTGCTGGCAAACGTCAGCAGCTCCTCTCCCTCGGAGGGCTCTTGGTGTGCCGACTCCTAACAGCCAGCACGGTCCCCAGCTCGTGAACGGTCCCATTGCGAGCCGGTCTCGTCCGTGAAAGAGCCACGTGAGGCTGAGCTCCAACAGTCGGGCTCCACACCTGGAGCCTTTGGGACAGGGCAGTCCTGAGCCGATGTGCCCACCAGGGGACGCGACCAAAGTTTACGTACCACAGGAAAGCGCAATCAAGGCCTCGTGTTCTCTCCATGAAAGGAACGTGAGCTTGAAGGGTGATGCGTCAGCGTGCACCGTGAACAGCTCGCTGGTACGCCTGTCTTTGCCCCCTCTCACGGTCTCACGCACCCGGGCTCAGTTCCGTGCAGGAACGCTGAGTGGGAGCGCCAGCCTCGCTGCTGGACTCTAAAGCCTTCCACCCCCTAATGGCAGGTTGTGTGTGTCTCTCACGTGGGGGGAGGAATGAGGTCGCCCACAGAGGTTCTGCCATGAAAGATCTAAAGACGCACGCTGCTGAGGAGCTTGTTCCTCATGGAGCGTCCCCGAAGGCCAGAAGAATGCCGACGGTCTCTTTCAAAGCTGCCGGACGCTCTGCCGTTCTAGGCCTGAGATACGGACCCTGTGACGGCACCGTAACCCCGCGAGATTCAGGAGACATCGCCAGTGCGAGTGGCAATCCGGAAGGAAGAGCCTCCAAGGCGGAGTGTCCTTTCCTGTACAAAACGGCGCCCAAGTGGCTGAGGCAGGGAGCATTTTCCTTCACAGAACCGGCATCCTCGTATGCCTGTGGGTTGCTCTAAAGAAACGACACTGTGAGCAACCTCTTCGAAAAGGCCTTCGCAAGTGACTTGGAGACAACAACAGCGCAGTGGAGGCACAGACCGTTATCCTAGAGAGCAGCACAGTGTCTCTAGCAGCGATCGCTTCCCGGAGGATACTTAAGCCACACCGAGATTCCAGCAGGGAGTTTTGCCTTATAGCAGTACAACTCACTCAAGAAAGAGGGATGAGGTGTAGGGCTAATCTACGTGCGCTCACGCTCTGTGTCCCCGAGAAGGTTTCACGGAGCAGAAGGCATCACCGACCGCTACCACGTGTGTGCACCAAAGAAGCCCTGTGCCGTGGGTGTTCTCAGGCCGACAGCGAAGACCTAGGTGTGTGCTGCACCCGCGCTCGGTGGTTCACACGTTGCGTGACCCCTGTGCCTTTGGAAGATGTTCAGAGCGGGTGGCACCTGCGTGCTGCGAGCGCAAGAGGTGTAGAGTGTAGAGGCCTTTCACACTGGAGGAAGGGCTTGCGTCTCGTGGAGAGAACGTGTACGTCGCCCGGGAGATGGAGGCGCGCTCTTGACACCATTTCCTCTGCCCATTTAAAACACAAGTGTTTGTACTCGATCTGGGCTGCCTGGTGAAATGCTTGGCAGTCCGCATCACCCTGAGCACCTCTCCTGAAGTTTGATTCGTAGCTGGGTGAACTCGGGCTTCAGAGGCTTAGATGAGACCAAACGTGTTCAGCTTGTGGCGAAAGCCTTTGACCAGAGGCATATACGCTTGTGCTTGGGGCGAGGGCTAGGCAAGAACGTTTACACCCCGGGTTTTTATCTTTACCCTAAGCTGTGTCCCTTTTGGCTGCAGCAGGCGGAGAGAACCCGCGGAGAGAGAACAGCTGCGAGGTGGATGCACAGAACAGTCACCTCGACACCAGCCCCGGGGTCCCAAGCAACGATCCTTCCCCGGAGGGTACTTAACCCACCCCGGGATTCAAGCAGGGAGTTCGCCTTGTCCAACTCGCACAGGAGACTGGCATGAGATGTAGGGCTCATCTACTTGCGTTCACACTACGTGGCCCGGAGAAGTTCTCACGGAGCCGAATGCAGCACCCTTCCTCCACCACATGTGTACACAAAGGAGCGCTGGGCAGTGGGTGTTCTCAAGGCCAAGAGAGAAGCCCTTGTTCTGTGCTGCACCTGCTGGGTGGTTCAAAGGTTTTCTGACCTTCCTGCTCTGGAAGCTTTTCAGAGCTGAGGCTGCGCCTGGGCTGCGAAAGCGGAGAGGCGTAGAGGCCTTTCACACTGAAGGCGTGGGCCTGTTTCCCGTGGAGAAAGTGTACGTCACCCAACCCCCACCCCCACCCCACCCCACCCCACCCCAACCCACCCCCAGCTGGAGGCGTGCGGGTTGACACCATTTTGTCCTGCCCATGGAAAATACAAAGAGGCGTACACGATTTGGGCTGTCTGGTGAGAGAATTTTGAAGCGGCGGCACCCTGAGTACCTTTCCCGAAGTTTGCTTCCTAGCTGGTTAAACTCGGCTTTCAGAGGCGAGATGAGAACAAACTTGCTCCGCGTGCGGCGAAGTGCCCTGATGCCCTGCCCTAAATGTTTGAGCTTCTGGCCAGCGTCACGCAAGTACTTTGACACGTAGGAGTCTCCCTTTTACTCCAAGCTGTCCCTGTTGGCTGAAGCAGTCGGCGTGTCTGTATCGCAGCCTGGGAGGCCGGGCGTTGGGGGAGTCTGCCAAGTGACTGGCCTCCATTTATAGCTAACTGAGAAACTGCGTCGAAGCTTTCGGGAGCCTCTTACAGGGAATGGTTGCAGTTGGGAATTGGAGACTGTGCTGGCAAACGTCAGCAGCTCCTCTCCCTCGGAGGGCTCTTGGTGTGCCGACTCCTAACAGCCAGCACGGTCCCCAGCTCGTGAACGGTCCCATTGCGAGCCGGTCTCGTCCGTGAAAGAGCCACGTGAGGCTGAGCTCCAACAGTCGGGCTCCACACCTGGAGCCTTTGGGACAGGGCAGTCCTGAGCCGATGTGCCCACCAGGGGACGCGACCAAAGTTGACGTACCACAGGAAAGCGCAATCAAGGCCTCGTGTTCTCTCCATGAAAGGAACGTGAGCTTGAAGGGTGATGCGTCAGCGTGCACCGTGAACAGCTCGCTGGTACGCCTGTCTTTGCCCCCTCTCACGGTCGCACGCACCCGGGCTCAGTTCCGTGCAGGAACGCTGAGTGGGAGCGCCAGCCTCGCTGCTGGACTCTAAAGCCTTCCACCCCCTAATGGCAGGTTGTGTGTGTCTCTCACGTGGGGGGAGGAATGAGGTCGCCCACAGAGGTTCTGCCATGAAAGATCTAAAGACGCACGCTGCTGAGGAGCTTGTTCCTCATGGAGCGTCCCCGAAGGCCAGAAGAATGCCGACGGTCTCTTTCAAAGCTGCCGGACGCTCTGCCGTTCTAGGCCTGAGATACGGACCCTGTGACGGCACCGTAACCCCGCGAGATTCAGGAGACATCGCCAGTGCGAGTGGCAATCCGGAAGGAAGAGCCTCCAAGGCGGAGTGTCCTTTCCTGTACAAAACGGCGCCCAAGTGGCTGAGGCAGGGAGCATTTTCCTTCACAGAACCGGCATCCTCGTATGCCTGTGGGTTGCTCTAAAGAAACGACACTGTGAGCAACCTCTTCGAAAAGGCCTTCGCAAGCGACTTGGAGACAACAGCAGCGCAGTGGAGGCACAGACCGTTATCCTAGAGAGCAGCACAGTGTCTCTAGCAGCGATCGCTTCCCGGAGGATACTTAAGCCACACCGAGATTCCAGCAGGGAGTTTTGCCTTATAGCAGTACAACTCACTCAAGAAAGAGGGATGAGGTGTAGGGCTAATCTACGTGCGCTCACGCTCTGTGTCCCCGAGAAGGTTTCACGGAGCAGAAGGCATCACCGACCGCTACCACGTGTGTGCACCAAAGAAGCCCTGTGCCGTGGGTGTTCTCAGGCCGACAGCGAAGACCTAGGTGTGTGCTGCACCCGCGCTCGGTGGTTCACACGTTGCGCGACCCCTGTGCCTTTGGAAGATGTTCAGAGCGGGTGGCACCTGCGTGCTGCGAGCGCAAGAGGTGTAGAGTGTAGAGGCCTTTCACACTGGAGGAAGGGCTTGCGTCTCGTGGAGAGAACGTGTACGTCGCCCGGGAGATGGAGGCGCGCTCTTGACACCATTTCCTCTGCCCGTTTAAAACACAAGTGTTTGTACTCGATCTGGGCTGCCTGGTGAAACGCTTGGCAGTCCGCATCACCCTGAGCACCTCTCCTGAAGTTTGATTCGTAGCTGGGTGAACTCGGGCTTCAGAGGCTTAGATGAGACCAAACGTGTTCAGCTTGTGGCGAAAGCCTTTGACCAGAGGCATATACGCTTGTGCTTGGGGCGAGGGCTAGGCAAGAACGTTTACACCCCGGGTTTTTATCTTTACCCTAAGCTGTGTCCCTTTTGGCTGCAGCAGGCGGAGAGAAGCCGCGGAGAGAGAACAGCTGCGAGGTGGATGCACAGAACAGTCACCTCGACACCAGCCCCGGGGTCCCAAGCAACGATCCTTCCCCGGAGGGTACTTAACCCACCCCGGGATTCAAGCAGGGAGTTCGCCTTGTCCAACTCGCACAGGAGACTGGCATGAGATGTAGGGCTCATCTACTTGCGTTCACACTACGTGGCCCGGAGAAGTTCTCACGGAGCTGAATGCAGCACCCTTCCTCCACCACGTGTGTACACAAAGGAGCGCTGGGCAGTGGGTGTTCTCAAGGCCAAGAGAGAAGCCCTTGTTCTGTGCTGCACCTGCTGGGTGGTTCAAAGGTTTTCTGACCTTCCTGCTCTGGAAGCTTTTCAGAGCTGAGGCTACGCCTGGGCTGCGAAAGCGGAGAGGCGTAGAGGCCTTTCACACTGAAGGCGTGGGCCTGTTTCCCATGGAGAAAGTGTACGTCGCCCAACCCCCACCCCCACCCCACCCCACCCCACCCCAACCCACCCCCAGCTGGAGGCGTGCGGGTTGACACCATTTTGTCCTGCCCATGGAAAATACAAAGAGGCGTACACGATTTGGGCTGTCTGGTGAGAGAATTTTGAAGCGGCGGCACCCTGAGTACCTTTCCCGAAGTTTGCTTCCTAGCTGGTTAAACTCGGCTTTCAGAGGCGAGATGAGAACAAACTTGCTCCGCGTGCGGCGAAGTGCCCTGATGCCCTGCCCTAAATGTTTGAGCTTCTGGCCAGCGTCACGCAAGTACTTTGACACGTAGGAGTCTCCCTTTTACTCCAAGCTGTCCCTGTTGGCTGAAGCAGTCGGCGTGTCTGTATCGCAGCCTGGGAGGCCGGGCGTTGGGGGAGTCTGCCAAGTGACTGGCCTCCATTTATAGCTAACTGAGAAACTGCGTCGAAGCTTTCGGGAGCCTCTTACAGGGAATGGTTGCAGTTGGGAATTGGAGACTGTGCTGGCAAACGTCAGCAGCTCCTCTCCCTCGGAGGGCTCTTGGTGTGCCGACTCCTAACAGCCAGCACGGTCCCCAGCTCGTGAACGGTCCCATTGCGAGCCGGTCTCGTCCGTGAAAGAGCCACGTGAGGCTGAGCTCCAAGAGTCGGGCTCCACACCTGGAGCCTTTGGGACAGGGCAGTCCTGAGCCGATGTGCCCACCAGGGGACGCGACCAAAGTTGACGTACCACAGGAAAGCGCAATCAAGGCCTCGTGTTCTCTCCATGAAAGGAACGTGAGCTTGAAGGGTGATGCGTCAGCGTGCACCGTGAACAGCTCGCTGGTACGCCTGTCTTTGCCCCCTCTCACGGTCGCACGCACCCGGGCTCAGTTCCGTGCAGGAACGCTGAGTGGGAGCGCCAGCCTCGCTGCTGGACTCTAAAGCCTTCCACCCCCTAATGGCAGGTTGTGTGTGTCTCTCACGTGGGGGGAGGAATGAGGTCGCCCACAGAGGTTCTGCCATGAAAGATCTAAAGACGCACGCTGCTGAGGAGCTTGTTCCTCATGGAGCGTCCCCGAAGGCCAGAAGAATGCCGACGGTCTCTTTCAAAGCTGCCGGACGCTCTGCCGTTCTAGGCCTGAGATACGGACCCTGTGACGGCACCGTAACCCCGCGAGATTCAGGAGACATCGCCAGTGCAAGTGGCAATCCGGAAGGAAGAGCCTCCAAGGCGGAGTGTCCTTTCCTGTACAAAACGGCGCCCAAGTGGCTGAGGCAGGGAGCATTTTCCTTCACAGAACCGGCATCCTCGTATGCCTGTGGGTTGCTCTAAAGAAACGACACTGTGAGCAACCTCTTCGAAAAGGCCTTCGCAAGCGACTTGGAGACAACAGCAGCGCAGTGGAGGCACAGACCGTTATCCTAGAGAGCAGCACAGTGTCTCTAGCAGCGATCGCTTCCCGGAGGATACTTAAGCCACACCGAGATTCCAGCAGGGAGTTTTGCCTTATAGCAGTACAACTCACTCAAGAAAGAGGGATGAGGTGTAGGGCTAATCTACGTGCGCTCACGCTCTGTGTCCCCGAGAAGGTTTCACGGAGCAGAAGGCATCACCGACCGCTACCACGTGTGTGCACCAAAGAAGCCCTGTGCCGTGGGTGTTCTCAGGCCGACAGCGAAGACCTAGGTGTGTGCTGCACCCGCGCTCGGTGGTTCACACGTTGCGCGACCCCTGTGCCTTTGGAAGATGTTCAGAGCGGGTGGCACCTGCGTGCTGCGAGCGCAAGAGGTGTAGAGTGTAGAGGCCTTTCACACTGGAGGAAGGGCTTGCGTCTCGTGGAGAGAACGTGTACGTCGCCCGGGAGATGGAGGCGCGCTCTTGACACCATTTCCTCTGCCCGTTTAAAACACAAGTGTTTGTACTCGATCTGGGCTGCCTGGTGAAACGCTTGGCAGTCCGCATCACCCTGAGCACCTCTCCTGAAGTTTGATTCGTAGCTGGGTGAACTCGGGCTTCAGAGGCTTAGATGAGACCAAACGTGTTCAGCTTGTGGCGAAAGCCTTTGACCAGAGGCATATACGCTTGTGCTTGGGGCGAGGGCTAGGCAAGAACGTTTACACCCCGGGTTTTTATCTTTACCCTAAGCTGTGTCCCTTTTGGCTGCAGCAGGCGGAGAGAACCCGCAGAGAGAGAACAGCTGCGAGGTGGATGCACAGAACAGTCACCTCGACACCAGCCCCGGGGTCCCAAGCAACGATCCTTCCCCGGAGGGTACTTAACCCACCCCGGGATTCAAGCAGGGAGTTCGCCTTGTCCAACTCGCACAGGAGACTGGCATGAGATGTAGGGCTCATCTACTTGCGTTCACACTACGTGGCCCGGAGAAGTTCTCACGGAGCCGAATGCAGCACCCTTCCTCCACCACGTGTGTACACAAAGGAGCGCTGGGCAGTGGGTGTTCTCAAGGCCAAAAGAGAAGTCCTTGTTCTGTGCTGCACCTGCTGGGTGGTTCAAAGGTTTTCTGACCTTCCTGCTCTGGAAGATTTTCAGAGCTGAGGCTACGCCTGGGCTGCGAAAGCGGAGAGGCGTAGAGGCCTTTCACACTGAAGGCGTGGGCCTGTTTCCCATGGAGAAAGTGTACGTCGCCCAACCCCCACCCCCACCCCACCCCACCCCACCCCAACCCACCCCCAGCTGGAGGCGTGCGGGTTGACACCATTTTGTCCTGCCCATGGAAAATACAAAGAGGCGTACACGATTTGGGCTGTCTGGTGAGAGAATTTTGAAGCGGCGGCACCCTGAGTACCTTTCCCGAAGTTTGCTTCCTAGCTGGTTAAACTCGGCTTTCAGAGGCGAGATGAGAACAAACTTGCTCCGCGTGCGGCGAAGTGCCCTGATGCCCTGCCCTAAATGTTTGAGCTTCTGGCCAGCGTCACGCAAGTACTTTGACACGTAGGAGTCTCCCTTTTACTCCAAGCTGTCCCTGTTGGCTGAAGCAGTCGGCGTGTCTGTATCGCAGCCTGGGAGGCCGGGCGTTGGGGGAGTCTGCCAAGTGACTGGCCTCCACTTATAGCTAACTGAGAAACTGCGTCGAAGCTTTCGGGAGCCTCTTACAGGGAATGGTTGCAGTTGGGAATTGGAGACTGTGCTGGCAAACGTCAGCAGCTCCTCTCCCTCGGAGGGCTCTTGGTGTGCCGACTCCTAACAGCCAGCACGGTCCCCAGCTCGTGAACGGTCCCATTGCGAGCCGGTCTCGTCCGTGAAAGAGCCACGTGAGGCTGAGCTCCAACAGTCGGGCTCCACACCTGGAGCCTTTGGGACAGGGCAGTCCTGAGCCGATGTGCCCACCAGGGGACGCGACCAAAGTTTACGTACCACAGGAAAGCGCAATCAAGGCCTCGTGTTCTCTCCATGAAAGGAACGTGAGCTTGAAGGGTGATGCGTCAGCGTGCACCGTGAACAGCTCGCTGGTACGCCTGTCTTTGCCCCCTCTCACGGTCGCACGCACCCGGGCTCAGTTCCGTGCAGGAACGCTGAGTGGGAGCGCCAGCCTCGCTGCTGGACTCTAAAGCCTTCCACCCCCTAATGGCAGGTTGTGTGTGTCTCTCACGTGGGGGGAGGAATGAGGTCGCCCACAGAGGTTCTGCCATGAAAGATCTAAAGACGCACGCTGCTGAGGAGCTTGTTCCTCATGGAGCGTCCCCGAAGGCCAGAAGAATGCCGACGGTCTCTTTCAAAGCTGCCGGACGCTCTGCCGTTCTAGGCCTGAGATACGGACCCTGTGACGGCACCGTAACCCCGCGAGATTCAGGAGACATCGCCAGTGCGAGTGGCAATCCGGAAGGAAGAGCCTCCAAGGCGGAGTGTCCTTTCCTGTACAAAACGGCGCCCAAGTGGCTGAGGCAGGGAGCATTTTCCTTCACAGAACCGGCATCCTCGTATGCCTGTGGGTTGCTCTAAAGAAACGACACTGTGAGCAACCTCTTCGAAAAGGCCTTCGCAAGCGACTTGGAGACAACAGCAGCGCAGTGGAGGCACAGACCGTTATCCTAGAGAGCAGCACAGTGTCTCTAGCAGCGATCGCTTCCCGGAGGATACTTAAGCCACACCGAGATTCCAGCAGGGAGTTTTGCCTTATAGCAGTACAACTCACTCAAGAAAGAGGGATGAGGTGTAGGGCTAATCTACGTGCGCTCACGCTCTGTGTCCCCGAGAAGGTTTCACGGAGCAGAAGGCATCACCGACCGCTACCACGTGTGTGCACCAAAGAAGCCCTGTGCCGTGGGTGTTCTCAGGCCGACAGCGAAGACCTAGGTGTGTGCTGCACCCGCGCTCGGTGGTTCACACATTGCGTGACCCCTGTGCCTTTGGAAGATGTTCAGAGCGGGTGGCACCTGCGTGCTGCGAGCGCAAGAGGTGTAGAGTGTAGAGGCCTTTCACACTGGAGGAAGGGCTTGCGTCTCGTGGAGAGAACGTGTACGTCGCCCGGGAGATGGAGGCGCGCTCTTGACACCATTTCCTCTGCCCGTTTAAAACACAAGTGTTTGTACTCGATCTGGGCTGCCTGGTGAAACGCTTGGCAGTCCGCATCACCCTGAGCACCTCTCCTGAAGTTTGATTCGTAGCTGGGTGAACTCGGGCTTCAGAGGCTTAGATGAGACCAAACGTGTTCAGCTTGTGGCGAAAGCCTTTGACCAGAGGCATATACGCTTGTGCTTGGGGCGAGGGCTAGGCAAGAACGTTTACACCCCGGGTTTTTATCTTTACCCTAAGCTGTGTCCCTTTTGGCTGCAGCAGGCGGAGAGAACCCGCGGAGAGAGAACAGCTGCGAGGTGGATGCACAGAACAGTCACCTCGACACCAGCCCCGGGGTCCCAAGCAACGATCCTTCCCCGGAGGGTACTTAACCCACCCCGGGATTCAAGCAGGGAGTTCGCCTTGTCCAACTCGCACAGGAGACTGGCATGAGATGTAGGGCTCATCTACTTGCGTTCACACTACGTGGCCCGGAGAAGTTCTCACGGAGCCGAATGCAGCACCCTTCCTCCACCACGTGTGTACACAAAGGAGCGCTGGGCAGTGGGTGTTCTCAAGGCCAAGAGAGAAGCCCTTGTTCTGTGCTGCACCTGCTGGGTGGTTCAAAGGTTTTCTGACCTTCCTGCTCTGGAAGCTTTTCAGAGCTGAGGCTACGCCTGGGCTGCGAAAGCGGAGAGGCGTAGAGGCCTTTCACACTGAAGGCGTGGGCCTGTTTCCCGTGGAGAAAGTGTACGTCGCCCAACCCCCACCCCCACCCCACCCCACCCCACCCCAACCCACCCCCAGCTGGAGGCGTGCGGGTTGACACCATTTTGTCCTGCCCATGGAAAATACAAAGAGGCGTACACGATTTGGGCTGTCTGGTGAGAGAATTTTGAAGCGGCGGCACCCTGAGTACCTTTCCCGAAGTTTGCTTCCTAGCTGGTTAAACTCGGCTTTCAGAGGCGAGATGAGAACAAACTTGCTCCGCGTGCGGCGAAGTGCCCTGATGCCCTGCCCTAAATGTTTGAGCTTCTGGCCAGCGTCACGCAAGTACTTTGACACGTAGGAGTCTCCCTTTTACTCCAAGCTGTCCCTGTTGGCTGAAGCAGTCGGCGTGTCTGTATCGCAGCCTGGGAGGCCGGGCGTTGGGGGAGTCTGCCAAGTGACTGGCCTCCATTTATAGCTAACTGAGAAACTGCGTCGAAGCTTTCGGGAGCCTCTTACAGGGAATGGTTGCAGTTGGGAATTGGAGACTGTGCTGGCAAACGTCAGCAGCTCCTCTCCCTCGGAGGGCTCTTGGTGTGCCGACTCCTAACAGCCAGCACGGTCCCCAGCTCGTGAACGGTCCCATTGCGAGCCGGTCTCGTCCGTGAAAGAGCCACGTGAGGCTGAGCTCCAACAGTCGGGCTCCACACCTGGAGCCTTTGGGACAGGGCAGTCCTGAGCCGATGTGCCCACCAGGGGACGCGACCAAAGTTTACGTACCACAGGAAAGCGCAATCAAGGCCTCGTGTTCTCTCCATGAAAGGAACGTGAGCTTGAAGGGTGATGCGTCAGCGTGCACCGTGAACAGCTCGCTGGTACGCCTGTCTTTGCCCCCTCTCACGGTCGCACGCACCCGGGCTCAGTTCCGTGCAGGAACGCTGAGTGGGAGCGCCAGCCTCGCTGCTGGACTCTAAAGCCTTCCACCCCCTAATGGCAGGTTGTGTGTGTCTCTCACGTGGGGGGAGGAATGAGGTCGCCCACAGAGGTTCTGCCATGAAAGATCTAAAGACGCACGCTGCTGAGGAGCTTGTTCCTCATGGAGCGTCCCCGAAGGCCAGAAGAATGCCGACGGTCTCTTTCAAAGCTGCCGGACGCTCTGCCGTTCTAGGCCTGAGATACGGACCCTGTGACGGCACCGTAACCCCGCGAGATTCAGGAGACATCGCCAGTGCGAGTGGCAATCCGGAAGGAAGAGCCTCCAAGGCGGAGTGTCCTTTCCTGTACAAAACGGCGCCCAAGTGGCTGAGGCAGGGAGCATTTTCCTTCACAGAACCGGCATCCTCGTATGCCTGTGGGTTGCTCTAAAGAAACGACACTGTGAGCAACCTCTTCGAAAAGGCCTTCGCAAGCGACTTGGAGACAACAGCAGCGCAGTGGAGGCACAGACCGTTATCCTAGAGAGCAGCACAGTGTCTCTAGCAGCGATCGCTTCCCGGAGGATACTTAAGCCACACCGAGATTCCAGCAGGGAGTTTTGCCTTATAGCAGTACAACTCACTCAAGAAAGAGGGATGAGGTGTAGGGCTAATCTACGTGCGCTCACGCTCTGTGTCCCCGAGAAGGTTTCACGGAGCAGAAGGCATCACCGACCGCTACCACGTGTGTGCACCAAAGAAGCCCTGTGCCGTGGGTGTTCTCAGGCCGACAGCGAAGACCTAGGTGTGTGCTGCACCCGCGCTCGGTGGTTCACACGTTGCGTGACCCCTGTGCCTTTGGAAGATGTTCAGAGCGGGTGGCACCTGCGTGCTGCGAGCGCAAGAGGTGTAGAGTGTAGAGGCCTTTCACACTGGAGGAAGGGCTTGCGTCTCGTGGAGAGAACGTGTACGTCGCCCGGGAGATGGAGGCGCGCTCTTGACACCATTTCCTCTGCCCGTTTAAAACACAAGTGTTTGTACTCGATCTGGGCTGCCTGGTGAAACGCTTGGCAGTCCGCATCACCCTGAGCACCTCTCCTGAAGTTTGATTCGTAGCTGGGTGAACTCGGGCTTCAGAGGCTTAGATGAGACCAAACGTGTTCAGCTTGTGGCGAAAGCCTTTGACCAGAGGCATATACGCTTGTGCTTGGGGCGAGGGCTAGGCAAGAACGTTTACACCCCGGGTTTTTATCTTTACCCTAAGCTGTGTCCCTTTTGGCTGCAGCAGGCGGAGAGAACCCGCGGAGAGAGAACAGCTGCGAGGTGGATGCACAGAACAGTCACCTCGACACCAGCCCCGGGGTCCCAAGCAACGATCCTTCCCCGGAGGGTACTTAACCCACCCCGGGATTCAAGCAGGGAGTTCGCCTTGTCCAACTCGCACAGGAGACTGGCATGAGATGTAGGGCTCATCTACTTGCGTTCACACTACGTGGCCCGGAGAAGTTCTCACGGAGCCGAATGCAGCACCCTTCCTCCACCACGTGTGTACACAAAGGAGCGCTGGGCAGTGGGTGTTCTCAAGGCCAAGAGAGAAGCCCTTGTTCTGTGCTGCACCTGCTGGGTGGTTCAAAGGTTTTCTGACCTTCCTGCTCTGGAAGCTTTTCAGAGCTGAGGCTGCGCCTGGGCTGCGAAAGCGGAGAGGCGTAGAGGCCTTTCACACTGAAGGCGTGGGCCTGTTTCCCGTGGAGAAAGTGTACGTCGCCCAACCCCCACCCCCACCCCACCCCACCCCACCCCAACCCACCCCCAGCTGGAGGCGTGCGGGTTGACACCATTTTGGCCTGCCCATGGAAAATACAAAGAGGCGTACACGATTTGGGCTGTCTGGTGAGAGAATGTTGAAGCGGCGGCACCCTGAGTACCTTTCCCGAAGTTTGCTTCCTAGCTGGTTAAACTCGGCTTTCAGAGGCGAGATGAGAACAAACTTGCTCCGCGTGCGGCGAAGTGCCCTGATGCCCTGCCCTAAATGTTTGAGCTTCTGGCCAGCGTCACGCAAGTACTTTGACACGTAGGAGTCTCCCTTTTACTCCAAGCTGTCCCTGTTGGCTGAAGCAGTCGGCGTGTCTGTATCGCAGCCTGGGAGGCCGGGCGTTGGGGGAGTCTGCCAAGTGACTGGCCTCCATTTATAGCTAACTGAGAAACTGCGTCGAAGCTTTCGGGAGCCTCTTACAGGGAATGGTTGCAGTTGGGAATTGGAGACTGTGCTGGCAAACGTCAGCAGCTCCTCTCCCTCGGAGGGCTCTTGGTGTGCCGACTCCTAACAGTCAGCACGGTCCCCAGCTCGTGAACGGTCCCATTGCGAGCCGGTCTCGTCCGTGAAAGAGCCACGTGAGGCTGAGCTCCAACAGTCGGGCTCCACACCTGGAGCCTTTGGGACAGGGCAGTCCTGAGCCGATGTGCCCACCAGGGGACGCGACCAAAGTTTACGTACCACAGGAAAGCGCAATCAAGGCCTCGTGTTCTCTCCATGAAAGGAACGTGAGCTTGAAGGGTGATGCGTCAGCGTGCACCGTGAACAGCTCGCTGGTACGCCTGTCTTTGCCCCCTCTCACGGTCGCACGCACCCGGGCTCAGTTCCGTGCAGGAACGCTGAGTGGGAGCGCCAGCCTCGCTGCTGGACTCTAAAGCCTTCCACCCCCTAATGGCAGGTTGTGTGTGTCTCTCACGTGGGGGGAGGAATGAGGTCGCCCACAGAGGTTCTGCCATGAAAGATCTAAAGACGCACGCTGCTGAGGAGCTTGTTCCTCATGGAGCGTCCCCGAAGGCCAGAAGAATGCCGACGGTCTCTTTCAAAGCTGCCGGACGCTCTGCCGTTCTAGGCCTGAGATACGGACCCTGTGACGGCACCGTAACCCCGCGAGATTCAGGAGACATCGCCAGTGCGAGTGGCAATCCGGAAGGAAGAGCCTCCAAGGCGGAGTGTCCTTTCCTGTACAAAACGGCGCCCAAGTGGCTGAGGCAGGGAGCATTTTCCTTCACAGAACCGGCATCCTCGTATGCCTGTGGGTTGCTCTAAAGAAACGACACTGTGAGCAACCTCTTCGAAAAGGCCTTCGCAAGCGACTTGGAGACAACAGCAGCGCAGTGGAGGCACAGACCGTTATCCTAGAGAGCAGCACAGTGTCTCTAGCAGCGATCGCTTCCCGGAGGATACTTAAGCCACACCGAGATTCCAGCAGGGAGTTTTGCCTTATAGCAGTACAACTCACTCAAGAAAGAGGGATGAGGTGTAGGGCTAATCTACGTGCGCTCACGCTCTGTGTCCCCGAGAAGGTTTCACGGAGCAGAAGGCATCACCGACCGCTACCACGTGTGTGCACCAAAGAAGCCCTGTGCCGTGGGTGTTCTCAGGCCGACAGCGAAGACCTAGGTGTGTGCTGCACCCGCGCTCGGTGGTTCACACATTGCGTGACCCCTGTGCCTTTGGAAGATGTTCAGAGCGGGTGGCACCTGCGTGCTGCGAGCGCAAGAGGTGTAGAGTGTAGAGGCCTTTCACACTGGAGGAAGGGCTTGCGTCTCGTGGAGAGAACGTGTACGTCGCCCGGGAGATGGAGGCGCGCTCTTGACACCATTTCCTCTGCCCGTTTAAAACACAAGTGTTTGTACTCGATCTGGGCTGCCTGGTGAAACGCTTGGCAGTCCGCATCACCCTGAGCACCTCTCCTGAAGTTTGATTCGTAGCTGGGTGAACTCGGGCTTCAGAGGCTTAGATGAGACCAAACGTGTTCAGCTTGTGGCGAAAGCCTTTGACCAGAGGCATATACGCTTGTGCTTGGGGCGAGGGCTAGGCAAGAACGTTTACACCCCGGGTTTTTATCTTTACCCTAAGCTGTGTCCCTTTTGGCTGCAGCAGGCGGAGAGAACCCGCGGAGAGAGAACAGCTGCGAGGTGGATGCACAGAACAGTCACCTCGACACCAGCCCCGGGGTCCCAAGCAACGATCCTTCCCCGGAGGGTACTTAACCCACCCCGGGATTCAAGCAGGGAGTTCGCCTTGTCCAACTCGCACAGGAGACTGGCATGAGATGTAGGGCTCATCTACTTGCGTTCACACTACGTGGCCCGGAGAAGTTCTCACGGAGCCGAATGCAGCACCCTTCCTCCACCACGTGTGTACACAAAGGAGCGCTGGGCAGTGGGTGTTCTCAAGGCCAAGAGAGAAGCCCTTGTTCTGTGCTGCACCTGCTGGGTGGTTCAAAGGTTTTCTGACCTTCCTGCTCTGGAAGCTTTTCAGAGCTGAGGCTACGCCTGGGCTGCGAAAGCGGAGAGGCGTAGAGGCCTTTCACACTGAAGGCGTGGGCCTGTTTCCCGTGGAGAAAGTGTACGTCGCC
The DNA here is from genome assembly GCF_937001465.1 of Orcinus orca. Classification (NCBI taxonomy): domain Eukaryota; kingdom Metazoa; phylum Chordata; class Mammalia; order Artiodactyla; family Delphinidae; genus Orcinus; species Orcinus orca. The sequence goes on from NW_026043876.1 coordinate 67,120, forward strand.
CAACCCCCACCCCCACCCCACCCCACCCCACCCCAACCCACCCCCAGCTGGAGGCGTGCGGGTTGACACCATTTTGTCCTGCCCATGGAAAATACAAAGAGGCGTACACGATTTGGGCTGTCTGGTGAGAGAATTTTGAAGCGGCGGCACCCTGAGTACCTTTCCCGAAGTTTGCTTCCTAGCTGGTTAAACTCGGCTTTCAGAGGCGAGATGAGAACAAACTTGCTCCGCGTGCGGCGAAGTGCCCTGATGCCCTGCCCTAAATGTTTGAGCTTCTGGCCAGCGTCACGCAAGTACTTTGACACGTAGGAGTCTCCCTTTTACTCCAAGCTGTCCCTGTTGGCTGAAGCAGTCGGCGTGTCTGTATCGCAGCCTGGGAGGCCGGGCGTTGGGGGAGTCTGCCAAGTGACTGGCCTCCATTTATAGCTAACTGAGAAACTGCGTCGAAGCTTTCGGGAGCCTCTTACAGGGAATGGTTGCAGTTGGGAATTGGAGACTGTGCTGGCAAACGTCAGCAGCTCCTCTCCCTCGGAGGGCTCTTGGTGTGCCGACTCCTAACAGCCAGCACGGTCCCCAGCTCGTGAACGGTCCCATTGCGAGCCGGTCTCGTCCGTGAAAGAGCCACGTGAGGCTGAGCTCCAACAGTCGGGCTCCACACCTGGAGCCTTTGGGACAGGGCAGTCCTGAGCCGATGTGCCCACCAGGGGACGCGACCAAAGTTTACGTACCACAGGAAAGCGCAATCAAGGCCTCGTGTTCTCTCCATGAAAGGAACGTGAGCTTGAAGGGTGATGCGTCAGCGTGCACCGTGAACAGCTCGCTGGTACGCCTGTCTTTGCCCCCTCTCACGGTCGCACGCACCCGGGCTCAGTTCCGTGCAGGAACGCTGAGTGGGAGCGCCAGCCTCGCTGCTGGACTCTAAAGCCTTCCACCCCCTAATGGCAGGTTGTGTGTGTCTCTCACGTGGGGGGAGGAATGAGGTCGCCCACAGAGGTTCTGCCATGAAAGATCTAAAGACGCACGCTGCTGAGGAGCTTGTTCCTCATGGAGCGTCCCCGAAGGCCAGAAGAATGCCGACGGTCTCTTTCAAAGCTGCCGGACGCTCTGCCGTTCTAGGCCTGAGATACGGACCCTGTGACGGCACCGTAACCCCGCGAGATTCAGGAGACATCGCCAGTGCGAGTGGCAATCCGGAAGGAAGAGCCTCCAAGGCGGAGTGTCCTTTCCTGTACAAAACGGCGCCCAAGTGGCTGAGGCAGGGAGCATTTTCCTTCACAGAACCGGCATCCTCGTATGCCTGTGGGTTGCTCTAAAGAAACGACACTGTGAGCAACCTCTTCGAAAAGGCCTTCGCAAGCGACTTGGAGACAACAGCAGCGCAGTGGAGGCACAGACCGTTATCCTAGAGAGCAGCACAGTGTCTCTAGCAGCGATCGCTTCCCGGAGGATACTTAAGCCACACCGAGATTCCAGCAGGGAGTTTTGCCTTATAGCAGTACAACTCACTCAAGAAAGAGGGATGAGGTGTAGGGCTAATCTACGTGCGCTCACGCTCTGTGTCCCCGAGAAGGTTTCACGGAGCAGAAGGCATCACCGACCGCTACCACGTGTGTGCACCAAAGAAGCCCTGTGCCGTGGGTGTTCTCAGGCCGACAGCGAAGACCTAGGTGTGTGCTGCACCCGCGCTCGGTGGTTCACACGTTGCGTGACCCCTGTGCCTTTGGAAGATGTTCAGAGCGGGTGGCACCTGCGTGCTGCGAGCGCAAGAGGTGTAGAGTGTAGAGGCCTTTCACACTGGAGGAAGGGCTTGCGTCTCGTGGAGAGAACGTGTACGTCGCCCGGGAGATGGAGGCGCGCTCTTGACACCATTTCCTCTGCCCGTTTAAAACACAAGTGTTTGTACTCGATCTGGGCTGCCTGGTGAAACGCTTGGCAGTCCGCATCACCCTGAGCACCTCTCCTGAAGTTTGATTCGTAGCTGGGTGAACTCGGGCTTCAGAGGCTTAGATGAGACCAAACGTGTTCAGCTTGTGGCGAAAGCCTTTGACCAGAGGCATATACGCTTGTGCTTGGGGCGAGGGCTAGGCAAGAACGTTTACACCCCGGGTTTTTATCTTTACCCTAAGCTGTGTCCCTTTTGGCTGCAGCAGGCGGAGAGAACCCGCGGAGAGAGAACAGCTGTGAGGTGGATGCACAGAACAGTCACCTCGACACCAGCCCCGGGGTCCCAAGCAACGATCCTTCCCCGGAGGGTACTTAACCCACCCCGGGATTCAAGCAGGGAGTTCGCCTTGTCCAACTCGCACAGGAGACTGGCATGAGATGTAGGGCTCATCTACTTGCGTTCACACTACGTGGCCCGGAGAAGTTCTCACGGAGCCGAATGCAGCACCCTTCCTCCACCACGTGTGTACACAAAGGAGCGCTGGGCAGTGGGTGTTCTCAAGGCCAAGAGAGAAGCCCTTGTTCTGTGCTGCACCTGCTGGGTGGTTCAAAGGTTTTCTGACCTTCCTGCTCTGGAAGCTTTTCAGAGCTGAGGCTGCGCCTGGGCTGCGAAAGCGGAGAGGCGTAGAGGCCTTTCACACTGAAGGCGTGGGCCTGTTTCCCATGGAGAAAGTGTACGTCGCCCAACCCCCACCCCCACCCCACCCCACCCCACCCCAACCCACCCCCAGCTGGAGGCGTGCGGGTTGACACCATTTTGGCCTGCCCATGGAAAATACAAAGAGGCGTACACGATTTGGGCTGTCTGGTGAGAGAATGTTGAAGCGGCGGCACCCTGAGTACCTTTCCCGAAGTTTGCTTCCTAGCTGGTTAAACTCGGCTTTCAGAGGCGAGATGAGAACAAACTTGCTCCGCGTGCGGCGAAGTGCCCTGATGCCCTGCCCTAAATGTTTGAGCTTCTGGCCAGCGTCACGCAAGTACTTTGACACGTAGGAGTCTCCCTTTTACTCCAAGCTGTCCCTGTTGGCTGAAGCAGTCGGCGTGTCTGTATCGCAGCCTGGGAGGCCGGGCGTTGGGGGAGTCTGCCAAGTGACTGGCCTCCATTTATAGCTAACTGAGAAACTGCGTCGAAGCTTTCGGGAGCCTCTTACAGGGAATGGTTGCAGTTGGGAATTGGAGACTGTGCTGGCAAACGTCAGCAGCTCCTCTCCCTCGGAGGGCTCTTGGTGTGCCGACTCCTAACAGTCAGCACGGTCCCCAGCTCGTGAACGGTCCCATTGCGAGCCGGTCTCGTCCGTGAAAGAGCCACGTGAGGCTGAGCTCCAACAGTCGGGCTCCACACCTGGAGCCTTTGGGACAGGGCAGTCCTGAGCCGATGTGCCCACCAGGGGACGCGACCAAAGTTTACGTACCACAGGAAAGCGCAATCAAGGCCTCGTGTTCTCTCCATGAAAGGAACGTGAGCTTGAAGGGTGATGCGTCAGCGTGCACCGTGAACAGCTCGCTGGTACGCCTGTCTTTGCCCCCTCTCACGGTCGCACGCACCCGGGCTCAGTTCCGTGCAGGAACGCTGAGTGGGAGCGCCAGCCTCGCTGCTGGACTCTAAAGCCTTCCACCCCCTAATGGCAGGTTGTGTGTGTCTCTCACGTGGGGGGAGGAATGAGGTCGCCCACAGAGGTTCTGCCATGAAAGATCTAAAGACGCACGCTGCTGAGGAGCTTGTTCCTCATGGAGCGTCCCCGAAGGCCAGAAGAATGCCGACGGTCTCTTTCAAAGCTGCCGGACGCTCTGCCGTTCTAGGCCTGAGATACGGACCCTGTGACGGCACCGTAACCCCGCGAGATTCAGGAGACATCGCCAGTGCGAGTGGCAATCCGGAAGGAAGAGCCTCCAAGGCGGAGTGTCCTTTCCTGTACAAAACGGCGCCCAAGTGGCTGAGGCAGGGAGCATTTTCCTTCACAGAACCGGCATCCTCGTATGCCTGTGGGTTGCTCTAAAGAAACGACACTGTGAGCAACCTCTTCGAAAAGGCCTTCGCAAGCGACTTGGAGACAACAGCAGCGCAGTGGAGGCACAGACCGTTATCCTAGAGAGCAGCACAGTGTCTCTAGCAGCGATCGCTTCCCGGAGGATACTTAAGCCACACCGAGATTCCAGCAGGGAGTTTTGCCTTATAGCAGTACAACTCACTCAAGAAAGAGGGATGAGGTGTAGGGCTAATCTACGTGCGCTCACGCTCTGTGTCCCCGAGAAGGTTTCACGGAGCAGAAGGCATCACCGACCGCTACCACGTGTGTGCACCAAAGAAGCCCTGTGCCGTGGGTGTTCTCAGGCCGACAGCGAAGACCTAGGTGTGTGCTGCACCCGCGCTCGGTGGTTCACACGTTGCGTGACCCCTGTGCCTTTGGAAGATGTTCAGAGCGGGTGGCACCTGCGTGCTGCGAGCGCAAGAGGTGTAGAGTGTAGAGGCCTTTCACACTGGAGGAAGGGCTTGCGTCTCGTGGAGAGAACGTGTACGTCGCCCGGGAGATGGAGGCGCGCTCTTGACACCATTTCCTCTGCCCGTTTAAAACACAAGTGTTTGTACTCGATCTGGGCTGCCTGGTGAAACGCTTGGCAGTCCGCATCACCCTGAGCACCTCTCCTGAAGTTTGATTCGTAGCTGGGTGAACTCGGGCTTCAGAGGCTTAGATGAGACCAAACGTGTTCAGCTTGTGGCGAAAGCCTTTGACCAGAGGCATATACGCTTGTGCTTGGGGCGAGGGCTAGGCAAGAACGTTTACACCCCGGGTTTTTATCTTTACCCTAAGCTGTGTCCCTTTTGGCTGCAGCAGGCGGAGAGAACCCGCGGAGAGAGAACAGCTGCGAGGTGGATGCACAGAACAGTCACCTCGACACCAGCCCCGGGGTCCCAAGCAACGATCCTTCCCCGGAGGGTACTTAACCCACCCCGGGATTCAAGCAGGGAGTTCGCCTTGTCCAACTCGCACAGGAGACTGGCATGAGATGTAGGGCTCATCTACTTGCATTCACACTACGTGGCCCGGAGAAGTTCTCACGGAGCCGAATGCAGCACCCTTCCTCCACCACGTGTGTACACAAAGGAGCGCTGGGCAGTGGGTGTTCTCAAGGCCAAGAGAGAAGCCCTTGTTCTGTGCTGCACCTGCTGGGTGGTTCAAAGGTTTTCTGACCTTCCTGCTCTGGAAGCTTTTCAGAGCTGAGGCTGCGCCTGGGCTGCGAAAGCGGAGAGGCGTAGAGGCCTTTCACACTGAAGGCGTGGGCCTGTTTCCCATGGAGAAAGTGTACGTCGCCCAACCCCCACCCCCACCCCACCCCACCCCACCCCAACCCACCCCCAGCTGGAGGCGTGCGGGTTGACACCATTTTGGCCTGCCCATGGAAAATACAAAGAGGCGTACACGATTTGGGCTGTCTGGTGAGAGAATGTTGAAGCGGCGGCACCCTGAGTACCTTTCCCGAAGTTTGCTTCCTAGCTGGTTAAACTCGGCTTTCAGAGGCGAGATGAGAACAAACTTGCTCCGCGTGCGGCGAAGTGCCCTGATGCCCTGCCCTAAATGTTTGAGCTTCTGGCCAGCGTCACGCAAGTACTTTGACACGTAGGAGTCTCCCTTTTACTCCAAGCTGTCCCTGTTGGCTGAAGCAGTCGGCGTGTCTGTATCGCAGCCTGGGAGGCCGGGCGTTGGGGGAGTCTGCCAAGTGACTGGCCTCCATTTATAGCTAACTGAGAAACTGCGTCGAAGCTTTCGGGAGCCTCTTACAGGGAATGGTTGCAGTTGGGAATTGGAGACTGTGCTGGCAAACGTCAGCAGCTCCTCTCCCTCGGAGGGCTCTTGGTGTGCCGACTCCTAACAGTCAGCACGGTCCCCAGCTCGTGAACGGTCCCATTGCGAGCCGGTCTCGTCCGTGAAAGAGCCACGTGAGGCTGAGCTCCAACAGTCGGGCTCCACACCTGGAGCCTTTGGGACAGGGCAGTCCTGAGCCGATGTGCCCACCAGGGGACGCGACCAAAGTTTACGTACCACAGGAAAGCGCAATCAAGGCCTCGTGTTCTCTCCATGAAAGGAACGTGAGCTTGAAGGGTGATGCGTCAGCGTGCACCGTGAACAGCTCGCTGGTACGCCTGTCTTTGCCCCCTCTCACGGTCTCACGCACCCGGGCTCAGTTCCGTGCAGGAACGCTGAGTGGGAGCGCCAGCCTCGCTGCTGGACTCTAAAGCCTTCCACCCCCTAATGGCAGGTTGTGTGTGTCTCTCACGTGGGGGGAGGAATGAGGTCGCCCACAGAGGTTCTGCCATGAAAGATCTAAAGACGCACGCTGCTGAGGAGCTTGTTCCTCATGGAGCGTCCCCGAAGGCCAGAAGAATGCCGACGGTCTCTTTCAAAGCTGCCGGACGCTCTGCCATTCTAGGCCTGAGATACGGACCCTGTGACGGCACCGTAACCCCGCGAGATTCAGGAGACATCGCAAGTGCGAGTGGCAATCCGGAAGGAAGAGCCTCCAAGGCGGAGTGTCCTTTCCTGTACAAAACGGCGCCCAAGTGGCTGAGGCAGGGAGCATTTTCCTTCACAGAACCGGCATCCTCGTATGCCTGTGGGTTGCTCTAAAGAAACGACACTGTGAGCAACCTCTTCGAAAAGGCCTTCGCAAGCGACTTGGAGACAACAGCAGCGCAGTGGAGGCACAGACCATTATCCTAGAGAGCAGCACAGTGTCTCTAGCAGCGATCGCTTCCCGGAGGATACTTAAGCCACACCGAGATTCCAGCAGGGAGTTTTGCCTTATAGCAGTACAACTCACTCAAGAAAGAGGGATGAGGTGTAGGGCTAATCTACGTGCGCTCACGCTCTGTGTCCCCGAGAAGGTTTCACGGAGCAGAAGGCATCACCGACCGCTACCACGTGTGTGCACCAAAGAAGCCCTGTGCCGTGGGTGTTCTCAGGCCGACAGCGAAGACCTAGGTGTGTGCTGCACCCGCGCTCGGTGGTTCACACGTTGCGTGACCCCTGTGCCTTTGGAAGATGTTCAGAGCGGGTGGCACCTGCGTGCTGCGAGCGCAAGAGGTGTAGAGTGTAGAGGCCTTTCACACTGGAGGAAGGGCTTGCGTCTCGTGGAGAGAACGTGTACGTCGCCCGGGAGATGGAGGCGCGCTCTTGACACCATTTCCTCTGCCCGTTTAAAACACAAGTGTTTGTACTCGATCTGGGCTGCCTGGTGAAACGCTTGGCAGTCCGCATCACCCTGAGCACCTCTCCTGAAGTTTGATTCGTAGCTGGGTGAACTCGGGCTTCAGAGGCTTAGATGAGACCAAACGTGTTCAGCTTGTGGCGAAAGCCTTTGACCAGAGGCATATACGCTTGTGCTTGGGGCGAGGGCTAGGCAAGAACGTTTACACCCCGGGTTTTTATCTTTACCCTAAGCTGTGTCCCTTTTGGCTGCAGCAGGCGGAGAGAACCCGCGGAGAGAGAACAGCTGTGAGGTGGATGCACAGAACAGTCACCTCGACACCAGCCCCGGGGTCCCAAGCAACGATCCTTCCCCGGAGGGTACTTAACCCACCCCGGGATTCAAGCAGGGAGTTCGCCTTGTCCAACTCGCACAGGAGACTGGCATGAGATGTAGGGCTCATCTACTTGCGTTCACACTACGTGGCCCGGAGAAGTTCTCACGGAGCCGAATGCAGCACCCTTCCTCCACCACGTGTGTACACAAAGGAGCGCTGGGCAGTGGGTGTTCTCAAGGCCAAGAGAGAAGCCCTTGTTCTGTGCTGCACCTGCTGGGTGGTTCAAAGGTTTTCTGACCTTCCTGCTCTGGAAGCTTTTCAGAGCTGAGGCTGCGCCTGGGCTGCGAAAGCGGAGAGGCGTAGAGGCCTTTCACACTGAAGGCGTGGGCCTGTTTCCCATGGAGAAAGTGTACGTCGCCCAACCCCCACCCCCACCCCACCCCACCCCACCCCAACCCACCCCCAGCTGGAGGCGTGCGGGTTGACACCATTTTGTCCTGCCCATGGAAAATACAAAGAGGCGTACACGATTTGGGCTGTCTGGTGAGAGAATGTTGAAGCGGCGGCACCCTGAGTACCTTTCCCGAAGTTTGCTTCCTAGCTGGTTAAACTCGGCTTTCAGAGGCGAGATGAGAACAAACTTGCTCCGCGTGCGGCGAAGTGCCCTGATGCCCTGCCCTAAATGTTTGAGCTTCTGGCCAGCGTCACGCAAGTACTTTGACACGTAGGAGTCTCCCTTTTACTCCAAGCTGTCCCTGTTGGCTGAAGCAGTCGGCGTGTCTGTATCGCAGCCTGGGAGGCCGGGCGTTGGGGGAGTCTGCCAAGTGACTGGCCTCCATTTATAGCTAACTGAGAAACTGCGTCGAAGCTTTCGGGAGCCTCTTACAGGGAATGGTTGCAGTTGGGAATTGGAGACTGTGCTGGCAAACGTCAGCAGCTCCTCTCCCTCGGAGGGCTCTTGGTGTGCCGACTCCTAACAGCCAGCACGGTCCCCAGCTCGTGAACGGTCCCATTGCGAGCCGGTCTCGTCCGTGAAAGAGCCACGTGAGGCTGAGCTCCAACAGTCGGGCTCCACACCTGGAGCCTTTGGGACAGGGCAGTCCTGAGCCGATGTGCCCACCAGGGGACGCGACCAAAGTTGACGTACCACAGGAAAGCGCAATCAAGGCCTCGTGTTCTCTCCATGAAAGGAACGTGAGCTTGAAGGGTGATGCGTCAGCGTGCACCGTGAACAGCTCGCTGGTACGCCTGTCTTTGCCCCCTCTCACGGTCTCACGCACCCGGGCTCAGTTCCGTGCAGGAACGCTGAGTGGGAGCGCCAGCCTCGCTGCTGGACTCTAAAGCCTTCCACCCCCTAATGGCAGGTTGTGTGTGTCTCTCACATGGGAGGAGGAATGAGGTCGCCCACAGAGGTTCTGCCATGAAAGATCTAAAGACGCACGCTGCTGAGGAGCTTGTTCCTCATGGAGCGTCCCCGAAGGCCAGAAGAATGCCGACGGTCTCTTTCAAAGCTGCCGGACGCTCTGCCGTTCTAGGCCTGAGATACGGACCCTGTGACGGCACCGTAACCCTGCGAGATTCAGGAGACATCGCCAGTGCGAGTGGCAATCCGGAAGGAAGAGCCTCCAAGGCGGAGTGTCCTTTCCTGTACAAAACGGCGCCCAAGTGGCTGAGGCAGGGAGCATTTTCCTTCACAGAACCGGCATCCTCGTATGCCTGTGGGTTGCTCTAAAGAAACGACACTGTGAGCAACCTCTTCGAAAAGGCCTTCGCAAGCGACTTGGAGACAACAGCAGCGCAGTGGAGGCACAGACCGTTATCCTAGAGAGCAGCACAGTGTCTCTAGCAGCGATCGCTTCCCGGAGGATACTTAAGCCACACCGAGATTCCAGCAGGGAGTTTTGCCTTATAGCAGTACAACTCACTCAAGAAAGAGGGATGAGGTGTAGGGCTAATCTACGTGCGCTCACGCTCTGTGTCCCCGAGAAGGTTTCACGGAGCAGAAGGCATCACCGACCGCTACCACGTGTGTGCACCAAAGAAGCCCTGTGCCGTGGGTGTTCTCAGGCCGACAGCGAAGACCTAGGTGTGTGCTGCACCCGCGCTCGGTGGTTCACACGTTGCGTGACCCCTGTGCCTTTGGAAGATGTTCAGAGCGGGTGGCACCTGCGTGCTGCGAGCGCAAGAGGTGTAGAGTGTAGAGGCCTTTCACACTGGAGGAAGGGCTTGCGTCTCGTGGAGAGAACGTGTACGTCGCCCGGGAGATGGAGGCGCGCTCTTGACACCATTTCCTCTGCCCGTTTAAAACACAAGTGTTTGTACTCGATCTGGGCTGCCTGGTGAAACGCTTGGCAGTCCGCATCACCCTGAGCACCTCTCCTGAAGTTTGATTCGTAGCTGGGTGAACTCGGGCTTCAGAGGCTTAGATGAGACCAAACGTGTTCAGCTTGTGGCGAAAGCCTTTGACCAGAGGCATATACGCTTGTGCTTGGGGCGAGGGCTAGGCAAGAACGTTTACACCCCGGGTTTTTATCTTTACCCTAAGCTGTGTCCCTTTTGGCTGCAGCAGGCGGAGAGAACCCGCGGAGAGAGAACAGCTGCGAGGTGGATGCACAGAACAGTCACCTCGACACCAGCCCCGGGGTCCCAAGCAACGATCCTTCCCCGGAGGGTACTTAACCCACCCCGGGATTCAAGCAGGGAGTTCGCCTTGTCCAACTCGCACAGGAGACTGGCATGAGATGTAGGGCTCATCTACTTGCGTTCACACTACGTGGCCCGGAGAAGTTCTCACGGAGCCGAATGCAGCACCCTTCCTCCACCACGTGTGTACACGAAGGAGCGCTGGGCAGTGGGTGTTCTCAAGGCCAAGAGAGAAGCCCTTGTTCTGTGCTGCACCTGCTGGGTGGTTCAAAGGTTTTCTGACCTTCCTGCTCTGGAAGCTTTTCAGAGCTGAGGCTGCGCCTGGGCTGCGAAAGCGGAGAGGCGTAGAGGCCTTTCACACTGAAGGCGTGGGCCTGTTTCCCGTGGAGAAAGTGTACGTCGCCCAACCCCCACCCCCACCCCACCCCACCCCACCCCAACCCACCCCCAGCTGGAGGCGTGCGGGTTGACACCATTTTGGCCTGCCCATGGAAAATACAAAGAGGCGTACACGATTTGGGCTGTCTGGTGAGAGAATGTTGAAGCGGCGGCACCCTGAGTACCTTTCCCGAAGTTTGCTTCCTAGCTGGTTAAACTCGGCTTTCAGAGGCGAGATGAGAACAAACTTGCTCCGCGTGCGGCGAAGTGCCCTGATGCCCTGCCCTAAATGTTTGAGCTTCTGGCCAGCGTCACGCAAGTACTTTGACACGTAGGAGTCTCCCTTTTACTCCAAGCTGTCCCTGTTGGCTGAAGCAGTCGGCGTGTCTGTATCGCAGCCTGGGAGGCCGGGCGTTGGGGGAGTCTGCCAAGTGACTGGCCTCCATTTATAGCTAACTGAGAAACTGCGTCGAAGCTTTCGGGAGCCTCTTACAGGGAATGGTTGCAGTTGGGAATTGGAGACTGTGCTGGCAAACGTCAGCAGCTCCTCTCCCTCGGAGGGCTCTTGGTGTGCCGACTCCTAACAGCCAGCACGGTCCCCAGCTCGTGAACGGTCCCATTGCGAGCCGGTCTCGTCCGTGAAAGAGCCACGTGAGGCTGAGCTCCAACAGTCGGGCTCCACACCTGGAGCCTTTGGGACAGGGCAGTCCTGAGCCGATGTGCCCACCAGGGGACGCGACCAAAGTTTACGTACCACAGGAAAGCGCAATCAAGGCCTCGTGTTCTCTCCATGAAAGGAACGTGAGCTTGAAGGGTGATGCGTCAGCGTGCACCGTGAACAGCTCGCTGGTACGCCTGTCTTTGCCCCCTCTCACGGTCTCACGCACCCGGGCTCAGTTCCGTGCAGGAACGCTGAGTGGGAGCGCCAGCCTCGCTGCTGGACTCTAAAGCCTTCCACCCCCTAATGGCAGGTTGTGTGTGTCTCTCACGTGGGGGGAGGAATGAGGTCGCCCACAGAGGTTCTGCCATGAAAGATCTAAAGACGCACGCTGCTGAGGAGCTTGTTCCTCATGGAGCGTCCCCGAAGGCCAGAAGAATGCCGACGGTCTCTTTCAAAGCTGCCGGACGCTCTGCCATTCTAGGCCTGAGATACGGACCCTGTGACGGCACCGTAACCCCGCGAGATTCAGGAGACATCGCCAGTGCGAGTGGCAATCCGGAAGGAAGAGCCTCCAAGGCGGAGTGTCCTTTCCTGTACAAAACGGCGCCCAAGTGGCTGAGGCAGGGAGCATTTTCCTTCACAGAACCGGCATCCTCGTATGCCTGTGGGTTGCTCTAAAGAAACGACACTGTGAGCAACCTCTTCGAAAAGGCCTTCGCAAGCGACTTGGAGACAACAGCAGCGCAGTGGAGGCACAGACCGTTATCCTAGAGAGCAGCACAGTGTCTCTAGCAGCGATCGCTTCCCGGAGGATACTTAAGCCACACCGAGATTCCAGCAGGGAGTTTTGCCTTATAGCAGTACAACTCACTCAAGAAAGAGGGATGAGGTGTAGGGCTAATCTACGTGCGCTCACGCTCTGTGTCCCCGAGAAGGTTTCACGGAGCAGAAGGCATCACCGACCGCTACCACGTGTGTGCACCAAAGAAGCCCTGTGCCGTGGGTGTTCTCAGGCCGACAGCGAAGACCTAGGTGTGTGCTGCACCCGCGCTCGGTGGTTCACACGTTGCGTGACCCCTGTGCCTTTGGAAGATGTTCAGAGCGGGTGGCACCTGCGTGCTGCGAGCGCAAGAGGTGTAGAGTGTAGAGGCCTTTCACACTGGAGGAAGGGCTTGCGTCTCGTGGAGAGAACGTGTACGTCGCCCGGGAGATGGAGGCGCGCTCTTGACACCATTTCCTCTGCCCGTTTAAAACACAAGTGTTTGTACTCGATCTGGGCTGCCTGGTGAAACGCTTGGCAGTCCGCATCACCCTGAGCACCTCTCCTGAAGTTTGATTCGTAGCTGGGTGAACTCGGGCTTCAGAGGCTTAGATGAGACCAAACGTGTTCAGCTTGTGGCGAAAGCCTTTGACCAGAGGCATATACGCTTGTGCTTGGGGCGAGGGCTAGGCAAGAACGTTTACACCCCGGGTTTTTATCTTTACCCTAAGCTGTGTCCCTTTTGGCTGCAGCAGGCGGAGAGAACCCGCGGAGAGAGAACAGCTGCGAGGTGGATGCACAGAACAGTCACCTCGACACCAGCCCCGGGGTCCCAAGCAACGATCCTTCCCCGGAGGGTACTTAACCCACCCCGGGATTCAAGCAGGGAGTTCGCCTTGTCCAACTCGCACAGGAGACTGGCATGAGATGTAGGGCTCATCTACTTGCGTTCACACTACGTGGCCCGGAGAAGTTCTCACGGAGCCGAATGCAGCACCCTTCCTCCACCACGTGTGTACACAAAGGAGCGCTGGGCAGTGGGTGTTCTCAAGGCCAAGAGAGAAGCCCTTGTTCTGTGCTGCACCTGCTGGGTGGTTCAAAGGTTTTCTGACCTTCCTGCTCTGGAAGCTTTTCAGAGCTGAGGCTGCGCCTGGGCTGCGAAAGCGGAGAGGCGTAGAGGACTTTCACACTGAAGGCGTGGGCCTGTTTCCCATGGAGAAAGTGTACGTCGCCCAACCCCCACCCCCACCCCACCCCACCCCACCCCAACCCACCCCCAGCTGGAGGCGTGCGGGTTGACACCATTTTGGCCTGCCCATGGAAAATACAAAGAGGCGTACACGATTTGGGCTGTCTGGTGAGAGAATGTTGAAGCGGCGGCACCCTGAGTACCTTTCCCGAAGTTTGCTTCCTAGCTGGTTAAACTCGGCTTTCAGAGGCGAGATGAGAACAAACTTGCTCCGCGTGCGGCGAAGTGCCCTGATGCCCTGCCCTAAATGTTTGAGCTTCTGGCCAGCGTCACGCAAGTACTTTGACACGTAGGAGTCTCCCTTTTACTCCAAGCTGTCCCTGTTGGCTGAAGCAGTCGGCGTGTCTGTATCGCAGCCTGGGAGGCCGGGCGTTGGGGGAGTCTGCCAAGTGACTGGCCTCCATTTATAGCTAACTGAGAAACTGCGTCGAAGCTTTCGGGAGCCTCTTACAGGGAATGGTTGCAGTTGGGAATTGGAGACTGTGCTGGCAAACGTCAGCAGCTCCTCTCCCTCGGAGGGCTCTTGGTGTGCCGACTCCTAACAGCCAGCACGGTCCCCAGCTCGTGAACGGTCCCATTGCGAGCCGGTCTCGTCCGTGAAAGAGCCACGTGAGGCTGAGCTCCAACAGTCGGGCTCCACACCTGGAGCCTTTGGGACAGGGCAGTCCTGAGCCGATGTGCCCACCAGGGGACGCGACCAAAGTTTACGTACCACAGGAAAGCGCAATCAAGGCCTCGTGTTCTCTCCATGAAAGGAACGTGAGCTTGAAGGGTGATGCGTCAGCGTGCACCGTGAACAGCTCGCTGGTACGCCTGTCTTTGCCCCCTCTCACGGTCTCACGCACCCGGGCTCAGTTCCGTGCAGGAACGCTGAGTGGGAGCGCCAGCCTCGCTGCTGGACTCTAAAGCCTTCCACCCCCTAATGGCAGGTTGTGTGTGTCTCTCACGTGGGGGGAGGAATGAGGTCGCCCACAGAGGTTCTGCCATGAAAGATCTAAAGACGCACGCTGCTGAGGAGCTTGTTCCTCATGGAGCGTCCCCGAAGGCCAGAAGAATGCCGACGGTCTCTTTCAAAGCTGCCGGACGCTCTGCCGTTCTAGGCCTGAGATACGGACCCTGTGACGGCACCGTAACCCCGCGAGATTCAGGAGACATCGCCAGTGCGAGTGGCAATCCGGAAGGAAGAGCCTCCAAGGCGGAGTGTCCTTTCCTGTACAAAACGGCGCCCAAGTGGCTGAGGCAGGGAGCATTTTCCTTCACAGAACCGGCATCCTCGTATGCCTGTGGGTTGCTCTAAAGAAACGACACTGTGAGCAACCTCTTCGAAAAGGCCTTCGCAAGCGACTTGGAGACAACAGCAGCGCAGTGGAGGCACAGACCGTTATCCTAGAGAGCAGCACAGTGTCTCTAGCAGCGATCGCTTCCCGGAGGATACTTAAGCCACACCGAGATTCCAGCAGGGAGTTTTGCCTTATAGCAGTACAACTCACTCAAGAAAGAGGGATGAGGTGTAGGGCTAATCTACGTGCGCTCACGGTCTGTGTCCCCGAGAAGGTTTCACGGAGCAGAAGGCATCACCGACCGCTACCACGTGTGTGCACCAAAGAAGCCCTGTGCCGTGGGTGTTCTCAGGCCGACAGCGAAGACCTAGGTGTGTGCTGCACCCACGCTCGGTGGTTCACACGTTGCGTGACCCCTGTGCCTTTGGAAGATGTTCAGAGCGGGTGGCACCTGCGTGCTGCGAGCGCAAGAGGTGTAGAGTGTAGAGGCCTTTCACACTGGAGGAAGGGCTTGCATCTCGTGGAGAGAACGTGTACGTCGCCCGGGAGATGGAGGCGCGCTGTTGACACCATTTCCTCTGCCCGTTTAAAACACAAGTGTTTGTACTCGATCTGGGCTGCCTGGTGAAACGCTTGGCAGTCCGCATCACCCTGAGCACCCCTCCTGAAGTTTGATTCGTAGCTGGGTGAACTCGGGCTTCAGAGGCTTAGATGAGACCAAACGTGTTCAGCTTGTGGCGAAAGCCTTTGACCAGAGGCATATACGCTTGTGCTTGGGGCGAGGGCTAGGCAAGAACGTTTACACCCCGGGTTTTTATCTTTACCCTAAGCTGTGTCCCTTTTGGCTGCAGCAGGCGGAGAGAACCCGCGGAGAGAGAACAGCTGCGAGGTGGATGCACAGAACAGTCACCTCGACACCAGCCCCGGGGTCCCAAGCAACGATCCTTCCCCGGAGGGTACTTAACCCACCCCGGGATTCAAGCAGGGAGTTCGCCTTGTCCAACTCGCACAGGAGACTGGCATGAGATGTAGGGCTCATCTACTTGCGTTCACACTACGTGGCCCGGAGAAGTTCTCACGGAGCCGAATGCAGCACCCTTCCTCCACCACGTGTGTACACAAAGGAGCGCTGGGCAGTGGGTGTTCTCAAGGCCAAGAGAGAAGCCCTTGTTCTGTGCTGCACCTGCTGGGTGGTTCAAAGGTTTTCTGACCTTCCTGCTCTGGAAGCTTTTCAGAGCTGAGGCTGCGCCTGGGCTGCGAAAGCGGAGAGGCGTAGAGGACTTTCACACTGAAGGCGTGGGCCTGTTTCCCATGGAGAAAGTGTACGTCGCCCAACCCCCACCCCCACCCCACCCCACCCCACCCCAACCCACCCCCAGCTGGAGGCGTGCGGGTTGACACCATTTTGGCCTGCCCATGGAAAATACAAAGAGGCGTACACGATTTGGGCTGTCTGGTGAGAGAATGTTGAAGCGGCGGCACCCTGAGTACCTTTCCCGAAGTTTGCTTCCTAGCTGGTTAAACTCGGCTTTCAGAGGCGAGATGAGAACAAACTTGCTCCGCGTGCGGCGAAGTGCCCTGATGCCCTGCCCTAAATGTTTGAGCTTCTGGCCAGCGTCACGCAAGTACTTTGACACGTAGGAGTCTCCCTTTTACTCCAAGCTGTCCCTGTTGGCTGAAGCAGTCGGCGTGTCTGTATCGCAGCCTGGGAGGCCGGGCGTTGGGGGAGTCTGCCAAGTGACTGGCCTCCATTTATAGCTAACTGAGAAACTGCGTCGAAGCTTTCGGGAGCCTCTTACAGGGAATGGTTGCAGTTGGGAATTGGAGACTGTGCTGGCAAACGTCAGCAGCTCCTCTCCCTCGGAGGGCTCTTGGTGTGCCGACTCCTAACAGCCAGCACGGTCCCCAGCTCGTGAACGGTCCCATTGCGAGCCGGTCTCGTCCGTGAAAGAGCCACGTGAGGCTGAGCTCCAACAGTCGGGCTCCACACCTGGAGCCTTTGGGACAGGGCAGTCCTGAGCCGATGTGCCCACCAGGGGACGCGACCAAAGTTTACGTACCACAGGAAAGCGCAATCAAGGCCTCGTGTTCTCTCCATGAAAGGAACGTGAGCTTGAAGGGTGATGCGTCAGCGTGCACCGTGAACAGCTCGCTGGTACGCCTGTCTTTGCCCCCTCTCACGGTCTCACGCACCCGGGCTCAGTTCCGTGCAGGAACGCTGAGTGGGAGCGCCAGCCTCGCTGCTGGACTCTAAAGCCTTCCACCCCCTAATGGCAGGTTGTGTGTGTCTCTCACGTGGGGGGAGGAATGAGGTCGCCCACAGAGGTTCTGCCATGAAAGATCTAAAGACGCACGCTGCTGAGGAGCTTGTTCCTCATGGAGCGTCCCCGAAGGCCAGAAGAATGCCGACGGTCTCTTTCAAAGCTGCCGGACGCTCTGCCGTTCTAGGCCTGAGATACGGACCCTGTGACGGCACCGTAACCCCGCGAGATTCAGGAGACATCGCCAGTGCGAGTGGCAATCCGGAAGGAAGAGCCTCCAAGGCGGAGTGTCCTTTCCTGTACAAAACGGCGCCCAAGTGGCTGAGGCAGGGAGCATTTTCCTTCACAGAACCGGCATCCTCGTATGCCTGTGGGTTGCTCTAAAGAAACGACACTGTGAGCAACCTCTTCGAAAAGGCCTTCGCAAGCGACTTGGAGACAACAGCAGCGCAGTGGAGGCACAGACCGTTATCCTAGAGAGCAGCACAGTGTCTCTAGCAGCGATCGCTTCCCGGAGGATACTTAAGCCACACCGAGATTCCAGCAGGGAGTTTTGCCTTATAGCAGTACAACTCACTCAAGAAAGAGGGATGAGGTGTAGGGCTAATCTACGTGCGCTCACGGTCTGTGTCCCCGAGAAGGTTTCACGGAGCAGAAGGCATCACCGACCGCTACCACGTGTGTGCACCAAAGAAGCCCTGTGCCGTGGGTGTTCTCAGGCCGACAGCGAAGACCTAGGTGTGTGCTGCACCCACGCTCGGTGGTTCACACGTTGCGTGACCCCTGTGCCTTTGGAAGATGTTCAGAGCGGGTGGCACCTGCGTGCTGCGAGCGCAAGAGGTGTAGAGTGTAGAGGCCTTTCACACTGGAGGAAGGGCTTGCATCTCGTGGAGAGAACGTGTACGTCGCCCGGGAGATGGAGGCGCGCTGTTGACACCATTTCCTCTGCCCGTTTAAAACACAAGTGTTTGTACTCGATCTGGGCTGCCTGGTGAAACGCTTGGCAGTCCGCATCACCCTGAGCACCCCTCCTGAAGTTTGATTCGTAGCTGGGTGAACTCGGGCTTCAGAGGCTTAGATGAGACCAAACGTGTTCAGCTTGTGGCGAAAGCCTTTGACCAGAGGCATATACGCTTGTGCTTGGGGCGAGGGCTAGGCAAGAACGTTTACACCCCGGGTTTTTATCTTTACCCTAAGCTGTGTCCCTTTTGGCTGCAGCAGGCGGAGAGAACCCGCGGAGAGAGAACAGCTGCGAGGTGGATGCACAGAACAGTCACCTCGACACCAGCCCCGGGGTCCCAAGCAACGATCCTTCCCCGGAGGGTACTTAACCCACCCCGGGATTCAAGCAGGGAGTTCGCCTTGTCCAACTCGCACAGGAGACTGGCATGAGATGTAGGGCTCATCTACTTGCGTTCACACTACGTGGCCCGGAGAAGTTCTCACGGAGCCGAATGCAGCACCCTTCCTCCACCACGTGTGTACACAAAGGAGCGCTGGGCAGTGGGTGTTCTCAAGGCCAAGAGAGAAGCCCTTGTTCTGTGCTGCACCTGCTGGGTGGTTCAAAGGTTTTCTGACCTTCCTGCTCTGGAAGCTTTTCAGAGCTGAGGCTGCGCCTGGGCTGCGAAAGCGGAGAGGCGTAGAGGCCTTTCACACTGAAGGCGTGGGCCTGTTTCCCGTGGAGAAAGTGTACGTCGCCCAACCCCCACCCCCACCCCACCCCACCCCACCCCAACCCACCCCCAGCTGGAGGCGTGCGGGTTGACACCATTTTGTCCTGCCCATGGAAAATACAAAGAGGCGTACACGATTTGGGCTGTCTGGTGAGAGAATGTTGAAGCGGCGGCACCCTGAGTACCTTTCCCGAAGTTTGCTTCCTAGCTGGTTAAACTCGGCTTTCAGAGGCGAGATGAGAACAAACTTGCTCCGCGTGCGGCGAAGTGCCCTGATGCCCTGCCCTAAATGTTTGAGCTTCTGGCCAGCGTCACGCAAGTACTTTGACACGTAGGAGTCTCCCTTTTACTCCAAGCTGTCCCTGTTGGCTGAAGCAGTCGGCGTGTCTGTATCGCAGCCTGGGAGGCCGGGCGTTGGGGGAGTCTGCCAAGTGACTGGCCTCCATTTATAGCTAACTGAGAAACTGCGTCGAAGCTTTCGGGAGCCTCTTACAGGGAATGGTTGCAGTTGGGAATTGGAGACTGTGCTGGCAAACGTCAGCAGCTCCTCTCCCTCGGAGGGCTCTTGGTGTGCCGACTCCTAACAGCCAGCACGGTCCCCAGCTCGTGAACGGTCCCATTGCGAGCCGGTCTCGTCCGTGAAAGAGCCACGTGAGGCTGAGCTCCAACAGTCGGGCTCCACACCTGGAGCCTTTGGGACAGGGCAGTCCTGAGCCGATGTGCCCACCAGGGGACGCGACCAAAGTTTACGTACCACAGGAAAGCGCAATCAAGGCCTCGTGTTCTCTCCATGAAAGGAACGTGAGCTTGAAGGGTGATGCGTCAGCGTGCACCGTGAACAGCTCGCTGGTACGCCTGTCTTTGCCCCCTCTCACGGTCTCACGCACCCGGGCTCAGTTCCGTGCAGGAACGCTGAGTGGGAGCGCCAGCCTCGCTGCTGGACTCTAAAGCCTTCCACCCCCTAATGGCAGGTTGTGTGTGTCTCTCACGTGGGGGGAGGAATGAGGTCGCCCACAGAGGTTCTGCCATGAAAGATCTAAAGACGCACGCTGCTGAGGAGCTTGTTCCTCATGGAGCGTCCCCGAAGGCCAGAAGAATGCCGACGGTCTCTTTCAAAGCTGCCGGACGCTCTGCCGTTCTAGGCCTGAGATACGGACCCTGTGACGGCACCGTAACCCCGCGAGATTCAGGAGACATCGCCAGTGCGAGTGGCAATCCGGAAGGAAGAGCCTCCAAGGCGGAGTGTCCTTTCCTGTACAAAACGGCGCCCAAGTGGCTGAGGCAGGGAGCATTTTCCTTCACAGAACCGGCATCCTCGTATGCCTGTGGGTTGCTCTAAAGAAACGACACTGTGAGCAACCTCTTCGAAAAGGCCTTCGCAAGCGACTTGGAGACAACAGCAGCGCAGTGGAGGCACAGACCGTTATCCTAGAGAGCAGCACAGTGTCTCTAGCAGCGATCGCTTCCCGGAGGATACTTAAGCCACACCGAGATTCCAGCAGGGAGTTTTGCCTTATAGCAGTACAACTCACTCAAGAAAGAGGGATGAGGTGTAGGGCTAATCTACGTGCGCTCACGCTCTGTGTCCCCGAGAAGGTTTCACGGAGCAGAAGGCATCACCGACCGCTACCACGTGTGTGCACCAAAGAAGCCCTGTGCCGTGGGTGTTCTCAGGCCGACAGCGAAGACCTAGGTGTGTGCTGCACCCGCGCTCGGTGGTTCACACGTTGCGTGACCCCTGTGCCTTTGGAAGATGTTCAGAGCGGGTGGCACCTGCGTGCTGCGAGCGCAAGAGGTGTAGAGTGTAGAGGCCTTTCACACTGGAGGAAGGGCTTGCGTCTCGTGGAGAGAACGTGTACATCGCCCGGGAGATGGAGGCGCGCTCTTGACACCATTTCCTCTGCCCGTTTAAAACACAAGTGTTTGTACTCGATCTGGGCTGCCTGGTGAAACGCTTGGCAGTCCGCATCACCCTGAGCACCCCTCCTGAAGTTTGATTCGTAGCTGGGTGAACTCGGGCTTCAGAGGCTTAGATGAGACCAAACGTGTTCAGCTTGTGGCGAAAGCCTTTGACCAGAGGCATATACGCTTGTGCTTGGGGCGAGGGCTAGGCAAGAACGTTTACACCCCGGGTTTTTATCTTTACCCTAAGCTGTGTCCCTTTTGGCTGCAGCAGGCGGAGAGAACCCGCGGAGAGAGAACAGCTGCGAGGTGGATGCACAGAACAGTCACCTCGACACCAGCCCCGGGGTCCCAAGCAACGATCCTTCCCCGGAGGGTACTTAACCCACCCCGGGATTCAAGCAGGGAGTTCGCCTTGTCCAACTCGCACAGGAGACTGGCATGAGATGTAGGGCTCATCTACTTGCGTTCACACTACGTGGCCCGGAGAAGTTCTCACGGAGCCGAATGCAGCACCCTTCCTCCACCACGTGTGTACACAAAGGAGCGCTGGGCAGTGGGTGTTCTCAAGGCCAAGAGAGAAGCCCTTGTTCTGTGCTGCACCTGCTGGGTGGTTCAAAGGTTTTCTGACCTTCCTGCTCTGGAAGCTTTTCAGAGCTGAGGCTGCGCCTGGGCTGCGAAAGCGGAGAGGCGTAGAGGCCTTTCACACTGAAGGCGTGGGCCTGTTTCCCGTGGAGAAAGTGTACGTCGCCCAACCCCCACCACCACCCCACCCCACCCCACCCCAACCCACCCCCAGCTGGAGGCGTGCGGGTTGACACCATTTTGTCCTGCCCATGGAAAATACAAAGAGGCGTACACGATTTGGGCTGTCTGGTGAGAGAATGTTGAAGCGGCGGCACCCTGAGTACCTTTCCCGAAGTTTGCTTCCTAGCTGGTTAAACTCGGCTTTCAGAGGCGAGATGAGAACAAACTTGCTCCGCGTGCGGCGAAGTGCCCTGATGCCCTGCCCTAAATGTTTGAGCTTCTGGCCAGCGTCACGCAAGTACTTTGACACGTAGGAGTCTCCCTTTTACTCCAAGCTGTCCCTGTTGGCTGAAGCAGTCGGCGTGTCTGTATCGCAGCCTGGGAGGCCGGGCGTTGGGGGAGTCTGCCAAGTGACTGGCCTCCATTTATAGCTAACTGAGAAACTGCGTCGAAGCTTTCGGGAGCCTCTTACAGGGAATGGTTGCAGTTGGGAATTGGAGACTGTGCTGGCAAACGTCAGCAGCTCCTCTCCCTCGGAGGGCTCTTGGTGTGCCGACTCCTAACAGCCAGCACGGTCCCCAGCTCGTGAACGGTCCCATTGCGAGCCGGTCTCGTCCGTGAAAGAGCCACGTGAGGCTGAGCTCCAACAGTCGGGCTCCACACCTGGAGCCTTTGGGACAGGGCAGTCCTGAGCCGATGTGCCCACCAGGGGACGCGACCAAAGTTGACGTACCACAGGAAAGCGCAATCAAGGCCTCGTGTTCTCTCCATGAAAGGAACGTGAGCTTGAAGGGTGATGCGTCAGCGTGCACCGTGAACAGCTCGCTGGTACGCCTGTCTTTGCCCCCTCTCACGGTCTCACGCACCCGGGCTCAGTTCCGTGCAGGAACGCTGAGTGGGAGCGCCAGCCTCGCTGCTGGACTCTAAAGCCTTCCACCCCCTAATGGCAGGTTGTGTGTGTCTCTCACGTGGGGGGAGGAATGAGGTCGCCCACAGAGGTTCTGCCATGAAAGATCTAAAGACGCACGCTGCTGAGGAGCTTGTTCCTCATGGAGCGTCCCCGAAGGCCAGAAGAATGCCGACGGTCTCTTTCAAAGCTGCCGGACGCTCTGCCGTTCTAGGCCTGAGATACGGACCCTGTGACGGCACCGTAACCCCGCGAGATTCAGGAGACATCGCCAGTGCGAGTGGCAATCCGGAAGGAAGAGCCTCCAAGGCGGAGTGTCCTTTCCTGTACAAAACGGCGCCCAAGTGGCTGAGGCAGGGAGCATTTTCCTTCACAGAACCGGCATCCTCGTATGCCTGTGGGTTGCTCTAAAGAAACGACACTGTGAGCAACCTCTTCGAAAAGGCCTTCGCAAGCGACTTGGAGACAACAGCAGCGCAGTGGAGGCACAGACCGTTATCCTAGAGAGCAGCACAGTGTCTCTAGCAGCGATCGCTTCCCGGAGGATACTTAAGCCACACCGAGATTCCAGCAGGGAGTTTTGCCTTATAGCAGTACAACTCACTCAAGAAAGAGGGATGAGGTGTAGGGCTAATCTACGTGCGCTCACGCTCTGTGTCCCCGAGAAGGTTTCACGGAGCAGAAGGCATCACCGACCGCTACCACGTGTGTGCACCAAAGAAGCCCTGTGCCGTGGGTGTTCTCAGGCCGACAGCGAAGACCTAGGTGTGTGCTGCACCCGCGCTCGGTGGTTCACACGTTGCGTGACCCCTGTGCCTTTGGAAGATGTTCAGAGCGGGTGGCACCTGCGTGCTGCGAGCGCAAGAGGTGTAGAGTGTAGAGGCCTTTCACACTGGAGGAAGGGCTTGCGTCTCGTGGAGAGAACATGTACGTCGCCCGGGAGATGGAGGCGCGCTCTTGACACCATTTCCTCTGCCCGTTTAAAACACAAGTGTTTGTACTCGATCTGGGCTGCCTGGTGAAACGCTTGGCAGTCCGCATCACCCTGAGCACCCCTCCTGAAGTTTGATTCGTAGCTGGGTGAACTCGGGCTTCAGAGGCTTAGATGAGACCAAACGTGTTCAGCTTGTGGCGAAAGCCTTTGACCAGAGGCATATACGCTTGTGCTTGGGGCGAGGGCTAGGCAAGAACGTTTACACCCCGGGTTTTTATCTTTACCCTAAGCTGTGTCCCTTTTGGCTGCAGCAGGCGGAGAGAACCCGCGGAGAGAGAACAGCTGCGAGGTGGATGCACAGAACAGTCACCTCGACACCAGCCCCGGGGTCCCAAGCAACGATCCTTCCCCGGAGGGTACTTAACCCACCCCGGGATTCAAGCAGGGAGTTCGCCTTGTCCAACTCGCACAGGAGACTGGCATGAGATGTAGGGCTCATCTACTTGCGTTCACACTACGTGGCCCGGAGAAGTTCTCACGGAGCCGAATGCAGCACCCTTCCTCCACCACGTGTGTACACAAAGGAGCGCTGGGCAGTGGGTGTTCTCAAGGCCAAGAGAGAAGCCCTTGTTCTGTGCTGCACCTGCTGGGTGGTTCAAAGGTTTTCTGACCTTCCTGCTCTGGAAGCTTTTCAGAGCTGAGGCTGCGCCTGGGCTGCGAAAGCGGAGAGGCGTAGAGGCCTTTCACACTGAAGGCGTGGGCCTGTTTCCCGTGGAGAAAGTGTACGTCGCCCAACCCCCACCCCCACCCCACCCCACCCCACCCCAACCCACCCCCAGCTGGAGGCGTGCGGGTTGACACCATTTTGTCCTGCCCATGGAAAATACAAAGAGGCGTACACGATTTGGGCTGTCTGGTGAGAGAATTTTGAAGCGGCGGCACCCTGAGTACCTTTCCCGAAGTTTGCTTCCTAGCTGGTTAAACTCGGCTTTCAGAGGCGAGATGAGAACAAACTTGCTCCGCGTGCGGCGAAGTGCCCTGATGCCCTGCCCTAAATGTTTGAGCTTCTGGCCAGCGTCACGCAAGTACTTTGACACGTAGGAGTCTCCCTTTTACTCCAAGCTGTCCCTGTTGGCTGAAGCAGTCGGCGTGTCTGTATCGCAGCCTGGGAGGCCGGGCGTTGGGGGAGTCTGCCAAGTGACTGGCCTCCATTTATAGCTAACTGAGAAACTGCGTCGAAGCTTTCGGGAGCCTCTTACAGGGAATGGTTGCAGTTGGGAATTGGAGACTGTGCTGGCAAACGTCAGCAGCTCCTCTCCCTCGGAGGGCTCTTGGTGTGCCGACTCCTAACAGCCAGCACGGTCCCCAGCTCGTGAACGGTCCCATTGCGAGCCGGTCTCGTCCGTGAAAGAGCCACGTGAGGCTGAGCTCCAACAGTCGGGCTCCACACCTGGAGCCTTTGGGACAGGGCAGTCCTGAGCCGATGTGCCCACCAGGGGACGCGACCAAAGTTGACGTACCACAGGAAAGCGCAATCAAGGCCTCGTGTTCTCTCCATGAAAGGAACGTGAGCTTGAAGGGTGATGCGTCAGCGTGCACCGTGAACAGCTCGCTGGTACGCCTGTCTTTGCCCCCTCTCACGGTCTCACGCACCCGGGCTCAGTTCCGTGCAGGAACGCTGAGTGGGAGCGCCAGCCTCGCTGCTGGACTCTAAAGCCTTCCACCCCCTAATGGCAGGTTGTGTGTGTCTCTCACGTGGGGGGAGGAATGAGGTCGCCCACAGAGGTTCTGCCATGAAAGATCTAAAGACGCACGCTGCTGAGGAGCTTGTTCCTCATGGAGCGTCCCCGAAGGCCAGAAGAATGCCGACGGTCTCTTTCAAAGCTGCCGGACGCTCTGCCGTTCTAGGCCTGAGATACGGACCCTGTGACGGCACCGTAACCCCGCGAGATTCAGGAGACATCGCCAGTGCGAGTGGCAATCCGGAAGGAAGAGCCTCCAAGGCGGAGTGTCCTTTCCTGTACAAAACGGCGCCCAAGTGGCTGAGGCAGGGAGCATTTTCCTTCACAGAACCGGCATCCTCGTATGCCTGTGGGTTGCTCTAAAGAAACGACACTGTGAGCAACCTCTTCGAAAAGGCCTTCGCAAGCGACTTGGAGACAACAGCAGCGCAGTGGAGGCACAGACCGTTATCCTAGAGAGCAGCACAGTGTCTCTAGCAGCAATCGCTTCCCGGAGGATACTTAAGCCACACCGAGATTCCAGCAGGGAGTTTTGCCTTATAGCAGTACAACTCACTCAAGAAAGAGGGATGAGGTGTAGGGCTAATCTACGTGCGCTCACGCTCTGTGTCCCCGAGAAGGTTTCACGGAGCAGAAGGCATCACCGACCGCTACCACGTGTGTGCACCAAAGAAGCCCTGTGCCGTGGGTGTTCTCAGGCCGACAGCGAAGACCTAGGTGTGTGCTGCACCCGCGCTCGGTGGTTCACACGTTGCGTGACCCCTGTGCCTTTGGAAGATGTTCAGAGCGGGTGGCACCTGCGTGCTGCGAGCGCAAGAGGTGTAGAGTGTAGAGGCCTTTCACACTGGAGGAAGGGCTTGCATCTCGTGGAGAGAACGTGTACGTCGCCCGGGAGATGGAGGCGCGCTCTTGACACCATTTCCTCTGCCCGTTTAAAACACAAGTGTTTGTACTCGATCTGGGCTGCCTGGTGAAACGCTTGGCAGTCCGCATCACCCTGAGCACCCCTCCTGAAGTTTGATTCGTAGCTGGGTGAACTCGGGCTTCAGAGGCTTAGATGAGACCAAACGTGTTCAGCTTGTGGCGAAAGCCTTTGACCAGAGGCATATACGCTTGTGCTTGGGGCGAGGGCTAGGCAAGAACGTTTACACCCCGGGTTTTTATCTTTACCCTAAGCTGTGTCCCTTTTGGCTGCAGCAGGCGGAGAGAACCCGCGGAGAGAGAACAGCTGCGAGGTGGATGCACAGAACAGTCACCTCGACACCAGCCCCGGGGTCCCAAGCAACGATCCTTCCCCGGAGGGTACTTAACCCACCCCGGGATTCAAGCAGGGAGTTCGCCTTGTCCAACTCGCACAGGAGACTGGCATGAGATGTAGGGCTCATCTACTTGCGTTCACACTACGTGGCCCGGAGAAGTTCTCACGGAGCCGAATGCAGCACCCTTCCTCCACCACGTGTGTACACAAAGGAGCGCTGGGCAGTGGGTGTTCTCAAGGCCAAGAGAGAAGCCCTTGTGCTGTGCTGCACCTGCTGGGTGGTTCAAAGGTTTTCTGACCTTCCTGCTCTGGAAGCTTTTCAGAGCTGAGGCTGCGCCTGGGCTGCGAAAGCGGAGAGGCGTAGAGGCCTTTCACACTGAAGGCGTGGGCCTGTTTCCCGTGGAGAAAGTGTACGTCGCCCAACCCCCACCCCCACCCCACCCCACCCCACCCCAACCCACCCCCAGCTGGAGGCGTGCGGGTTGACACCATTTTGTCCTGCCCATGGAAAATACAAAGAGGCGTACACGATTTGGGCTGTCTGGTGAGAGAATT
The DNA here is from genome assembly GCF_937001465.1 of Orcinus orca. Taxonomy (NCBI): domain Eukaryota; kingdom Metazoa; phylum Chordata; class Mammalia; order Artiodactyla; family Delphinidae; genus Orcinus; species Orcinus orca. Next base: position 93,535 of record NW_026043876.1, read on the forward strand.
TTGAAGCGGCGGCACCCTGAGTACCTTTCCCGAAGTTTGCTTCCTAGCTGGTTAAACTCGGCTTTCAGAGGCGAGATGAGAACAAACTTGCTCCGCGTGCGGCGAAGTGCCCTGATGCCCTGCCCTAAATGTTTGAGCTTCTGGCCAGCGTCACGCAAGTACTTTGACACGTAGGAGTCTCCCTTTTACTCCAAGCTGTCCCTGTTGGCTGAAGCAGTCGGCGTGTCTGTATCGCAGCCTGGGAGGCCGGGCGTTGGGGGAGTCTGCCAAGTGACTGGCCTCCATTTATAGCTAACTGAGAAACTGCGTCGAAGCTTTCGGGAGCCTCTTACAGGGAATGGTTGCAGTTGGGAATTGGAGACTGTGCTGGCAAACGTCAGCAGCTCCTCTCCCTCGGAGGGCTCTTGGTGTGCCGACTCCTAACAGCCAGCACGGTCCCCAGCTCGTGAACGGTCCCATTGCGAGCCGGTCTCGTCCGTGAAAGAGCCACGTGAGGCTGAGCTCCAACAGTCGGGCTCCACACCTGGAGCCTTTGGGACAGGGCAGTCCTGAGCCGATGTGCCCACCAGGGGACGCGACCAAAGTTGACGTACCACAGGAAAGCGCAATCAAGGCCTCGTGTTCTCTCCATGAAAGGAACGTGAGCTTGAAGGGTGATGCGTCAGCGTGCACCGTGAACAGCTCGCTGGTACGCCTGTCTTTGCCCCCTCTCACGGTCTCACGCACCCGGGCTCAGTTCCGTGCAGGAACGCTGAGTGGGAGCGCCAGCCTCGCTGCTGGACTCTAAAGCCTTCCACCCCCTAATGGCAGGTTGTGTGTGTCTCTCACGTGGGGGGAGGAATGAGGTCGCCCACAGAGGTTCTGCCATGAAAGATCTAAAGACGCACGCTGCTGAGGAGCTTGTTCCTCATGGAGCGTCCCCGAAGGCCAGAAGAATGCCGACGGTCTCTTTCAAAGCTGCCGGACGCTCTGCCGTTCTAGGCCTGAGATACGGACCCTGTGACGGCACCGTAACCCCGCGAGATTCAGTAGACAACGCCAGTGCGAGTGGCAATCCGGAAGGAAGAGCCTCCAAGGCGGAGTGTCCTTTCCTGTACAAAACGGCGCCCAAGTGGCTGAGGCAGGGAGCATTTTCCTTCACAGAACCGGCATCCTCGTATGCCTGTGGGTTGCTCTAAAGAAACGACACTGTGAGCAACCTCTTCGGAAAGGCCTTCGCAAGCGACTTGGAGACAACAGCAGTGCAGTGGAGGCACAGACCGTTATCCTAGAGAGCAGCACAGTGTCTCTAGCAGCGATCGCTTCCCGGAGGATACTTAAGCCACACCGAGATTCCAGCAGGGAGTTTTGCCTTATAGCAGTACAACTCACTCAAGAAAGAGGGATGAGGTGTAGGGCTAATCTACGTGCGCTCACGCTCTGTGTCCCCGAGAAGGTTTCACGGAGCAGAAGGCATCACCGACCGCTACCACGTGTGTGCACCAAAGAAGCCCTGTGCCGTGGGTGTTCTCAGGCCGACAGCGAAGACCTAGGTGTGTGCTGCACCCGCGCTCGGTGGTTCACACGTTGCGTGACCCCTGTGCCTTTGGAAGATGTTCAGAGCGGGTGGCACCTGCGTGCTGCGAGCGCAAGAGGTGTAGAGTGTAGAGGCCTTTCACACTGGAGGAAGGGCTTGCGTCTCGTGGAGAGAACGTGTACGTCGCCCGGGAGATGGAGGCGCGCTCTTGACACCATTTCCTCTGCCCGTTTAAAACACAAGTGTTTGTACTCGATCTGGGCTGCCTGGTGAAACGCTTGGCAGTCCGCATCACCCTGAGCACCCCTCCTGAAGTTTGATTCGTAGCTGGGTGAACTCGGGCTTCAGAGGCTTAGATGAGACCAAACGTGTTCAGCTTGTGGCGAAAGCCTTTGACCAGAGGCATATACGCTTGTGCTTGGGGCGAGGGCTAGGCAAGAACGTTTACACCCCGGGTTTTTATCTTTACCCTAAGCTGTGTCCCTTTTGGCTGCAGCAGGCGGAGAGAACCCGCGGAGAGAGAACAGCTGTGAGGTGGATGCACAGAACAGTCACCTCGACACCAGCCCCGGGGTCCCAAGCAACGATCCTTCCCCGGAGGGTACTTAACCCACCCCGGGATTCAAGCAGGGAGTTCGCCTTGTCCAACTCGCACAGGAGACTGGCATGAGATGTAGGGCTCATCTACTTGCGTTCACACTACGTGGCCCGGAGAAGTTCTCACGGAGCCGAATGCAGCACCCTTCCTCCACCACGTGTGTACACAAAGGAGCGCTGGGCAGTGGGTGTTCTCAAGGCCAAGAGAGAAGCCCTTGTTCTGTGCTGCACCTGCTGGGTGGTTCAAAGGTTTTCTGACCTTCCTGCTCTGGAAGCTTTTCAGAGCTGAGGCTGCGCCTGGGCTGCGAAAGCGGAGAGGCGTAGAGGCCTTTCACACTGAAGGCGTGGGCCTGTTTCCCGTGGAGAAAGTGTACGTCGCCCAACCGCCACCCCCACTCCACCCCACCCCACCCCAACCCACCCCCAGCTGGAGGCGTGCGGGTTGACACCATTTTGTCCTGCCCATGGAAAATACAAAGAGGCGTACACGATTTGGGCTGTCTGGTGAGAGAATTTTGAAGCGGCGGCACCATGAGTACCTTTCCCGAAGTTTGCTTCCTAGCTGGTTAAACTCGGCTTTCAGAGGCGAGATGAGAACAAACTTGCTCCGCGTGCGGCGAAGTGCCCTGATGCCCTGCCCTAAATGTTTGAGCTTCTGGCCAGCGTCACGCAAGTACTTTGACACGTAGGAGTCTCCCTTTTACTCCAAGCTGTCCCTGTTGGCTGAAGCAGTCGGCGTGTCTGTATCGCAGCCTGGGAGGCCGGGCGTTGGGGGAGTCTGCCAAGTGACTGGCCTCCATTTATAGCTAACTGAGAAACTGCGTCGAAGCTTTCGGGAGCCTCTTACAGGGAATGGTTGCAGTTGGGAATTGGAGACTGTGCTGGCAAACGTCAGCAGCTCCTCTCCCTCGGAGGGCTCTTGGTGTGCCGACTCCTAACAGCCAGCACGGTCCCCAGCTCGTGAACGGTCCCATTGCGAGCCGGTCTCGTCCGTGAAAGAGCCACGTGAGGCTGAGCTCCAACAGTCGGGCTCCACACCTGGAGCCTTTGGGACAGGGCAGTCCTGAGCCGATGTGCCCACCAGGGGACGCGACCAAAGTTTACGTACCACAGGAAAGCGCAATCAAGGCCTCGTGTTCTCTCCATGAAAGGAACGTGAGCTTGAAGGGTGATGCGTCAGCGTGCACCGTGAACAGCTCGCTGGTACGCCTGTCTTTGCCCCCTCTCACGGTCTCACGCACCCGGGCTCAGTTCCGTGCAGGAACGCTGAGTGGGAGCGCCAGCCTCGCTGCTGGACTCTAAAGCCTTCCACCCCCTAATGGCAGGTTGTGTGTGTCTCTCACGTGGGGGGAGGAATGAGGTCGCCCACAGAGGTTCTGCCATGAAAGATCTAAAGACGCACGCTGCTGAGGAGCTTGTTCCTCATGGAGCGTCCCCGAAGGCCAGAAGAATGCCGACGGTCTCTTTCAAAGCTGCCGGACGCTCTGCCGTTCTAGGCCTGAGATACGGACCCTGTGACGGCACCGTAACCCCGCGAGATTCAGGAGACATCGCCAGTGCGAGTGGCAATCCGGAAGGAAGAGCCTCCAAGGCGGAGTGTCCTTTCCTGTACAAAACGGCGCCCAAGTGGCTGAGGCAGGGAGCATTTTCCTTCACAGAACCGGCATCCTCGTATGCCTGTGGGTTGCTCTAAAGAAACGACACTGTGAGCAACCTCTTCGAAAAGGCCTTCGCAAGCGACTTGGAGACAACAGCAGCGCAGTGGAGGCACAGACCGTTATCCTAGAGAGCAGCACAGTGTCTCTAGCAGCGATCGCTTCCCGGAGGATACTTAAGCCACACCGAGATTCCAGCAGGGAGTTTTGCCTTATAGCAGTACAACTCACTCAAGAAAGAGGGATGAGGTGTAGGGCTAATCTACGTGCGCTCACGCTCTGTGTCCCCGAGAAGGTTTCACGGAGCAGAAGGCATCACCGACCGCTACCACGTGTGTGCACCAAAGAAGCCCTGTGCCGTGGGTGTTCTCAGGCCGACAGCGAAGACCTAGGTGTGTGCTGCACCCGCGCTCGGTGGTTCACACGTTGCGTGACCCCTGTGCCTTTGGAAGATGTTCAGAGCGGGTGGCACCTGCGTGCTGCGAGCGCAAGAGGTGTAGAGTGTAGAGGCCTTTCACACTGGAGGAAGGGCTTGCGTCTCGTGGAGAGAACGTGTACGTCGCCCGGGAGATGGAGGCGCGCTCTTGACACCATTTCCTCTGCCCGTTTAAAACACAAGTGTTTGTACTCGATCTGGGCTGCCTGGTGAAACGCTTGGCAGTCCGCATCACCCTGAGCACCCCTCCTGAAGTTTGATTCGTAGCTGGGTGAACTCGGGCTTCAGAGGCTTAGATGAGACCAAACGTGTTCAGCTTGTGGCGAAAGCCTTTGACCAGAGGCATATACGCTTGTGCTTGGGGCGAGGGCTAGGCAAGAACGTTTACACCCCGGGTTTTTATCTTTACCCTAAGCTGTGTCCCTTTTGGCTGCAGCAGGCGGAGAGAACCCGCGGAGAGAGAACAGCTGCGAGGTGGATGCACAGAACAGTCACCTCGACACCAGCCCCGGGGTCCCAAGCAACGATCCTTCCCCGGAGGGTACTTAACCCACCCCGGGATTCAAGCAGGGAGTTCGCCTTGTCCAACTCGCACAGGAGACTGGCATGAGATGTAGGGCTCATCTACTTGCGTTCACACTACGTGGCCCGGAGAAGTTCTCACGGAGCCGAATGCAGCACCCTTCCTCCACCACGTGTGTACACAAAGGAGCGCTGGGCAGTGGGTGTTCTCAAGGCCAAGAGAGAAGCCCTTGTTCTGTGCTGCACCTGCTGGGTGGTTCAAAGGTTTTCTGACCTTCCTGCTCTGGAAGCTTTTCAGAGCTGAGGCTGCGCCTGGGCTGCGAAAGCGGAGAGGCGTAGAGGCCTTTCACACTGAAGGCGTGGGCCTGTTTCCCGTGGAGAAAGTGTACGTCGCCCAACCCCCACCCCCACCCCACCCCACCCCACCCCAACCCACCCCCAGCTGGAGGCGTGCGGGTTGACACCATTTTGTCCTGCCCATGGAAAATACAAAGAGGCGTACACGATTTGGGCTGTCTGGTGAGAGAATGTTGAAGCGGCGGCACCCTGAGTACCTTTCCCGAAGTTTGCTTCCTAGCTGGTTAAACTCGGCTTTCAGAGGCGAGATGAGAACAAACTTGCTCCGCGTGCGGCGAAGTGCCCTGATGCCCTGCCCTAAATGTTTGAGCTTCTGGCCAGCGTCACGCAAGTACTTTGACACGTAGGAGTCTCCCTTTTACTCCAAGCTGTCCCTGTTGGCTGAAGCAGTCGGCGTGTCTGTATCGCAGCCTGGGAGGCCGGGCGTTGGGGGAGTCTGCCAAGTGACTGGCCTCCATTTATAGCTAACTGAGAAACTGCGTCGAAGCTTTCGGGAGCCTCTTACAGGGAATGGTTGCAGTTGGGAATTGGAGACTGTGCTGGCAAACGTCAGCAGCTCCTCTCCCTCGGAGGGCTCTTGGTGTGCCGACTCCTAACAGCCAGCACGGTCCCCAGCTCGTGAACGGTCCCATTGCGAGCCGGTCTCGTCCGTGAAAGAGCCACGTGAGGCTGAGCTCCAACAGTCGGGCTCCACACCTGGAGCCTTTGGGACAGGGCAGTCCTGAGCCGATGTGCCCACCAGGGGACGCGACCAAAGTTTATGTACCACAGGAAAGCGCAATCAAGGCCTCGTGTTCTCTCCATGAAAGGAACGTGAGCTTGAAGGGTGATGCGTCAGCGTGCACAGTGAACAGCTCGCTGGTACGCCTGTCTTTGCCCCCTCTCACGGTCTCACGCACCCGGGCTCAGTTCCGTGCAGGAACGCTGAGTGGGAGCGCCAGCCTCGCTGCTGGACTCTAAAGCCTTCCACCCCCTAATGGCAGGTTGTGTGTGTCTCTCACGTGGGGGGAGGAATGAGGTCGCCCACAGAGGTTCTGCCATGAAAGATCTAAAGATGCACGCTGCTGAGGAGCTTGTTCCTCATGGAGCGTCCCCGAAGGCCAGAAGAATGCCGACGGTCTCTTTCAAAGCTGCCGGACGCTCTGCCGTTCTAGGCCTGAGATACGGACCCTGTGACGGCACCGTAACCCCGCGAGATTCAGGAGACATCGCCAGTGCGAGTGGCAATCCGGAAGGAAGAGCCTCCAAGGCGGAGTGTCCTTTCCTGTACAAAACGGCGCCCAAGTGGCTGAGGCAGGGAGCATTTTCCTTCACAGAACCGGCATCCTCGTATGCCTGTGGGTTGCTCTAAAGAAACGACACTGTGAGCAACCTCTTCGAAAAGGCCTTCGCAAGCGACTTGGAGACAACAGCAGCGCAGTGGAGGCACAGACCGTTATCCTAGAGAGCAGCACAGTGTCTCTAGCAGCGATCGCTTCCCGGAGGATACTTAAGCCACACCGAGATTCCAGCAGGGAGTTTTGCCTTATAGCAGTACAACTCACTCAAGAAAGAGGGATGAGGTGTAGGGCTAATCTACGTGCGCTCACGCTCTGTGTCCCCGAGAAGGTTTCACGGAGCAGAAGGCATCACCGACCGCTACCACGTGTGTGCACCAAAGAAGCCCTGTGCCGTGGGTGTTCTCAGGCCGACAGCGAAGACCTAGGTGTGTGCTGCACCCGCGCTCGGTGGTTCACACGTTGCGTGACCCCTGTGCCTTTGGAAGATGTTCAGAGCGGGTGGCACCTGCGTGCTGCGAGCGCAAGAGGTGTAGAGTGTAGAGGCCTTTCACACTGGAGGAAGGGCTTGCGTCTCGTGGAGAGAACGTGTACGTCGCCCGGGAGATGGAGGCGCGCTCTTGACACCATTTCCTCTGCCCGTTTAAAACACAAGTGTTTGTACTCGATCTGGGCTGCCTGGTGAAACGCTTGGCAGTCCGCATCACCCTGAGCACCTCTCCTGAAGTTTGATTCGTAGCTGGGTGAACTCGGGCTTCAGAGGCTTAGATGAGACCAAACGTGTTCAGCTTGTGGCGAAAGCCTTTGACCAGAGGCATATACGCTTGTGCTTGGGGCGAGGGCTAGGCAAGAACGTTTACACCCCGGGTTTTTATCTTTACCCTAAGCTGTGTCCCTTTTGGCTGCAGCAGGCGGAGAGAACCCGCGGAGAGAGAACAGCTGCGAGGTGGATGCACAGAACAGTCACCTCGACACCAGCCCCGGGGTCCCAAGCAACGATCCTTCCCCGGAGGGTACTTAACCCACCCCGGGATTCAAGCAGGGAGTTCGCCTTGTCCAACTCGCACAGGAGACTGGCATGAGATGTAGGGCTCATCTACTTGCGTTCACACTACGTGGCCCGGAGAAGTTCTCACGGAGCCGAATGCAGCACCCTTCCTCCACCACGTGTGTACACAAAGGAGCGCTGGGCAGTGGGTGTTCTCAAGGCCAAGAGAGAAGCCCTTGTTCTGTGCTGCACCTGCTGGGTGGTTCAAAGGTTTTCTGACCTTCCTGCTCTGGAAGCTTTTCAGAGCTGAGGCTGCGCCTGGGCTGCGAAAGCGGAGAGGCGTAGAGGCCTTTCACACTGAAGGCGTGGGCCTGTTTCCCGTGGAGAAAGTGTACGTCGCCCAACCCCCACCCCCACCCCACCCCACCCCACCCCAACCCACCCCCAGCTGGAGGCGTGCGGGTTGACACCATTTTGTCCTGCCCATGGAAAATACAAAGAGGCGTACACGATTTGGGCTGTCTGGTGAGAGAATTTTGAAGCGGCGGCACCCTGAGTACCTTTCCCGAAGTTTGCTTCCTAGCTGGTTAAACTCGGCTTTCAGAGGCGAGATGAGAACAAACTTGCTCCGCGTGCGGCGAAGTGCCCTGATGCCCTGCCCTAAATGTTTGAGCTTCTGGCCAGCGTCACGCAAGTACTTTGACACGTAGGAGTCTCCCTTTTACTCCAAGCTGTCCCTGTTGGCTGAAGCAGTCGGCGTGTCTGTATCGCAGCCTGGGAGGCCGGGCGTTGGGGGAGTCTGCCAAGTGACTGGCCTCCATTTATAGCTAACTGAGAAACTGCGTCGAAGCTTTCGGGAGCCTCTTACAGGGAATGGTTGCAGTTGGGAATTGGAGACTGTGCTGGCAAACGTCAGCAGCTCCTCTCCCTCGGAGGGCTCTTGGTGTGCCGACTCCTAACAGCCAGCACGGTCCCCAGCTCGTGAACGGTCCCATTGCGAGCCGGTCTCGTCCGTGAAAGAGCCACGTGAGGCTGAGCTCCAACAGTCGGGCTCCACACCTGGAGCCTTTGGGACAGGGCAGTCCTGAGCCGATGTGCCCACCAGGGGACGCGACCAAAGTTTACGTACCACAGGAAAGCGCAATCAAGGCCTCGTGTTCTCTCCATGAAAGGAACGTGAGCTTGAAGGGTGATGCGTCAGCGTGCACCGTGAACAGCTCGCTGGTACGCCTGTCTTTGCCCCCTCTCACGGTCTCACGCACCCGGGCTCAGTTCCGTGCAGGAACGCTGAGTGGGAGCGCCAGCCTCGCTGCTGGACTCTAAAGCCTTCCACCCCCTAATGGCAGGTTGTGTGTGTCTCTCACGTGGGGGGAGGAATGAGGTCGCCCACAGAGGTTCTGCCATGAAAGATCTAAAGACGCACGCTGCTGAGGAGCTTGTTCCTCATGGAGCGTCCCCGAAGGCCAGAAGAATGCCGACGGTCTCTTTCAAAGCTGCCGGACGCTCTGCCGTTCTAGGCCTGAGATACGGACCCTGTGACGGCACCGTAACCCCGCGAGATTCAGGAGACATCGCCAGTGCGAGTGGCAATCCGGAAGGAAGAGCCTCCAAGGCGGAGTGTCCTTTCCTGTACAAAACGGCGCCCAAGTGGCTGAGGCAGGGAGCATTTTCCTTCACAGAACCGGCATCCTCGTATGCCTGTGGGTTGCTCTAAAGAAACGACACTGTGAGCAACCTCTTCGAAAAGGCCTTCGCAAGCGACTTGGAGACAACAGCAGCGCAGTGGAGGCACAGACCGTTATCCTAGAGAGCAGCACAGTGTCTCTAGCAGCGATCGCTTCCCGGAGGATACTTAAGCCACAGCGAGATTCCAGCAGGGAGTTTTGCCTTATAGCAGTACAACTCACTCAAGAAAGAGGGATGAGGTGTAGGGCTAATCTACGTGCGCTCACGCTCTGTGTCCCCGAGAAGGTTTCACGGAGCAGAAGGCATCACCGACCGCTACCACGTGTGTGCACCAAAGAAGCCCTGTGCCGTGGGTGTTCTCAGGCCGACAGCGAAGACCTAGGTGTGTGCTGCACCCGCGCTCGGTGGTTCACACGTTGCGTGACCCCTGTGCCTTTGGAAGATGTTCAGAGCGGGTGGCACCTGCGTGCTGCGAGCGCAAGAGGTGTAGAGTGTAGAGGCCTTTCACACTGGAGGAAGGGCTTGCGTCTCGTGGAGAGAACGTGTACGTCGCCCGGGAGATGGAGGCGCGCTCTTGACACCATTTCCTCTGCCCGTTTAAAACACAAGTGTTTGTACTCGATCTGGGCTGCCTGGTGAAACGCTTGGCAGTCCGCATCACCCTGAGCACCCCTCCTGAAGTTTGATTCGTAGCTGGGTGAACTCGGGCTTCAGAGGCTTAGATGAGACCAAACGTGTTCAGCTTGTGGCGAAAGCCTTTGACCAGAGGCATATACGCTTGTGCTTGGGGCGAGGGCTAGGCAAGAACGTTTACACCCCGGGTTTTTATCTTTACCCTAAGCTGTGTCCCTTTTGGCTGCAGCAGGCGGAGAGAACCCGCGGAGAGAGAACAGCTGCGAGGTGGATGCACAGAACAGTCACCTCGACACCAGCCCCGGGGTCCCAAGCAACGATCCTTCCCCGGAGGGTACTTAACCCACCCCGGGATTCAAGCAGGGAGTTCGCCTTGTCCAACTCGCACAGGAGACTGGCATGAGATGTAGGGCTCATCTACTTGCGTTCACACTACGTGGCCCGGAGAAGTTCTCACGGAGCCGAATGCAGCACCCTTCCTCCACCACGTGTGTACACAAAGGAGCGCTGGGCAGTGGGTGTTCTCAAGGCCAAGAGAGAAGCCCTTGTTCTGTGCTGCACCTGCTGGGTGGTTCAAAGGTTTTCTGACCTTCCTGCTCTGGAAGCTTTTCAGAGCTGAGGCTGCGCCTGGGCTGCGAAAGCGGAGAGGCGTAGAGGCCTTTCACACTGAAGGCGTGGGCCTGTTTCCCGTGGAGAAAGTGTACGTCGCCCAACCCCCACCCCCACCCCACCCCACCCCACCCCAACCCACCCCCAGCTGGAGGCGTGCGGGTTTGACACCATTTTGTCCTGCCCATGGAAAATACAAAGAGGCGTACACGATTTGGGCTGTCTGGTGAGAGAATTTTGAAGCGGCGGCACCCTGAGTACCTTTCCCGAAGTTTGCTTCCTAGCTGGTTAAACTCGGCTTTCAGAGGCGAGATGAGAACAAACTTGCTCCGCGTGCGGCGAAGTGCCCTGATGCCCTGCCCTAAATGTTTGAGCTTCTGGCCAGCGTCACGCAAGTACTTTGACACGTAGGAGTCTCCCTTTTACTCCAAGCTGTCCCTGTTGGCTGAAGCAGTCGGCGTGTCTGTATCGCAGCCTGGGAGGCCGGGCGTTGGGGGAGTCTGCCAAGTGACTGGCCTCCATTTATAGCTAACTGAGAAACTGCGTCGAAGCTTTCGGGAGCCTCTTACAGGGAATGGTTGCAGTTGGGAATTGGAGACTGTGCTGGCAAACGTCAGCAGCTCCTCTCCCTCGGAGGGCTCTTGGTGTGCCGACTCCTAACAGCCAGCACGGTCCCCAGCTCGTGAACGGTCCCATTGCGAGCCGGTCTCGTCCGTGAAAGAGCCACGTGAGGCTGAGCTCCAACAGTCGGGCTCCACACCTGGAGCCTTTGGGACAGGGCAGTCCTGAGCCGATGTGCCCACCAGGGGACGCGACCAAAGTTTACGTACCACAGGAAAGCGCAATCAAGGCCTCGTGTTCTCTCCATGAAAGGAACGTGAGCTTGAAGGGTGATGCGTCAGCGTGCACCGTGAACAGCTCGCTGGTACGCCTGTCTTTGCCCCCTCTCACGGTCTCACGCACCCGGGCTCAGTTCCGTGCAGGAACGCTGAGTGGGAGCGCCAGCCTCGCTGCTGGACTCTAAAGCCTTCCACCCCCTAATGGCAGGTTGTGTGTGTCTCTCACGTGGGGGGAGGAATGAGGTCGCCCACAGAGGTTCTGCCATGAAAGATCTAAAGACGCACGCTGCTGAGGAGCTTGTTCCTCATGGAGCGTCCCCGAAGGCCAGAAGAATGCCGACGGTCTCTTTCAAAGCTGCCAGACGCTCTGCCGTTCTAGGCCTGAGATACGGACCCTGTGACGGCACCGTAACCCCGCGAGATTCAGGAGACATCGCCAGTGCGAGTGGCAATCCGGAAGGAAGAGCCTCCAAGGCGGAGTGTCCTTTCCTGTACAAAACGGCGCCCAAGTGGCTGAGGCAGGGAGCATTTTCCTTCACAGAACCGGCATCCTCGTATGCCTGTGGGTTGCTCTAAAGAAACGACACTGTGAGCAACCTCTTCGAAAAGGCCTTCGCAAGCGACTTGGAGACAACAGCAGCGCAGTGGAGGCACAGACCGTTATCCTAGAGAGCAGCACAGTGTCTCTAGCAGCGATCGCTTCCCGGAGGATACTTAAGCCACACCGAGATTCCAGCAGGGAGTTTTGCCTTATAGCAGTACAACTCACTCAAGAAAGAGGGATGAGGTGTAGGGCTAATCTACGTGCGCTCACGCTCTGTGTCCCCGAGAAGGTTTCACGGAGCAGAAGGCATCACCGACCGCTACCACGTGTGTGCACCAAAGAAGCCCTGTGCCGTGGGTGTTCTCAGGCCGACAGCGAAGACCTAGGTGTGTGCTGCACCCGCGCTCGGTGGTTCACACGTTGCGTGACCCCTGTGCCTTTGGAAGATGTTCAGAGCGGGTGGCACCTGCGTGCTGCGAGCGCAAGAGGTGTAGAGTGTAGAGGCCTTTCACACTGGAGGAAGGGCTTGCGTCTCGTGGAGAGAACGTGTACGTCGCCCGGGAGATGGAGGCGCGCTCTTGACACCATTTCCTCTGCCCGTTTAAAACACAAGTGTTTGTACTCGATCTGGGCTGCCTGGTGAAACGCTTGGCAGTCCGCATCACCCTGAGCACCCCTCCTGAAGTTTGATTCGTAGCTGGGTGAACTCGGGCTTCAGAGGCTTAGATGAGACCAAACGTGTTCAGCTTGTGGCGAAAGCCTTTGACCAGAGGCATATACGCTTGTGCTTGGGGCGAGGGCTAGGCAAGAACGTTTACACCCCGGGTTTTTATCTTTACCCTAAGCTGTGTCCCTTTTGGCTGCAGCAGGCGGAGAGAACCCGCGGAGAGAGAACAGCTGCAAGGTGGATGCACAGAACAGTCACCTCGACACCAGCCCCGGGGTCCCAAGCAACGATCCTTCCCCGGAGGGTACTTAACCCACCCCGGGATTCAAGCAGGGAGTTCGCCTTGTCCAACTCGCACAGGAGACTGGCATGAGATGTAGGGCTCATCTACTTGCGTTCACACTACGTGGCCCGGAGAAGTTCTCACGGAGCCGAATGCAGCACCCTTCCTCCACCACGTGTGTACACAAAGGAGCGCTGGGCAGTGGGTGTTCTCAAGGCCAAGAGAGAAGCCCTTGTTCTGTGCTGCACCTGCTGGGTGGTTCAAAGGTTTTCTGACCTTCCTGCTCTGGAAGCTTTTCAGAGCTGAGGCTGCGCCTGGGCTGCGAAAGCGGAGAGGCGTAGAGGCCTTTCACACTGAAGGCGTGGGCCTGTTTCCCGTGGAGAAAGTGTACGTCGCCCAACCCCCACCCCCACCCCACCCCACCCCACCCCAACCCACCCCCAGCTGGAGGCGTGCGGGTTTGACACCATTTTGTCCTGCCCATGGAAAATACAAAGAGGCGTACACGATTTGGGCTGTCTGGTGAGAGAATTTTGAAGCGGCGGCACCCTGAGTACCTTTCCCGAAGTTTGCTTCCTAGCTGGTTAAACTCGGCTTTCAGAGGCGAGATGAGAACAAACTTGCTCCGCGTGCGGCGAAGTGCCCTGATGCCCTGCCCTAAATGTTTGAGCTTCTGGCCAGCGTCACGCAAGTACTTTGACACGTAGGAGTCTCCCTTTTACTCCAAGCTGTCCCTGTTGGCTGAAGCAGTCGGCGTGTCTGTATCGCAGCCTGGGAGGCCGGGCGTTGGGGGAGTCTGCCAAGTGACTGGCCTCCATTTATAGCTAACTGAGAAACTGCGTCGAAGCTTTCGGGAGCCTCTTACAGGGAATGGTTGCAGTTGGGAATTGGAGACTGTGCTGGCAAACGTCAGCAGCTCCTCTCCCTCGGAGGGCTCTTGGTGTGCCGACTCCTAACAGCCAGCACGGTCCCCAGCTCGTGAACGGTCCCATTGCGAGCCGGTCTCGTCCGTGAAAGAGCCACGTGAGGCTGAGCTCCAACAGTCGGGCTCCACACCTGGAGCCTTTGGGACAGGGCAGTCCTGAGCCGATGTGCCCACCAGGGGACGCGACCAAAGTTTACGTACCACAGGAAAGCGCAATCAAGGCCTCGTGTTCTCTCCATGAAAGGAACGTGAGCTTGAAGGGTGATGCGTCAGCGTGCACCGTGAACAGCTCGCTGGTACGCCTGTCTTTGCCCCCTCTCACGGTCTCACGCACCCGGGCTCAGTTCCGTGCAGGAACGCTGAGTGGGAGCGCCAGCCTCGCTGCTGGACTCTAAAGCCTTCCACCCCCTAATGGCAGGTTGTGTGTGTCTCTCACGTGGGGGGAGGAATGAGGTCGCCCACAGAGGTTCTGCCATGAAAGATCTAAAGACGCACGCTGCTGAGGAGCTTGTTCCTCATGGAGCGTCCCCGAAGGCCAGAAGAATGCCGACGGTCTCTTTCAAAGCTGCCAGACGCTCTGCCGTTCTAGGCCTGAGATACGGACCCTGTGACGGCACCGTAACCCCGCGAGATTCAGGAGACATCGCCAGTGCGAGTGGCAATCCGGAAGGAAGAGCCTCCAAGGCGGAGTGTCCTTTCCTGTACAAAACGGCGCCCAAGTGGCTGAGGCAGGGAGCATTTTCCTTCACAGAACCGGCATCCTCGTATGCCTGTGGGTTGCTCTAAAGAAACGACACTGTGAGCAACCTCTTCGAAAAGGCCTTCGCAAGCGACTTGGAGACAACAGCAGCGCAGTGGAGGCACAGACCGTTATCCTAGAGAGCAGCACAGTGTCTCTAGCAGCGATCGCTTCCCGGAGGATACTTAAGCCACACCGAGATTCCAGCAGGGAGTTTTGCCTTATAGCAGTACAACTCACTCAAGAAAGAGGGATGAGGTGTAGGGCTAATCTACGTGCGCTCACGCTCTGTGTCCCCGAGAAGGTTTCACGGAGCAGAAGGCATCACCGACCGCTACCACGTGTGTGCACCAAAGAAGCCCTGTGCCGTGGGTGTTCTCAGGCCGACAGCGAAGACCTAGGTGTGTGCTGCACCCGCGCTCGGTGGTTCACACGTTGCGTGACCCCTGTGCCTTTGGAAGATGTTCAGAGCGGGTGGCACCTGCGTGCTGCGAGCGCAAGAGGTGTAGAGTGTAGAGGCCTTTCACACTGGAGGAAGGGCTTGCGTCTCGTGGAGAGAACGTGTACGTCGCCCGGGAGATGGAGGCGCGCTCTTGACACCATTTCCTCTGCCCGTTTAAAACACAAGTGTTTGTACTCGATCTGGGCTGCCTGGTGAAACGCTTGGCAGTCCGCATCACCCTGAGCACCCCTCCTGAAGTTTGATTCGTAGCTGGGTGAACTCGGGCTTCAGAGGCTTAGATGAGACCAAACGTGTTCAGCTTGTGGCGAAAGCCTTTGACCAGAGGCATATACGCTTGTGCTTGGGGCGAGGGCTAGGCAAGAACGTTTACACCCCGGGTTTTTATCTTTACCCTAAGCTGTGTCCCTTTTGGCTGCAGCAGGCGGAGAGAACCCGCGGAGAGAGAACAGCTGCAAGGTGGATGCACAGAACAGTCACCTCGACACCAGCCCCGGGGTCCCAAGCAACGATCCTTCCCCGGAGGGTACTTAACCCACCCCGGGATTCAAGCAGGGAGTTCGCCTTGTCCAACTCGCACAGGAGACTGGCATGAGATGTAGGGCTCATCTACTTGCGTTCACACTACGTGGCCCGGAGAAGTTCTCACGGAGCCGAATGCAGCACCCTTCCTCCACCACGTGTGTACACAAAGGAGCGCTGGGCAGTGGGTGTTCTCAAGGCCAAGAGAGAAGCCCTTGTTCTGTGCTGCACCTGCTGGGTGGTTCAAAGGTTTTCTGACCTTCCTGCTCTGGAAGCTTTTCAGAGCTGAGGCTGCGCCTGGGCTGCGAAAGCGGAGAGGCGTAGAGGCCTTTCACACTGAAGGCGTGGGCCTGTTTCCCGTGGAGAAAGTGTACGTCGCCCAACCCCCACCCCCACCCCACCCCACCCCACCCCAACCCACCCCCAGCTGGAGGCGTGCGGGTTTGACACCATTTTGTCCTGCCCATGGAAAATACAAAGAGGCGTACACGATTTGGGCTGTCTGGTGAGAGAATTTTGAAGCGGCGGCACCCTGAGTACCTTTCCCGAAGTTTGCTTCCTAGCTGGTTAAACTCGGCTTTCAGAGGCGAGATGAGAACAAACTTGCTCCGCGTGCGGCGAAGTGCCCTGATGCCCTGCCCTAAATGTTTGAGCTTCTGGCCAGCGTCACGCAAGTACTTTGACACGTAGGAGTCTCCCTTTTACTCCAAGCTGTCCCTGTTGGCTGAAGCAGTCGGCGTGTCTGTATCGCAGCCTGGGAGGCCGGGCGTTGGGGGAGTCTGCCAAGTGACTGGCCTCCATTTATAGCTAACTGAGAAACTGCGTCGAAGCTTTCGGGAGCCTCTTACAGGGAATGGTTGCAGTTGGGAATTGGAGACTGTGCTGGCAAACGTCAGCAGCTCCTCTCCCTCGGAGGGCTCTTGGTGTGCCGACTCCTAACAGCCAGCACGGTCCCCAGCTCGTGAACGGTCCCATTGCGAGCCGGTCTCGTCCGTGAAAGAGCCACGTGAGGCTGAGCTCCAACAGTCGGGCTCCACACCTGGAGCCTTTGGGACAGGGCAGTCCTGAGCCGATGTGCCCACCAGGGGACGCGACCAAAGTTTACGTACCACAGGAAAGCGCAATCAAGGCCTCGTGTTCTCTCCATGAAAGGAACGTGAGCTTGAAGGGTGATGCGTCAGCGTGCACCGTGAACAGCTCGCTGGTACGCCTGTCTTTGCCCCCTCTCACGGTCTCACGCACCCGGGCTCAGTTCCGTGCAGGAACGCTGAGTGGGAGCGCCAGCCTCGCTGCTGGACTCTAAAGCCTTCCACCCCCTAATGGCAGGTTGTGTGTGTCTCTCACGTGGGGGGAGGAATGAGGTCGCCCACAGAGGTTCTGCCATGAAAGATCTAAAGACGCACGCTGCTGAGGAGCTTGTTCCTCATGGAGCGTCCCCGAAGGCCAGAAGAATGCCGACGGTCTCTTTCAAAGCTGCCGGACGCTCTGCCGTTCTAGGCCTGAGATACGGACCCTGTGACGGCACCGTAACCCCGCGAGATTCAGGAGACATCGCCAGTGCGAGTGGCAATCCGGAAGGAAGAGCCTCCAAGGCGGAGTGTCCTTTCCTGTACAAAACGGCGCCCAAGTGGCTGAGGCAGGGAGCATTTTCCTTCACAGAACCGGCATCCTCGTATGCCTGTGGGTTGCTCTAAAGAAACGACACTGTGAGCAACCTCTTCGAAAAGGCCTTCGCAAGCGACTTGGAGACAACAGCAGCGCAGTGGAGGCACAGACCGTTATCCTAGAGAGCAGCACAGTGTCTCTAGCAGCGATCGCTTCCCGGAGGATACTTAAGCCACAGCGAGATTCCAGCAGGGAGTTTTGCCTTATAGCAGTACAACTCACTCAAGAAAGAGGGATGAGGTGTAGGGCTAATCTACGTGCGCTCACGCTCTGTGTCCCCGAGAAGGTTTCACGGAGCAGAAGGCATCACCGACCGCTACCACGTGTGTGCACCAAAGAAGCCCTGTGCCGTGGGTGTTCTCAGGCCGACAGCGAAGACCTAGGTGTGTGCTGCACCCGCGCTCGGTGGTTCACACGTTGCGTGACCCCTGTGCCTTTGGAAGATGTTCAGAGCGGGTGGCACCTGCGTGCTGCGAGCGCAAGAGGTGTAGAGTGTAGAGGCCTTTCACACTGGAGGAAGGGCTTGCGTCTCGTGGAGAGAACGTGTACGTCGCCCGGGAGATGGAGGCGCGCTCTTGACACCATTTCCTCTGCCCGTTTAAAACACAAGTGTTTGTACTCGATCTGGGCTGCCTGGTGAAACGCTTGGCAGTCCGCATCACCCTGAGCACCCCTCCTGAAGTTTGATTCGTAGCTGGGTGAACTCGGGCTTCAGAGGCTTAGATGAGACCAAACGTGTTCAGCTTGTGGCGAAAGCCTTTGACCAGAGGCATATACGCTTGTGCTTGGGGCGAGGGCTAGGCAAGAACGTTTACACCCCGGGTTTTTATCTTTACCCTAAGCTGTGTCCCTTTTGGCTGCAGCAGGCGGAGAGAACCCGCGGAGAGAGAACAGCTGCGAGGTGGATGCACAGAACAGTCACCTCGACACCAGCCCCGGGGTCCCAAGCAACGATCCTTCCCCGGAGGGTACTTAACCCACCCCGGGATTCAAGCAGGGAGTTCGCCTTGTCCAACTCGCACAGGAGACTGGCATGAGATGTAGGGCTCATCTACTTGCGTTCACACTACGTGGCCCGGAGAAGTTCTCACGGAGCCGAATGCAGCACCCTTCCTCCACCACGTGTGTACACAAAGGAGCGCTGGGCAGTGGGTGTTCTCAAGGCCAAGAGAGAAGCCCTTGTTCTGTGCTGCACCTGCTGGGTGGTTCAAAGGTTTTCTGACCTTCCTGCTCTGGAAGCTTTTCAGAGCTGAGGCTGCGCCTGGGCTGCGAAAGCGGAGAGGCGTAGAGGCCTTTCACACTGAAGGCGTGGGCCTGTTTCCCGTGGAGAAAGTGTACGTCGCCCAACCCCCACCCCCACCCCACCCCACCCCACCCCAACCCACCCCCAGCTGGAGGCGTGCGGGTTTGACACCATTTTGTCCTGCCCATGGAAAATACAAAGAGGCGTACACGATTTGGGCTGTCTGGTGAGAGAATTTTGAAGCGGCGGCACCCTGAGTACCTTTCCCGAAGTTTGCTTCCTAGCTGGTTAAACTCGGCTTTCAGAGGCGAGATGAGAACAAACTTGCTCCGCGTGCGGCGAAGTGCCCTGATGCCCTGCCCTAAATGTTTGAGCTTCTGGCCAGCGTCACGCAAGTACTTTGACACGTAGGAGTCTCCCTTTTACTCCAAGCTGTCCCTGTTGGCTGAAGCAGTCGGCGTGTCTGTATCGCAGCCTGGGAGGCCGGGCGTTGGGGGAGTCTGCCAAGTGACTGGCCTCCATTTATAGCTAACTGAGAAACTGCGTCGAAGCTTTCGGGAGCCTCTTACAGGGAATGGTTGCAGTTGGGAATTGGAGACTGTGCTGGCAAACGTCAGCAGCTCCTCTCCCTCGGAGGGCTCTTGGTGTGCCGACTCCTAACAGCCAGCACGGTCCCCAGCTCGTGAACGGTCCCATTGCGAGCCGGTCTCGTCCGTGAAAGAGCCACGTGAGGCTGAGCTCCAACAGTCGGGCTCCACACCTGGAGCCTTTGGGACAGGGCAGTCCTGAGCCGATGTGCCCACCAGGGGACGCGACCAAAGTTTACGTACCACAGGAAAGCGCAATCAAGGCCTCGTGTTCTCTCCATGAAAGGAACGTGAGCTTGAAGGGTGATGCGTCAGCGTGCACCGTGAACAGCTCGCTGGTACGCCTGTCTTTGCCCCCTCTCACGGTCTCACGCACCCGGGCTCAGTTCCGTGCAGGAACGCTGAGTGGGAGCGCCAGCCTCGCTGCTGGACTCTAAAGCCTTCCACCCCCTAATGGCAGGTTGTGTGTGTCTCTCACATGGGGGGAGGAATGAGGTCGCCCACAGAGGTTCTGCCATGAAAGATCTAAAGACGCACGCTGCTGAGGAGCTTGTTCCTCATGGAGCGTCCCCGAAGGCCAGAAGAATGCCGACGGTCTCTTTCAAAGCTGCCGGACGCTCTGCCGTTCTAGGCCTGAGATACGGACCCTGTGACGGCACCGTAACCCCGCGAGATTCAGGAGACATCGCCAGTGCGAG
Source organism: Orcinus orca (assembly GCF_937001465.1). Classification (NCBI taxonomy): domain Eukaryota; kingdom Metazoa; phylum Chordata; class Mammalia; order Artiodactyla; family Delphinidae; genus Orcinus; species Orcinus orca. The sequence goes on from NW_026043876.1 coordinate 112,983, forward strand.
TGGCAATCCGGAAGGAAGAGCCTCCAAGGCGGAGTGTCCTTTCCTGTACAAAACGGCGCCCAAGTGGCTGAGGCAGGGAGCATTTTCCTTCACAGAACCGGCATCCTCGTATGCCTGTGGGTTGCTCTAAAGAAACGACACTGTGAGCAACCTCTTCGAAAAGGCCTTCGCAAGCGACTTGGAGACAACAGCAGCGCAGTGGAGGCACAGACCGTTATCCTAGAGAGCAGCACAGTGTCTCTAGCAGCGATCGCTTCCCGGAGGATACTTAAGCCACACCGAGATTCCAGCAGGGAGTTTTGCCTTATAGCAGTACAACTCACTCAAGAAAGAGGGATGAGGTGTAGGGCTAATCTACGTGCGCTCACGCTCTGTGTCCCCGAGAAGGTTTCACGGAGCAGAAGGCATCACCGACCGCTACCACGTGTGTGCACCAAAGAAGCCCTGTGCCGTGGGTGTTCTCAGGCCGACAGCGAAGACCTAGGTGTGTGCTGCACCCGCGCTCGGTGGTTCACACGTTGCGTGACCCCTGTGCCTTTGGAAGATGTTCAGAGCGGGTGGCACCTGCGTGCTGCGAGCGCAAGAGGTGTAGAGTGTAGAGGCCTTTCACACTGGAGGAAGGGCTTGCGTCTCGTGGAGAGAACGTGTACGTCGCCCGGGAGATGGAGGCGCGCTCTTGACACCATTTCCTCTGCCCGTTTAAAACACAAGTGTTTGTACTCGATCTGGGCTGCCTGGTGAAACGCTTGGCAGTCCGCATCACCCTGAGCACCCCTCCTGAAGTTTGATTCGTAGCTGGGTGAACTCGGGCTTCAGAGGCTTAGATGAGACCAAACGTGTTCAGCTTGTGGCGAAAGCCTTTGACCAGAGGCATATACGCTTGTGCTTGGGGCGAGGGCTAGGCAAGAACGTTTACACCCCGGGTTTTTATCTTTACCCTAAGCTGTGTCCCTTTTGGCTGCAGCAGGCGGAGAGAACCCGCGGAGAGAGAACAGCTGCGAGGTGGATGCACAGAACAGTCACCTCGACACCAGCCCCGGGGTCCCAAGCAACGATCCTTCCCCGGAGGGTACTTAACCCACCCCGGGATTCAAGCAGGGAGTTCGCCTTGTCCAACTCGCACAGGAGACTGGCATGAGATGTAGGGCTCATCTACTTGCGTTCACACTACGTGGCCCGGAGAAGTTCTCACGGAGCCGAATGCAGCACCCTTCCTCCACCACGTGTGTACACAAAGGAGCGCTGGGCAGTGGGTGTTCTCAAGGCCAAGAGAGAAGCCCTTGTTCTGTGCTGCACCTGCTGGGTGGTTCAAAGGTTTTCTGACCTTCCTGCTCTGGAAGCTTTTCAGAGCTGAGGCTGCGCCTGGGCTGCGAAAGCGGAGAGGCGTAGAGGCCTTTCACACTGAAGGCGTGGGCCTGTTTCCCGTGGAGAAAGTGTACGTCGCCCAACCCCCACCCCCACCCCACCCCACCCCACCCCAACCCACCCCCAGCTGGAGGCGTGCGGGTTGACACCATTTTGTCCTGCCCATGGAAAATACAAAGAGGCGTACACGATTTGGGCTGTCTGGTGAGAGAATTTTGAAGCGGCGGCACCCTGAGTACCTTTCCCGAAGTTTGCTTCCTAGCTGGTTAAACTCGGCTTTCAGAGGCGAGATGAGAACAAACTTGCTCCGCGTGCGGCGAAGTGCCCTGATGCCCTGCCCTAAATGTTTGAGCTTCTGGCCAGCGTCACGCAAGTACTTTGACACGTAGGAGTCTCCCTTTTACTCCAAGCTGTCCCTGTTGGCTGAAGCAGTCGGCGTGTCTGTATCGCAGCCTGGGAGGCCGGGCGTTGGGGGAGTCTGCCAAGTGACTGGCCTCCATTTATAGCTAACTGAGAAACTGCGTCGAAGCTTTCGGGAGCCTCTTACAGGGAATGGTTGCAGTTGGGAATTGGAGACTGTGCTGGCAAACGTCAGCAGCTCCTCTCCCTCGGAGGGCTCTTGGTGTGCCGACTCCTAACAGCCAGCACGGTCCCCAGCTCGTGAACGGTCCCATTGCGAGCCGGTCTCGTCCGTGAAAGAGCCACGTGAGGCTGAGCTCCAACAGTCGGGCTCCACACCTGGAGCCTTTGGGACAGGGCAGTCCTGAGCCGATGTGCCCACCAGGGGACGCGACCAAAGTTTACGTACCACAGGAAAGCGCAATCAAGGCCTCGTGTTCTCTCCATGAAAGGAACGTGAGCTTGAAGGGTGATGCGTCAGCGTGCACCGTGAACAGCTCGCTGGTACGCCTGTCTTTGCCCCCTCTCACGGTCTCACGCACCCGGGCTCAGTTCCGTGCAGGAACGCTGAGTGGGAGCGCCAGCCTCGCTGCTGGACTCTAAAGCCTTCCACCCCCTAATGGCAGGTTGTGTGTGTCTCTCACGTGGGGGGAGGAATGAGGTCGCCCACAGAGGTTCTGCCATGAAAGATCTAAAGACGCACGCTGCTGAGGAGCTTGTTCCTCATGGAGCGTCCCCGAAAGCCAGAAGAATGCCGACGGTCTCTTTCAAAGCTGCCGGACGCTCTGCCGTTCTAGGCCTGAGATACGGACCCTGTGACGGCACCGTAACCCCGCGAGATTCAGGAGACATCGCCAGTGCGAGTGGCAATCCGGAAGGAAGAGCCTCCAAGGCGGAGTGTCCTTTCCTGTACAAAACGGCGCCCAAGTGGCTGAGGCAGGGAGCATTTTCCTTCACAGAACCGGCATCCTCGTATGCCTGTGGGTTGCTCTAAAGAAACGACACTGTGAGCAACCTCTTCGAAAAGGCCTTCGCAAGCGACTTGGAGACAACAGCAGCGCAGTGGAGGCACAGACCGTTATCCTAGAGAGCAGCACAGTGTCTCTAGCAGCGATCGCTTCCCGGAGGATACTTAAGCCACAGCGAGATTCCAGCAGGGAGTTTTGCCTTATAGCAGTACAACTCACTCAAGAAAGAGGGATGAGGTGTAGGGCTAATCTACGTGCGCTCACGCTCTGTGTCCCCGAGAAGGTTTCACGGAGCAGAAGGCATCACCGACCGCTACCACGTGTGTGCACCAAAGAAGCCCTGTGCCGTGGGTGTTCTCAGGCCGACAGCGAAGACCTAGGTGTGTGCTGCACCCGCGCTCGGTGGTTCACACGTTGCGTGACCCCTGTGCCTTTGGAAGATGTTCAGAGCGGGTGGCACCTGCGTGCTGCGAGCGCAAGAGGTGTAGAGTGTAGAGGCCTTTCACACTGGAGGAAGGGCTTGCGTCTCGTGGAGAGAACGTGTACGTCGCCCGGGAGATGGAGGCGCGCTCTTGACACCATTTCCTCTGCCCGTTTAAAACACAAGTGTTTGTACTCGATCTGGGCTGCCTGGTGAAACGCTTGGCAGTCCGCATCACCCTGAGCACCCCTCCTGAAGTTTGATTCGTAGCTGGGTGAACTCGGGCTTCAGAGGCTTAGATGAGACCAAACGTGTTCAGCTTGTGGCGAAAGCCTTTGACCAGAGGCATATACGCTTGTGCTTGGGGCGAGGGCTAGGCAAGAACGTTTACACCCCGGGTTTTTATCTTTACCCTAAGCTGTGTCCCTTTTGGCTGCAGCAGGCGGAGAGAACCCGCGGAGAGAGAACAGCTGCGAGGTGGATGCACAGAACAGTCACCTCGACACCAGCCCCGGGGTCCCAAGCAACGATCCTTCCCCGGAGGGTACTTAACCCACCCCGGGATTCAAGCAGGGAGTTCGCCTTGTCCAACTCGCACAGGAGACTGGCATGAGATGTAGGGCTCATCTACTTGCGTTCACACTACGTGGCCCGGAGAAGTTCTCACGGAGCCGAATGCAGCACCCTTCCTCCACCACGTGTGTACACAAAGGAGCGCTGGGCAGTGGGTGTTCTCAAGGCCAAGAGAGAAGCCCTTGTTCTGTGCTGCACCTGCTGGGTGGTTCAAAGGTTTTCTGACCTTCCTGCTCTGGAAGCTTTTCAGAGCTGAGGCTGCGCCTGGGCTGCGAAAGCGGAGAGGCGTAGAGGCCTTTCACACTGAAGGCGTGGGCCTGTTTCCTGTGGAGAAAGTGTACGTCACCCAACCCCCACCCCCACCCCACCCCACCCCACCCCAACCCACCCCCAGCTGGAGGCGTGCGGGTTGACACCATTTTGTCCTGCCCATGGAAAATACAAAGAGGCGTACACGATTTGGGCTGTCTGGTGAGAGAATTTTGAAGCGGCGGCACCCTGAGTACCTTTCCCGAAGTTTGCTTCCTAGCTGGTTAAACTCGGCTTTCAGAGGCGAGATGAGAACAAACTTGCTCCGCGTGCGGCGAAGTGCCCTGATGCCCTGCCCTAAATGTTTGAGCTTCTGGCCAGCGTCACGCAAGTACTTTGACACGTAGGAGTCTCCCTTTTACTCCAAGCTGTCCCTGTTGGCTGAAGCAGTCGGCGTGTCTGTATCGCAGCCTGGGAGGCCGGGCGTTGGGGGAGTCTGCCAAGTGACTGGCCTCCATTTATAGCTAACTGAGAAACTGCGTCGAAGCTTTCGGGAGCCTCTTACAGGGAATGGTTGCAGTTGGGAATTGGAGACTGTGCTGGCAAACGTCAGCAGCTCCTCTCCCTCGGAGGGCTCTTGGTGTGCCGACTCCTAACAGCCAGCACGGTCCCCAGCTCGTGAACGGTCCCATTGCGAGCCGGTCTCGTCCGTGAAAGAGCCACGTGAGGCTGAGCTCCAACAGTCGGGCTCCACACCTGGAGCCTTTGGGACAGGGCAGTCCTGAGCCGATGTGCCCACCAGGGGACGCGACCAAAGTTTACGTACCACAGGAAAGCGCAATCAAGGCCTCGTGTTCTCTCCATGAAAGGAACGTGAGCTTGAAGGGTGATGCGTCAGCGTGCACCGTGAACAGCTCGCTGGTACGCCTGTCTTTGCCCCCTCTCACGGTCTCACGCACCCGGGCTCAGTTCCGTGCAGGAACGCTGAGTGGGAGCGCCAGCCTCGCTGCTGGACTCTAAAGCCTTCCACCCCCTAATGGCAGGTTGTGTGTGTCTCTCACGTGGGGGGAGGAATGAGGTCGCCCACAGAGGTTCTGCCATGAAAGATCTAAAGACGCACGCTGCTGAGGAGCTTGTTCCTCATGGAGCGTCCCCGAAGGCCAGAAGAATGCCGACGGTCTCTTTCAAAGCTGCCGGACGCTCTGCCGTTCTAGGCCTGAGATACGGACCCTGTGACGGCACCGTAACCCCGCGAGATTCAGGAGACATCGCCAGTGCGAGTGGCAATCCGGAAGGAAGAGCCTCCAAGGCGGAGTGTCCTTTCCTGTACAAAACGGCGCCCAAGTGGCTGAGGCAGGGAGCATTTTCCTTCACAGAACCGGCATCCTCGTATGCCTGTGGGTTGCTCTAAAGAAACGACACTGTGAGCAACCTCTTCGAAAAGGCCTTCGCAAGCGACTTGGAGACAACAGCAGCGCAGTGGAGGCACAGACCGTTATCCTAGAGAGCAGCACAGTGTCTCTAGCAGCGATCGCTTCCCGGAGGATACTTAAGCCACACCGAGATTCCAGCAGGGAGTTTTGCCTTATAGCAGTACAACTCACTCAAGAAAGAGGGATGAGGTGTAGGGCTAATCTACGTGCGCTCACGCTCTGTGTCCCCGAGAAGGTTTCACGGAGCAGAAGGCATCACCGACCGCTACCACGTGTGTGCACCAAAGAAGCCCTGTGCCGTGGGTGTTCTCAGGCCGACAGCGAAGACCTAGGTGTGTGCTGCACCCGCGCTCGGTGGTTCACACGTTGCGTGACCCCTGTGCCTTTGGAAGATGTTCAGAGCGGGTGGCACCTGCGTGCTGCGAGCGCAAGAGGTGTAGAGTGTAGAGGCCTTTCACACTGGAGGAAGGGCTTGCGTCTCGTGGAGAGAACGTGTACGTCGCCCGGGAGATGGAGGCGCGCTCTTGACACCATTTCCTCTGCCCGTTTAAAACACAAGTGTTTGTACTCGATCTGGGCTGCCTGGTGAAACGCTTGGCAGTCCGCATCACCCTGAGCACCCCTCCTGAAGTTTGATTCGTAGCTGGGTGAACTCGGGCTTCAGAGGCTTAGATGAGACCAAACGTGTTCAGCTTGTGGCGAAAGCCTTTGACCAGAGGCATATACGCTTGTGCTTGGGGCGAGGGCTAGGCAAGAACGTTTACACCCCGGGTTTTTATCTTTACCCTAAGCTGTGTCCCTTTTGGCTGCAGCAGGCGGAGAGAACCCGCGGAGAGAGAACAGCTGCGAGGTGGATGCACAGAACAGTCACCTCGACACCAGCCCCGGGGTCCCAAGCAACGATCCTTCCCCGGAGGGTACTTAACCCACCCCGGGATTCAAGCAGGGAGTTCGCCTTGTCCAACTCGCACAGGAGACTGGCATGAGATGTAGGGCTCATCTACTTGCGTTCACACTACGTGGCCCGGAGAAGTTCTCACGGAGCCGAATGCAGCACCCTTCCTCCACCACGTGTGTACACAAAGGAGCGCTGGGCAGTGGGTGTTCTCAAGGCCAAGAGAGAAGCCCTTGTTCTGTGCTGCACCTGCTGGGTGGTTCAAAGGTTTTCTGACCTTCCTGCTCTGGAAGCTTTTCAGAGCTGAGGCTGCGCCTGGGCTGCGAAAGCGGAGAGGCGTAGAGGCCTTTCACACTGAAGGCGTGGGCCTGTTTCCCGTGGAGAAAGTGTACGTCGCCCAACCCCCACCCCCACCCCACCCCACCCCACCCCAACCCACCCCCAGCTGGAGGCGTGCGGGTTGACACCATTTTGTCCTGCCCATGGAAAATACAAAGAGGCGTACACGATTTGGGCTGTCTGGTGAGAGAATTTTGAAGCGGCGGCACCCTGAGTACCTTTCCCGAAGTTTGCTTCCTAGCTGGTTAAACTCGGCTTTCAGAGGCGAGATGAGAACAAACTTGCTCCGCGTGCGGCGAAGTGCCCTGATGCCCTGCCCTAAATGTTTGAGCTTCTGGCCAGCGTCACGCAAGTACTTTGACACGTAGGAGTCTCCCTTTTACTCCAAGCTGTCCCTGTTGGCTGAAGCAGTCGGCGTGTCTGTATCGCAGCCTGGGAGGCCGGGCGTTGGGGGAGTCTGCCAAGTGACTGGCCTCCATTTATAGCTAACTGAGAAACTGCGTCGAAGCTTTCGGGAGCCTCTTACAGGGAATGGTTGCAGTTGGGAATTGGAGACTGTGCTGGCAAACGTCAGCAGCTCCTCTCCCTCGGAGGGCTCTTGGTGTGCCGACTCCTAACAGCCAGCACGGTCCCCAGCTCGTGAACGGTCCCATTGCGAGCCGGTCTCGTCCGTGAAAGAGCCACGTGAGGCTGAGCTCCAACAGTCGGGCTCCACACCTGGAGCCTTTGGGACAGGGCAGTCCTGAGCCGATGTGCCCACCAGGGGACGCGACCAAAGTTTACGTACCACAGGAAAGCGCAATCAAGGCCTCGTGTTCTCTCCATGAAAGGAACGTGAGCTTGAAGGGTGATGCGTCAGCGTGCACCGTGAACAGCTCGCTGGTACGCCTGTCTTTGCCCCCTCTCACGGTCTCACGCACCCGGGCTCAGTTCCGTGCAGGAACGCTGAGTGGGAGCGCCAGCCTCGCTGCTGGACTCTAAAGCCTTCCACCCCCTAATGGCAGGTTGTGTGTGTCTCTCACGTGGGGGGAGGAATGAGGTCGCCCACAGAGGTTCTGCCATGAAAGATCTAAAGACGCACGCTGCTGAGGAGCTTGTTCCTCATGGAGCGTCCCCGAAGGCCAGAAGAATGCCGACGGTCTCTTTCAAAGCTGCCGGACGCTCTGCCGTTCTAGGCCTGAGATACGGACCCTGTGACGGCACCGTAACCCCGCGAGATTCAGGAGACATCGCCAGTGCGAGTGGCAATCCGGAAGGAAGAGCCTCCAAGGCGGAGTGTCCTTTCCTGTACAAAACGGCGCCCAAGTGGCTGAGGCAGGGAGCATTTTCCTTCACAGAACCGGCATCCTCGTATGCCTGTGGGTTGCTCTAAAGAAACGACACTGTGAGCAACCTCTTCGAAAAGGCCTTCGCAAGCGACTTGGAGACAACAGCAGCGCAGTGGAGGCACAGACCGTTATCCTAGAGAGCAGCACAGTGTCTCTAGCAGCGATCGCTTCCCGGAGGATACTTAAGCCACACCGAGATTCCAGCAGGGAGTTTTGCCTTATAGCAGTACAACTCACTCAAGAAAGAGGGATGAGGTGTAGGGCTAATCTACGTGCGCTCACGCTCTGTGTCCCCGAGAAGGTTTCACGGAGCAGAAGGCATCACCGACCGCTACCACGTGTGTGCACCAAAGAAGCCCTGTGCCGTGGGTGTTCTCAGGCCGACAGCGAAGACCTAGGTGTGTGCTGCACCCGCGCTCGGTGGTTCACACGTTGCGTGACCCCTGTGCCTTTGGAAGATGTTCAGAGCGGGTGGCACCTGCGTGCTGCGAGCGCAAGAGGTGTAGAGTGTAGAGGCCTTTCACACTGGAGGAAGGGCTTGCGTCTCGTGGAGAGAACGTGTACGTCGCCCGGGAGATGGAGGCGCGCTCTTGACACCATTTCCTCTGCCCGTTTAAAACACAAGTGTTTGTACTCGATCTGGGCTGCCTGGTGAAACGCTTGGCAGTCCGCATCACCCTGAGCACCCCTCCTGAAGTTTGATTCGTAGCTGGGTGAACTCGGGCTTCAGAGGCTTAGATGAGACCAAACGTGTTCAGCTTGTGGCGAAAGCCTTTGACCAGAGGCATATACGCTTGTGCTTGGGGCGAGGGCTAGGCAAGAACGTTTACACCCCGGGTTTTTATCTTTACCCTAAGCTGTGTCCCTTTTGGCTGCAGCAGGCGGAGAGAACCCGCGGAGAGAGAACAGCTGCGAGGTGGATGCACAGAACAGTCACCTCGACACCAGCCCCGGGGTCCCAAGCAACGATCCTTCCCCGGAGGGTACTTAACCCACCCCGGGATTCAAGCAGGGAGTTCGCCTTGTCCAACTCGCACAGGAGACTGGCATGAGATGTAGGGCTCATCTACTTGCGTTCACACTACGTGGCCCGGAGAAGTTCTCACGGAGCCGAATGCAGCACCCTTCCTCCACCACGTGTGTACACAAAGGAGCGCTGGGCAGTGGGTGTTCTCAAGGCCAAGAGAGAAGCCCTTGTTCTGTGCTGCACCTGCTGGGTGGTTCAAAGGTTTTCTGACCTTCCTGCTCTGGAAGGTTTTCAGAGCTGAGGCTGCGCCTGGGCTGCGAAAGCGGAGAGGCGTAGAGGCCTTTCACACTGAAGGCGTGGGCCTGTTTCCCGTGGAGAAAGTGTACGTCGCCCAACCCCCACCCCCACCCCACCCCACCCCACCCCAACCCACCCCCAGCTGGAGGCGTGCGGGTTGACACCATTTTGTCCTGCCCATGGAAAATACAAAGAGGCGTACACGATTTGGGCTGTCTGGTGAGAGAATTTTGAAGCGGCGGCACCCTGAGTACCTTTCCCGAAGTTTGCTTCCTAGCTGGTTAAACTTGGCTTTCAGAGGCGAGATGAGAACAAACTTGCTCCGCGTGCGGCGAAGTGCCCTGATGCCCTGCCCTAAATGTTTGAGCTTCTGGCCAGCGTCACGCAAGTACTTTGACACGTAGGAGTCTCCCTTTTACTCCAAGCTGTCCCTGTTGGCTGAAGCAGTCGGCGTGTCTGTATCGCAGCCTGGGAGGCCGGGCGTTGGGGGAGTCTGCCAAGTGACTGGCCTCCATTTATAGCTAACTGAGAAACTGCGTCGAAGCTTTCGGGAGCCTCTTACAGGGAATGGTTGCAGTTGGGAATTGGAGACTGTGCTGGCAAACGTCAGCAGCTCCTCTCCCTCGGAGGGCTCTTGGTGTGCCGACTCCTAACAGCCAGCACGGTCCCCAGCTCGTGAACGGTCCCATTGCGAGCCGGTCTCGTCCGTGAAAGAGCCACGTGAGGCTGAGCTCCAACAGTCGGGCTCCACACCTGGAGCCTTTGGGACAGGGCAGTCCTGAGCCGATGTGCCCACCAGGGGACGCAACCAAAGTTTACGTACCACAGGAAAGCGCAATCAAGGCCTCGTGTTCTCTCCATGAAAGGAACGTGAGCTTGAAGGGTGATGCGTCAGCGTGCACCGTGAACAGCTCGCTGGTACGCCTGTCTTTGCCCCCTCTCACGGTCTCACGCACCCGGGCTCAGTTCCGTGCAGGAACGCTGAGTGGGAGCGCCAGCCTCGCTGCTGGACTCTAAAGCCTTCCACCCCCTAATGGCAGGTTGTGTGTGTCTCTCACGTGGGGGGAGGAATGAGGTCGCCCACAGAGGTTCTGCCATGAAAGATCTAAAGACGCACGCTGTTGAGGAGCTTGTTCCTCATGGAGCGTCCCCGAAGGCCAGAAGAATGCCGACGGTCTCTTTCAAAGCTGCCGGACGCTCTGCCATTCTAGGCCTGAGATACGGACCCTGTGACGGCACCGTAACCCCGCGAGATTCAGGAGACATCGCCAGTGCGAGTGGCAATCCGGAAGGAAGAGCCTCCAAGGCGGAGTGTCCTTTCCTGTACAAAACGGCGCCCAAGTGGCTGAGGCAGGGAGCATTTTCCTTCACAGAACCGGCATCCTCGTATGCCTGTGGGTTGCTCTAAAGAAACGACACTGTGAGCAACCTCTTCGAAAAGGCCTTCGCAAGCGACTTGGAGACAACAGCAGCGCAGTGGAGGCACAGACCGTTATCCTAGAGAGCAGCACAGTGTCTCTAGCAGCGATCGCTTCCCGGAGGATACTTAAGCCACACCGAGATTCCAGCAGGGAGTTTTGCCTTATAGCAGTACAACTCACTCAAGAAAGAGGGATGAGGTGTAGGGCTAATCTACGTGCGCTCACGCTCTGTGTCCCCGAGAAGGTTTCACGGAGCAGAAGGCATCACCGACCGCTACCACGTGTGTGCACCAAAGAAGCCCTGTGCCGTGGGTGTTCTCAGGCCGACAGCGAAGACCTAGGTGTGTGCTGCACCCGCGCTCGGTGGTTCACACGTTGCGTGACCCCTGTGCCTTTGGAAGATGTTCAGAGCGGGTGGCACCTGCGTGCTGCGAGCGCAAGAGGTGTAGAGTGTAGAGGCCTTTCACACTGGAGGAAGGGCTTGCGTCTCGTGGAGAGAACGTGTACGTCGCCCGGGAGATGGAGGCGCGCTCTTGACACCATTTCCTCTGCCCGTTTAAAACACAAGTGTTTGTACTCGATCTGGGCTGCCTGGTGAAACGCTTGGCAGTCCGCATCACCCTGAGCACCCCTCCTGAAGTTTGATTCGTAGCTGGGTGAACTCGGGCTTCAGAGGCTTAGATGAGACCAAACGTGTTCAGCTTGTGGCGAAAGCCTTTGACCAGAGGCATATACGCTTGTGCTTGGGGCGAGGGCTAGGCAAGAACGTTTACACCCCGGGTTTTTATCTTTACCCTAAGCTGTGTCCCTTTTGGCTGCAGCAGGCGGAGAGAACCCGCGGAGAGAGAACAGCTGCGAGGTGGATGCACAGAACAGTCACCTCGACACCAGCCCCGGGGTCCCAAGCAACGATCCTTCCCCGGAGGGTACTTAACCCACCCCGGGATTCAAGCAGGGAGTTCGCCTTGTCCAACTCGCACAGGAGACTGGCATGAGATGTAGGGCTCATCTACTTGCGTTCACACTACGTGGCCCGGAGAAGTTCTCACGGAGCCGAATGCAGCACCCTTCCTCCACCACGTGTGTACACAAAGGAGCGCTGGGCAGTGGGTGTTCTCAAGGCCAAGAGAGAAGCCCTTGTTCTGTGCTGCACCTGCTGGGTGGTTCAAAGGTTTTCTGACCTTCCTGCTCTGGAAGGTTTTCAGAGCTGAGGCTGCGCCTGGGCTGCGAAAGCGGAGAGGCGTAGAGGCCTTTCACACTGAAGGCGTGGGCCTGTTTCCCGTGGAGAAAGTGTACGTCGCCCAACCCCCACCCCCACCCCACCCCACCCCACCCCAACCCACCCCCAGCTGGAGGCGTGCGGGTTGACACCATTTTGTCCTGCCCATGGAAAATACAAAGAGGCGTACACGATTTGGGCTGTCTGGTGAGAGAATTTTGAAGCGGCGGCACCCTGAGTACCTTTCCCGAAGTTTGCTTCCTAGCTGGTTAAACTTGGCTTTCAGAGGCGAGATGAGAACAAACTTGCTCCGCGTGCGGCGAAGTGCCCTGATGCCCTGCCCTAAATGTTTGAGCTTCTGGCCAGCGTCACGCAAGTACTTTGACACGTAGGAGTCTCCCTTTTACTCCAAGCTGTCCCTGTTGGCTGAAGCAGTCGGCGTGTCTGTATCGCAGCCTGGGAGGCCGGGCGTTGGGGGAGTCTGCCAAGTGACTGGCCTCCATTTATAGCTAACTGAGAAACTGCGTCGAAGCTTTCGGGAGCCTCTTACAGGGAATGGTTGCAGTTGGGAATTGGAGACTGTGCTGGCAAACGTCAGCAGCTCCTCTCCCTCGGAGGGCTCTTGGTGTGCCGACTCCTAACAGCCAGCACGGTCCCCAGCTCGTGAACGGTCCCATTGCGAGCCGGTCTCGTCCGTGAAAGAGCCACGTGAGGCTGAGCTCCAACAGTCGGGCTCCACACCTGGAGCCTTTGGGACAGGGCAGTCCTGAGCCGATGTGCCCACCAGGGGACGCGACCAAAGTTTACGTACCACAGGAAAGCGCAATCAAGGCCTCGTGTTCTCTCCATGAAAGGAACGTGAGCTTGAAGGGTGATGCGTCAGCGTGCACCGTGAACAGCTCGCTGGTACGCCTGTCTTTGCCCCCTCTCACGGTCTCACGCACCCGGGCTCAGTTCCGTGCAGGAACGCTGAGTGGGAGCGCCAGCCTCGCTGCTGGACTCTAAAGCCTTCCACCCCCTAATGGCAGGTTGTGTGTGTCTCTCACGTGGGGGGAGGAATGAGGTCGCCCACAGAGGTTCTGCCATGAAAGATCTAAAGACGCACACTGCTGAGGAGCTTGTTCCTCATGGAGCGTCCCCGAAGGCCAGAAGAATGCCGACGGTCTCTTTCAAAGCTGCCGGACGCTCTGCCGTTCTAGGCCTGAGATACGGACCCTGTGACGGCACCGTAACCCCGCGAGATTCAGGAGACATCGCCAGTGCGAGTGGCAATCCGGAAGGAAGAGCCTCCAAGGCGGAGTGTCCTTTCCTGTACAAAACGGCGCCCAAGTGGCTGAGGCAGGGAGCATTTTCCTTCACAGAACCGGCATCCTCGTATGCCTGTGGGTTGCTCTAAAGAAACGACACTGTGAGCAACCTCTTCGAAAAGGCCTTCGCAAGCGACTTGGAGACAACAGCAGCGCAGTGGAGGCACAGACCGTTATCCTAGAGAGCAGCACAGTGTCTCTAGCAGCGATCGCTTCCCGGAGGATACTTAAGCCACACCGAGATTCCAGCAGGGAGTTTTGCCTTATAGCAGTACAACTCACTCAAGAAAGAGGGATGAGGTGTAGGGCTAATCTACGTGCGCTCACGCTCTGTGTCCCCGAGAAGGTTTCACGGAGCAGAAGGCATCACCGACCGCTACCACGTGTGTGCACCAAAGAAGCCCTGTGCCGTGGGTGTTCTCAGGCTGACAGCGAAGACCTAGGTGTGTGCTGCACCCGCGCTCGGTGGTTCACACGTTGCGTGACCCCTGTGCCTTTGGAAGATGTTCAGAGCGGGTGGCACCTGCGTGCTGCGAGCGCAAGAGGTGTAGAGTGTAGAGGCCTTTCACACTGGAGGAAGGGCTTGCGTCTCGTGGAGAGAACGTGTACGTCGCCCGGGAGATGGAGGCGCGCTCTTGACACCATTTCCTCTGCCCGTTTAAAACACAAGTGTTTGTACTCGATCTGGGCTGCCTGGTGAAACGCTTGGCAGTCCGCATCACCCTGAGCACCCCTCCTGAAGTTTGATTCGTAGCTGGGTGAACTCGGGCTTCAGAGGCTTAGATGAGACCAAACGTGTTCAGCTTGTGGCGAAAGCCTTTGACCAGAGGCATATACGCTTGTGCTTGGGGCGAGGGCTAGGCAAGAACGTTTACACCCCGGGTTTTTATCTTTACCCTAAGCTGTGTCCCTTTTGGCTGCAGCAGGCGGAGAGAACCCGCGGAGAGAGAAGAGCTGCGAGGTGGATGCACAGAACAGTCACCTCGACACCAGCCCCGGGGTCCCAAGCAACGATCCTTCCCCGGAGGGTACTTAACCCACCCCGGGATTCAAGCAGGGAGTTCGCCTTGTCCAACTCGCACAGGAGACTGGCATGAGATGTAGGGCTCATCTACTTGCGTTCACACTACGTGGCCCGGAGAAGTTCTCACGGAGCCGAATGCAGCACCCTTCCTCCACCACGTGTGTACACAAAGGAGCGCTGGGCAGTGGGTGTTCTCAAGGCCAAGAGAGAAGCCCTTGTTCTGTGCTGCACCTGCTGGGTGGTTCAAAGGTTTTCTGACCTTCCTGCTCTGGAAGCTTTTCAGAGCTGAGGCTGCGCCTGGGCTGCGAAAGCGGAGAGGCGTAGAGGCCTTTCACACTGAAGGCGTGGGCCTGTTTCCCGTGGAGAAAGTGTACATCACCCAACCCCCACCCCCACCCCACCCCACCCCACCCCAACCCACCCCCAGCTGGAGGCGTGCGGGTTGACACCATTTTGTCCTGCCCATGGAAAATACAAAGAGGCGTACACGATTTGGGCTGTCTGGTGAGAGAATTTTGAATCGGCGGCACCCTGAGTACCTTTCCCGAAGTTTGCTTCCTAGCTGGTTAAACTCGGCATTCAGAGGCGAGATGAGAACAAACTTGCTCCGCGTGCGGCGAAGTGCCCTGATGCCCTGCCCTAAATGTTTGAGCTTCTGGCCAGCGTCACACAAGTACTTTGACACGTAGGAGTCTCACTTTTACTAGAAGCTGTCCCTGTTGGCTGAAGCAGTCGGTGTGTCTGTATCGCAGCCTGCGAGGCCGGGCGTTGGGGGAGTCTGCCAAGTGACTGGCCTCCATTTAGAGCTAACTGAGAAACTGCATCGAAGCTTTCGGGAGCCTCTTACAGGGAATGGTTGCAGTTCGGAATTGGAGACTGTGCTGGCAAACGTCAGCAGCTCCTCTCCCTCGGAGGGCTCTTGGTGTGCCGACTCCTAACAGCCAGCACGGTCCCCAGCTCGTGAACGGTCCCATTGCGAGCCGGTCTCGTCCGTGAAAGAGCCACGTGAGGCTGAGCTCCAACAGTCGGGCTCCACACCTGGAGCCTTTGGGACAGGGCAGTCCTGAGCCGATGTGCCCACCAGGGGACGCAACCAAAGTTTACGTACGACAGGAAAGTGCATCAAAGCCTCGTGTTCTCTCCATGAAATGAACGTGAGCTTGAAGTGTGATGCGTCACCGTGCACCGTGAACAGCTCGCTGGTACACCTGTCTTTGCCCCCTCTCACGGTCTCACGCACCCGGGCTCAGTTCCGTGCAGGAATGCTGGGTGGGAGCGCCACCCTCGCTTCTGGACTCTAAAGCCTTCCACCCCCTAATGGCAGGTTGTGTGTGTCTCTCACGTGGGGGGAGGAATGAGGTCGCCCACAGAGGTTCTGCCATGAACGATCTAAAGACGCACGCTGCTGAGGAGCTTGTTCCTCATGAAGCGTCCCCGAAGGCCAGAAGAATGCCGACGGTCTCTTTCAAAGCTGCCGGATGCTCTGACGTTCTAGGCCTGAGATACGGACCTTGTGATGGCACTGTAACCCCGCGAGATTCAGGAGACATCGCCAGTGCGAGTGGCATTCCGAAAGGAAGAACCTCCAAGGCGGAGTGTCCTTTCCTGTACAAAACGGCGCCCAAGTGGCTGAGGCAGGGAGCATTTTCCTTCACAGAACTGGCATCCTCGTATGCCTGTGGGTTACTGTAAAGAAACGACACTGTGAGCAACCTCTTCGAAAAGGCCTTCGCAAGCGACTTGGAGACAACAGCAGCGCAGTGGAGGCACAGACCATTATCCTAGAGAGCAGCACAGTGTCTCTAGCAGCGATCGCTTCCCGGAGGATACTTAAGCCACACCGAGATTCCAGCAGGGAGTTTTGCCTTATAGCAGTACAACTCACTCAAGAAAGAGGGATGAGGTGTAGGGCTAATCTACGTGCGCTCACGCTCTGTGTCCCCGAGAAGGTTTCACGGAGCAGAATGCATCAACGACCGATACCACGTGTGTGCACCAAAGAAGCCCTGTGCCGTGGGTGTTCTCAGGCCGACAGCGAAGACCTAGGTGTGTGCTGCACCCGCGCTCGGTGGTTCACACGTTGCGTGACCCCTGTGCCTTTGGAAGATGTTCAGAGCGGGTGGCACCTGCGTGCTGCGAGCGCAAGAGGTGTAGAGTGTGGAGGCCTTTCACACTGGAGGAAGGGCTTGCGTCTCATGGAGAAAACGTGTACGTCGCCTGGGAGATGGAGGCGCGCTCTTGACACCATTTCCTCTGCCCGTTTAAAACACAAGTGTTTGTACTCGATCTGGGCTGCCTGGTGAAACGCTTGGCAGTCCGCATTACCCTGAGCACCTTTCCTGAAGTTTGATTCATAGCTGGGT
This sequence comes from Orcinus orca, assembly GCF_937001465.1. Taxonomy (NCBI): domain Eukaryota; kingdom Metazoa; phylum Chordata; class Mammalia; order Artiodactyla; family Delphinidae; genus Orcinus; species Orcinus orca. Next base: position 129,551 of record NW_026043876.1, read on the forward strand.
AAACTCGGGCTTCAGAGGCTTAGATGAGACCAAACGTGTTCAGCTTGTGGCGAAAGCCTTTGACCAGAGGCATATACGCTTGTGCTTGGGGCGAGGGCTAGGCAAGAACGTTTACACCCTGGGTTTTTATCTTTACCCTAAGCTGTCCCTTTTGGCTGCAGCAGGCTTAGAGAACCTTCGGAGAGAGAACAGCTGCAAAGTGGATGCACAGAACAGTCACCTCGACACCAGCCCCGGGGTCCCAAGCAACGATCCTTCCCCGGAGGGTACTTAACCCACCCCGGGATTCAAGCAGGGAGTTCGCCTTGTCCAACTCGCACAGGAGACTGGCATGAGATGTAGGGCTCATCTACTTGCGTTCACATTACGTGGCCAGGAGAAGTTCTCATGGAGCCGAATGCAGCACCCTTCCTCCACCATGTGTGTACACAAAGGAGCGCTGGGCAGTGGGTGTTCTCAAGGCCAAGAGAGAAGCCCTTGTTCTGTGCTGCACCTGCTGGGTGGTTCAAAGGTTTTCTGACCTTCCTGCTCTGGAAGCTTTTCAGAGCTGAGGCTGCGCCTGGGCTGCGAAAGCGGAGAGGCGTAGAGGCCTTTCACACTGAAGGCGTGGGCCTGTTTCCCATGGAGAAAGTGTACGTCGCCCAACCCCCACCCCCACCCCACCCCACCCCACCCCAACCCACCCCCAGCTGGAGGCGTGCGGGTTGACACCATTTTGTCCTGCCCATGGAAAATACAAAGAGGCGTACACGATTTGGGCTGTCTGGTGAGAGAATTTTGAAGCGGCGGCACCCTGAGTACCTTTCCCGAAGTTTGCTTCCTAGCTGGTTAAACTCGGCTTTCAGAGGCGAGATGAGAACAAACTTGCTCCGCGTGCGGCGAAGTGCCCTGATGCCCTGCCCTAAATGTTTGAGCTTCTGGCCAGCGTCACGCAAGTACTTTGACACGTAGGAGTCTCCCTTTTACTCCAAGCTGTCCCTGTTGGCTGAAGCAGTCGGCGTGTCTGTATCGCAGCCTGGGAGGCCGGGCGTTGGGGGAGTCTGCCAAGTGACTGGCCTCCATTTATAGCTAACTGAGAAACTGCGTCGAAGCTTTCGGGAGCCTCTTACAGGGAATGGTTGCAGTTGGGAATTGGAGACTGTGCTGGCAAACGTCAGCAGCTCCTCTCCCTCGGAGGGCTCTTGGTGTGCCGACTCCTAACAGCCAGCACGGTCCCCAGCTCGTGAACGGTCCCATTGCGAGCCGGTCTCGTCCGTGAAAGAGCCACGTGAGGCTGAGCTCCAACAGTCGGGCTCCACACCTGGAGCCTTTGGGACAGGGCAGTCCTGAGCCGATGTGCCCACCAGGGGACGCGACCAAAGTTTACGTACCACAGGAAAGCGCAATCAAGGCCTCGTGTTCTCTCCATGAAAGGAACGTGAGCTTGAAGGGTGATGCGTCAGCGTGCACCGTGAACAGCTCGCTGGTACGCCTGTCTTTGCCCCCTCTCACGGTCGCACGCACCCGGGCTCAGTTCCGTGCAGGAACGCTGAGTGGGAGCGCCAGCCTCGCTGCTGGACTCTAAAGCCTTCCACCCCCTAATGGCAGGTTGTGTGTGTCTCTCACGTGGGGGGAGGAATGAGGTCGCCCACAGAGGTTCTGCCATGAAAGATCTAAAGACGCACGCTGCTGAGGAGCTTGTTCCTCATGGAGCGTCCCCGAAGGCCAGAAGAATGCCGACGGTCTCTTTCAAAGCTGCCGGACGCTCTGCCGTTCTAGGCCTGAGATACGGACCCTGTGACGGCACCGTAACCCCGCGAGATTCAGGAGACATCGCCAGTGCGAGTGGCAATCCGGAAGGAAGAGCCTCCAAGGCGGAGTGTCCTTTCCTGTACAAAACGGCGCCCAAGTGGCTGAGGCAGGGAGCATTTTCCTTCACAGAACCGGCATCCTCGTATGCCTGTGGGTTGCTCTAAAGAAACGACACTGTGAGCAACCTCTTCGAAAAGGCCTTCGCAAGCGACTTGGAGACAACAGCAGTGCAGTGGAGGCACAGACCGTTATCCTAGAGAGCAGCACAGTGTCTCTAGCAGCGATCGCTTCCCGGAGGATACTTCAGCCACACCGAGATTCCAGCAGGGAGTTTTGCCTTATAGCAGTACAACTCACTCAAGAAAGAGGGATGAGGTGTAGGGCTAATCTACGTGCGCTCACGCTCTGTGTCCCCGAGAAGGTTTCACGGAGCAGAAGGCATCACCGACCGCTACCACGTGTGTGCACCAAAGAAGCCCTGTGCCGTGGGTGTTCTCAGGCCGACAGCGAAGACCTAGGTGTGTGCTGCACCCGCGCTCGGTGGTTCACACGTTGCGTGACCCCTGTGCCTTTGGAAGATGTTCAGAGCGGGTGGCACCTGCGTGCTGCGAGCGCAAGAGGTGTAGAGTGTAGAGGCCTTTCACACTGGAGGAAGGGCTTGCGTCTCGTGGAGAGAACGTGTACGTCGCCCGGGAGATGGAGGCGCGCTCTTGACACCATTTCCTCTGCCCGTTTAAAACACAAGTGTTTGTACTCGATCTGGGCTGCCTGGTGAAACGCTTGGCAGTCCGCATCACCCTGAGCACCTCTCCTGAAGTTTGATTCGTAGCTGGGTGAACTCGGGCTTCAGAGGCTTAGATGAGACCAAACGTGTTCAGCTTGTGGCGAAAGCCTTTGACCAGAGGCATATACGCTTGTGCTTGGGGCGAGGGCTAGGCAAGAACGTTTACACCCCGGGTTTTTATCTTTACCCTAAGCTGTGTCCCTTTTGGCTGCAGCAGGCGGAGAGAACCCGCGGAGAGAGAACAGCTGCGAGGTGGATGCACAGAACAGTCACCTCGACACCAGCCCCGGGGTCCCAAGCAACGATCCTTCCCCGGAGGGTACTTAACCCACCCCGGGATTCAAGCAGGGAGTTCGCCTTGTCCAACTCGCACAGGAGACTGGCATGAGATGTAGGGCTCATCTACTTGCGTTCACACTACGTGGCCCGGAGAAGTTCTCACGGAGCCGAATGCAGCACCCTTCCTCCACCACGTGTGTACACAAAGGAGCGCTGGGCAGTGGGTGTTCTCAAGGCCAAGAGAGAAGCCCTTGTTCTGTGCTGCACCTGCTGGGTGGTTCAAAGTTTTTCTGACCTTCCTGCTCTGGAAGCTTTTCAGAGCTGAGGCTGCGCCTGGGCTGCGAAAGCGGAGAGGCGTAGAGGCCTTTCACACTGAAGGCGTGGGCCTGTTTCCCATGGAGAAAGTGTACGTCGCCCAACCCCCACCCCCACCCCACCCCACCCCACCCCAACCCACCCCCAGCTGGAGGCGTGCGGGTTGACACCATTTTGGCCTGCCCATGGAAAATACAAAGAGGCGTACACGATTTGGGCTGTCTGGTGAGAGAATTTTGAAGCGGCGGCACCCTGAGTACCTTTCCCGAAGTTTGCTTCCTAGCTGGTTAAACTCGGCTTTCAGAGGCGAGATGAGAACAAACTTGCTCCGCGTGCGGCGAAGTGCCCTGATGCCCTGCCCTAAATGTTTGAGCTTCTGGCCAGCGTCACGCAAGTACTTTGACACGTAGGAGTCTCCCTTTTACTCCAAGCTGTCCCTGTTGGCTGAAGCAGTCGGCGTGTCTGTATCGCAGCCTGGGAGGCCGGGCGTTGGGGGAGTCTGCCAAGTGACTGGCCTCCATTTATAGCTAACTGAGAAACTGCGTCGAAGCTTTCGGGAGCCTCTTACAGGGAATGGTTGCAGTTGGGAATTGGAGACTGTGCTGGCAAACGTCAGCAGCTCCTCTCCCTCGGAGGGCTCTTGGTGTGCCGACTCCTAACAGCCAGCACGGTCCCCAGCTCGTGAACGGTCCCATTGCGAGCCGGTCTCGTCCGTGAAAGAGCCACGTGAGGCTGAGCTCCAACAGTCGGGCTCCACACCTGGAGCCTTTGGGATAGGGCAGTCCTGAGCCGATGTGCCCACCAGGGGACGCGACCAAAGTTTACGTACCACAGGAAAGCGCAATCAAGGCCTCGTGTTCTCTCCATGAAAGGAACGTGAGCTTGAAGGGTGATGCGTCAGCGTGCACCGTGAACAGCTCGCTGGTACGCCTGTCTTTGCCCCCTCTCACGGTCGCACGCACCCGGGCTCAGTTCCGTGCAGGAACGCTGAGTGGGAGCGCCAGCCTCGCTGCTGGACTCTAAAGCCTTCCACCCCCTAATGGCAGGTTGTGTGTGTCTCTCACGTGGGGGGAGGAATGAGGTCGCCCACAGAGGTTCTGCCATGAAAGATCTAAAGACGCACGCTGCTGAGGAGCTTGTTCCTCATGGAGCGTCCCCGAAGGCCAGAAGAATGCCGACGGTCTCTTTCAAAGCTGCCGGACGCTCTGCCGTTCTAGGCCTGAGATACGGACCCTGTGACGGCACCGTAACCCCGCGAGATTCAGGAGACATCGCCAGTGCGAGTGGCAATCCGGAAGGAAGAGCCTCCAAGGCGGAGTGTCCTTTCCTGTACAAAACGGCGCCCAAGTGGCTGAGGCAGGGAGCATTTTCCTTCACAGAACCGGCATCCTCGTATGCCTGTGGGTTGCTCTAAAGAAACGACACTGTGAGCAACCTCTTCGAAAAGGCCTTCGCAAGCGACTTGGAGACAACAGCAGTGCAGTGGAGGCACAGACCGTTATCCTAGAGAGCAGCACAGTGTCTCTAGCAGCGATCGCTTCCCGGAGGATACTTCAGCCACACCGAGATTCCAGCAGGGAGTTTTGCCTTATAGCAGTACAACTCACTCAAGAAAGAGGGATGAGGTGTAGGGCTAATCTACGTGCGCTCACGCTCTGTGTCCCCGAGAAGGTTTCACGGAGCAGAAGGCATCACCGACCGCTACCACGTGTGTGCACCAAAGAAGCCCTGTGCCGTGGGTGTTCTCAGGCCGACAGCGAAGACCTAGGTGTGTGCTGCACCCGCGCTCGGTGGTTCACACGTTGCGTGACCCCTGTGCCTTTGGAAGATGTTCAGAGCGGGTGGCACCTGCGTGCTGCGAGCGCAAGAGGTGTAGAGTGTAGAGGCCTTTCACACTGGAGGAAGGGCTTGTGTCTCGTGGAGAGAACGTGTACGTCGCCCGGGAGATGGAGGCGCGCTCTTGACACCATTTCCTCTGCCCGTTTAAAACACAAGTGTTTGTACTCGATCTGGGCTGCCTGGTGAAACGCTTGGCAGTCCGCATCACCCTGAGCACCTCTCCTGAAGTTTGATTCGTAGCTGGGTGAACTCGGGCTTCAGAGGCTTAGATGAGACCAAACGTGTTCAGCTTGTGGCGAAAGCCTTTGACCAGAGGCATATACGCTTGTGCTTGGGGCGAGGGCTAGGCAAGAACGTTTACACCCCGGGTTTTTATCTTTACCCTAAGCTGTGTCCCTTTTGGCTGCAGCAGGCGGAGAGAACCCGTGGAGAGAGAACAGCTGCGAGGTGGATGCACAGAACAGTCACCTCGACACCAGCCCCGGGGTCCCAAGCAACGATCCTTCCCCGGAGGGTACTTAACCCACCCCGGGATTCAAGCAGGGAGTTCGCCTTGTCCAACTCGCACAGGAGACTGGCATGAGATGTAGGGCTCATCTACTTGCGTTCACACTACGTGGCCCGGAGAAGTTCTCACGGAGCCGAATGCAGCACCCTTCCTCCACCACGTGTGTACACAAAGGAGCGCTGGGCAGTGGGTGTTCTCAAGGCCAAGAGAGAAGCCCTTGTTCTGTGCTGCACCTGCTGGGTGGTTCAAAGGTTTTCTGACCTTCCTGCTCTGGAAGCTTTTCAGAGCTGAGGCTGCGCCTGGGCTGCGAAAGCGGAGAGGCGTAGAGGCCTTTCACACTGAAGACGTGGGCCTGTTTCCCATGGAGAAAGTGTACGTCGCCCAACCCCCACCCCCACCCCACCCCACCCCACCCCAACCCACCCCCAGCTGGAGGCGTGCGGGTTGACACCATTTTGTCCTGCCCATGGAAAATACAAAGAGGCATACACGATTTGGGCTGTCTGGTGAGAGAATGTTGAAGCGGCGGCACCCTGAGTACCTTTCCCGAAGTTTGCTTCCTAGCTGGTTAAACTCGGCTTTCAGAGGCGAGATGAGAACAAACTTGCTCCACGTGCGGCGAAGTGCCCTGATGCCCTGCCCTAAATGTTTGAGCTTCTGGCCAGCGTCACGCAAGTACTTTGACACGTAGGAGTCTCCCTTTTACTCCAAGCTGTCCCTGTTGGCTGAAGCAGTCGGCGTGTCTGTATCGCAGCCTGGGAGGCCGGGCGTTGGGGGAGTCTGCCAAGTGACTGGCCTCCATTTATAGCTAACTGAGAAACTGCGTCGAAGCTTTCGGGAGCCTCTTACAGGGAATGGTTGCAGTTGGGAATTGGAGACTGTGCTGGCAAACGTCAGCAGCTCCTCTCCCTCAGAGGGCTCTTGGTGTGCCGACTCCTAACAGCCAGCACGGTCCCCAGCTCGTGAACGGTCCCATTGCGAGCCGGTCTCGTCCGTGAAAGAGCCACGTGAGGCTGAGCTCCAACATTCGGGCTCCACACCTGGAGCCTTTGGGACAGGGCAGTCCTGAGCCGATGTGCCCACCAGGGGACGCGACCAAAGTTTACGTACCACAGGAAAGCGCAATCAAGGCCTCGTGTTCTCTCCATGAAAGGAACGTGAGCTTGAAGGGTGATGCGTCAGCGTGCACCGTGAACAGCTCGCTGGTACGCCTGTCTTTGCCCCCTCTCACGGTCTCACGCACCCGGGCTCAGTTCCGTGCAGGAACGCTGAGTGGGAGCGCCAGCCTCGCTGCTGGACTCTAAAGCCTTCCACCCCCTAATGGCAGGTTGTGTGTGTCTCTCACGTGGGGGGAGGAATGAGGTCGCCCACAGAGGTTCTGCCATGAAAGATCTAAAGACGCACGCTGCTGAGGAGCTTGTTCCTCATGGAGCGTCCCCGAAGGCCAGAAGAATGCGGACGGTCTCTTTCAAAGCTGCCGGACGCTCTGCCGTTCTAGGCCTGAGATACGGACCCTGTGACGGCACCGTAACCCCGCGAGATTCAGGAGACATCGCCAGTGCGAGTGGCAATCCAGAAGGAAGAGCCTCCAAGGCGGAGTGTCCTTTCCTGTACAAAACGGCGCCCAAGTGGCTGAGGCAGGGAGCATTTTCCTTCACAGAACCGGCATCCTCGTATGCCTGTGGGTTGCTCTAAAGAAACGACACTGTGAGCAACCTCTTCGAAAAGGCCTTCGCAAGCGACTTGGAGACAACAGCAGCGCAGTGGAGGCACAGACCGTTATCCTAGAGAGCAGCACAGTGTCTCTAGCAGCGATCGCTTCCCGGAGGATACTTAAGCCACACCGAGATTCCAGCAGGGAGTTTTGCCTTATAGCAGTACAACTCACTCAAGAAAGAGGGATGAGGTGTAGGGCTAATCTACGTGCGCTCACGCTCTGTGTCCCCGAGAAGGTTTCACGGAGCAGAAGGCATCACCGACCGCTACCACGTGTGTGCACCAAAGAAGCCCTGTGCCGTGGGTGTTCTCAGGCCGACAGCGAAGACCTAGGTGTGTGCTGCACCCGCGCTCGGTGGTTCACACGTTGCGTGACCCCTGTGCCTTTGGAAGATGTTCAGAGCGGGTGGCACCTGCGTGCTGCGAGCGCAAGAGGTGTAGAGTGTAGAGGCCTTTCACACTGGAGGAAGGGCTTGCGTCTCGTGGAGAGAACGTGTACGTTGCCCGGGAGATGGAGGCGCGCTCTTGACACCATTTCCTCTGCCCGTTTAAAACACAAGTGTTTGTACTCGATCTGGGCTGCCTGGTGAAACGCTTGGCAGTCCGCATCACCCTGAGCACCTCTCCTGAAGTTTGATTCGTAGCTGGGTGAACTCGGGCTTCAGAGGCTTAGATGAGACCAAACGTGTTCAGCTTGTGGCGAAAGCCTTTGACCAGAGGCATATACGCTTGTGCTTGGGGCGAGGGCTAGGCAAGAATGTTTACACCCCGGGTTTTTATCTTTACCCTAAGCTGTGTCCCTTTTGGCTGCAGCAGGCGGAGAGAACCCGCGGAGAGAGAACAGCTGCGAGGTGGATGCACAGAACAGTCACCTCGACACCAGCCCCGGGGTCCCAAGCAACGATCCTTCCCCGGAGGGTACTTAACCCACCCCGGGATTCAAGCAGGGAGTTCGCCTTGTCCAACTCGCACAGGAGACTGGCATGAGATGTAGGGCTCATCTACTTGCGTTCACACTACGTGGCCCGGAGAAGTTCTCACGGAGCCGAATGCAGCACCCTTCCTCCACCACGTGTGTACACAAAGGAGCGCTGGGCAGTGGGTGTTCTCAAGGCCAAGAGAGAAGCCCTTGTTCTGTGCTGCACCTGCTGGGTGGTTCAAAGGTTTTCTGACCTTCCTGCTCTGGAAGCTTTTCAGAGCTGAGGCTGCGCCTGGGCTGCGAAAGCGGAGAGGCGTAGAGGCCTTTCACACTGAAGGCGTGGGCCTGTTTCCCATGGAGAAAGTGTACGTCGCCCAACCCCCACCCCCACCCCACCCCACCCCACCCCAACCCACCCCCAGCTGGAGGCGTGCGGGTTGACACCATTTTGTCCTGCCCATGGAAAATACAAAGAGGCGTACACGATTTGGGCTGTCTGGTGAGAGAATGTTGAAGCGGCGGCACCCTGAGTACCTTTCCCGAAGTTTGCTTCCTAGCTGGTTAAACTCGGCTTTCAGAGGCGAGATGAGAACAAACTTGCTCCACGTGCGGCGAAGTGCCCTGATGCCCTGCCCTAAATGTTTGAGCTTCTGGCCAGCGTCACGCAAGTACTTTGACACGTAGGAGTCTCCCTTTTACTCCAAGCTGTCCCTGTTGGCTGAAGCAGTCGGCGTGTCTGTATCGCAGCCTGGGAGGCCGGGCGTTGGGGGAGTCTGCCAAGTGACTGGCCTCCATTTATAGCTAACTGAGAAACTGCGTCGAAGCTTTCGGGAGCCTCTTACAGGGAATGGTTGCAGTTGGGAATTGGAGACTGTGCTGGCAAACGTCAGCAGCTCCTCTCCCTCGGAGGGCTCTTGGTGTGCCGACTCCTAACAGCCAGCACGGTCCCCAGCTCGTGAACGGTCCCATTGCGAGCCGGTCTCGTCCGTGAAAGAGCCACGTGAGGCTGAGCTCCAACAGTCGGGCTCCACACCTGGAGCCTTTGGGACAGGGCAGTCCTGAGCCGATGTGCCCACCAGGGGACGCGACCAAAGTTTACGTACCACAGGAAAGCGCAATCAAGGCCTCGTGTTCTCTCCATGAAAGGAACGTGAGCTTGAAGGGTGATGCGTCAGCGTGCACCGTGAACAGCTCGCTGGTACGCCTGTCTTTGCCCCCTCTCACGGTCTCACGCACCCGGGCTCAGTTCCGTGCAGGAACGCTGAGTGGGAGCGCCAGCCTCGCTGCTGGACTCTAAAGCCTTCCACCCCCTAATGGCAGGTTGTGTGTGTCTCTCACGTGGGGGGAGGAATGAGGTCGCCCACAGAGGTTCTGCCATGAAAGATCTAAAGACGCACGCTGCTGAGGAGCTTGTTCCTCATGGAGCGTCCCCGAAGGCCAGAAGAATGCCGACGGTCTCTTTCAAAGCTGCCGGACGCTCTGCCGTTCTAGGCCTGAGATACGGACCCTGTGACGGCACCGTAACCCCGCGAGATTCAGGAGACATCGCCAGTGCGAGTGGCAATCCGGAAGGAAGAGCCTCCAAGGCGGAGTGTCCTTTCCTGTACAAAACGGCGCCCAAGTGGCTGAGGCAGGGAGCATTTTCCTTCACAGAACCGGCATCCTCGTATGCCTGTGGGTTGCTCTAAAGAAACGACACTGTGAGCAACCTCTTCGAAAAGGCCTTCGCAAGCGACTTGGAGACAACAGCAGCGCAGTGGAGGCACAGACCGTTATCCTAGAGAGCAGCACAGTGTCTCTAGCAGCGATCGCTTCCCGGAGGATACTTAAGCCACACCGAGATTCCAGCAGGGAGTTTTGCCTTATAGCAGTACAACTCACTCAAGAAAGAGGGATGAGGTGTAGGGCTAATCTACGTGCGCTCACGCTCTGTGTCCCCGAGAAGGTTTCACGGAGCAGAAGGCATCACCGACCGCTACCATGTGTGTGCACCAAAGAAGCCCTGTGCCGTGGGTGTTCTCAGGCCGACAGCGAAGACCTAGGTGTGTGCTGCACCCGCGCTCGGTGGTTCACACGTTGCGTGACCCCTGTGCCTTTGGAAGATGTTCAGAGCGGGTGGCACCTGCGTGCTGCGAGCGCAAGAGGTGTAGAGTGTAGAGGCCTTTCACACTGGAGGAAGGGCTTGCGTCTCGTGGAGAGAACGTGTACGTCGCCCGGGAGATGGAGGCGCGCTCTTGACACCATTTCCTCTGCCCGTTTAAAACACAAGTGTTTGTACTCGATCTGGGCTGCCTGGTGAAACGCTTGGCAGTCCGCATCACCCTGAGCACCTCTCCTGAAGTTTGATTCGTAGCTGGGTGAACTCGGGCTTCAGAGGCTTAGATGAGACCAAACGTGTTCAGCTTGTGGCGAAAGCCTTTGACCAGAGGCATATACGCTTGTGCTTGGGGCGAGGGCTAGGCAAGAACGTTTACACCCCGGGTTTTTATCTTTACCCTAAGCTGTGTCCCTTTTGGCTGCAGCAGGCGGAGAGAACCCGCGGAGAGAGAACAGCTGCGAGGTGGATGCACAGAACAGTCACCTCGACACCAGCCCCGGGGTCCCAAGCAACGATCCTTCCCCGGAGGGTACTTAACCCACCCCGGGATTCAAGCAGGGAGTTCGCCTTGTCCAACTCGCACAGGAGACTGGCATGAGATGTAGGGCTCATCTACTTGCGTTCACACTACGTGGCCCGGAGAAGTTCTCACGGAGCCGAATGCAGCACCCTTCCTCCACCACGTGTGTACACAAAGGAGCGCTGGGCAGTGGGTGTTCTCAAGGCCAAGAGAGAAGCCCTTGTTCTGTGCTGCACCTGCTGGGTGGTTCAAAGGTTTTCTGACCTTCCTGCTCTGGAAGCTTTTCAGAGCTGAGGCTGCGCCTGGGCTGCGAAAGCGGAGAGGCGTAGAGGCCTTTCACACTGAAGGCGTGGGCCTGTTTCCCGTGGAGAAAGTGTACGTCGCCCAACCCCCACCCCCACCCCACCCCACCCCACCCCAACCCACCCCCAGCTGGAGGCGTGCGGGTTTGACACCATTTTGTCCTGCCCATGGAAAATACAAAGAGGCGTACACGATTTGGGCTGTCTGGTGAGAGAATTTTGAAGCGGCGGCACCCTGAGTACCTTTCCCGAAGTTTGCTTCCTAGCTGGTTAAACTCGGCTTTCAGAGGCGAGATGAGAACAAACTTGCTCCGCGTGCGGCGAAGTGCCCTGATGCCCTGCCCTAAATGTTTGAGCTTCTGGCCAGCGTCACGCAAGTACTTTGACACGTAGGAGTCTCCCTTTTACTCCAAGCTGTCCCTGTTGGCTGAAGCAGTCGGCGTGTCTGTATCGCAGCCTGGGAGGCCGGGCGTTGGGGGAGTCTGCCAAGTGACTGGCCTCCATTTATAGCTAACTGAGAAACTGCGTCGAAGCTTTCGGGAGCCTCTTACAGGGAATGGTTGCAGTTGGGAATTGGAGACTGTGCTGGCAAACGTCAGCAGCTCCTCTCCCTCGGAGGGCTCTTGGTGTGCCGACTCCTAACAGCCAGCACGGTCCCCAGCTCGTGAACGGTCCCATTGCGAGCCGGTCTCGTCCGTGAAAGAGCCACGTGAGGCTGAGCTCCAACAGTCGGGCTCCACACCTGGAGCCTTTGGGACAGGGCAGTCCTGAGCCGATGTGCCCACCAGGGGACGCGACCAAAGTTTACGTACCACAGGAAAGCGCAATCAAGGCCTCGTGTTCTCTCCATGAAAGGAACGTGAGCTTGAAGGGTGATGCGTCAGCGTGCACCGTGAACAGCTCGCTGGTACGCCTGTCTTTGCCCCCTCTCACGGTCTCACGCACCCGGGCTCAGTTCCGTGCAGGAACGCTGAGTGGGAGCGCCAGCCTCGCTGCTGGACTCTAAAGCCTTCCACCCCCTAATGGCAGGTTGTGTGTGTCTCTCACGTGGGGGGAGGAATGAGGTCGCCCACAGAGGTTCTGCCATGAAAGATCTAAAGACGCATGCTGCTGAGGAGCTTGTTCCTCATGGAGCGTCCCCGAAGGCCAGAAGAATGCCGACGGTCTCTTTCAAAGCTGCCGGACGCTCTGCCGTTCTAGGCCTGAGATACGGACCCTGTGATGGCACCGTAACCCCGCGAGATTCAGGAGACATCGCCAGTGCGAGTGGCAATCCGGAAGGAAGAGCCTCCAAGGCGGAGTGTCCTTTCCTGTACAAAACGGCGCCCAAGTGGCTGAGGCAGGGAGCATTTTCCTTCACAGAACCGGCATCCTCGTATGCCTGTGGGTTGCTCTAAAGAAACGACACTGTGAGCAACCTCTTCGAAAAGGCCTTCGCAAGCGACTTGGAGACAACAGCAGCGCAGTGGAGGCACAGACCGTTATCCTAGAGAGCAGCACAGTGTCTCTAGCAGCGATCGCTTCCCGGAGGATACTTAAGCCACACCGAGATTCCAGCAGGGAGTTTTGCCTTATAGCAGTACAACTCACTCAAGAAAGAGGGATGAGGTGTAGGGCTAATCTACGTGCGCTCACGCTCTGTGTCCCCGAGAAGGTTTCACGGAGCAGAAGGCATCACCGACCGCTACCACGTGTGTGCACCAAAGAAGCCCTGTGCCGTGGGTGTTCTCAGGCCGACAGCGAAGACCTAGGTGTGTGCTGCACCCGCGCTCGGTGGTTCACACGTTGCGTGACCCCTGTGCCTTTGGAAGATGTTCAGAGCGGGTGGCACCTGCGTGCTGCGAGCGCAAGAGGTGTAGAGTGTAGAGGCCTTTCACACTGGAGGAAGGGCTTGCGTCTCGTGGAGAGAACGTGTACGTCGCCCGGGAGATGGAGGCGCGCTCTTGACACCATTTCCTCTGCCCGTTTAAAACACAAGTGTTTGTACTCGATCTGGGCTGCCTGGTGAAACGCTTGGCAGTCCGCATCACCCTGAGCACCCCTCCTGAAGTTTGATTCGTAGCTGGGTGAACTCGGGCTTCAGAGGCTTAGATGAGACCAAACGTGTTCAGCTTGTGGCGAAAGCCTTTGACCAGAGGCATATACGCTTGTGCTTGGGGCGAGGGCTAGGCAAGAACGTTTACACCCCGGGTTTTTATCTTTACCCTAAGCTGTGTCCCTTTTGGCTGCAGCAGGCGGAGAGAACCCGCGGAGAGAGAACAGCTGCGAGGTGGATGCACAGAACAGTCACCTCGACACCAGCCCCGGGGTCCCAAGCAACGATCCTTCCCCGGAGGGTACTTAACCCACCCCGGGATTCAAGCAGGGAGTTCGCCTTGTCCAACTCGCACAGGAGACTGGCATGAGATGTAGGGCTCATCTACTTGCGTTCACACTACGTGGCCCGGAGAAGTTCTCACGGAGCCGAATGCAGCACCCTTCCTCCACCACGTGTGTACACAAAGGAGCGCTGGGCAGTGGGTGTTCTCAAGGCCAAGAGAGAAGCCCTTGTTCTGTGCTGCACCTGCTGGGTGGTTCAAAGGTTTTCTGACCTTCCTGCTCTGGAAGCTTTTCAGAGCTGAGGCTGCGCCTGGGCTGCGAAAGCGGAGAGGCGTAGAGGCCTTTCACACTGAAGGCGTGGGCCTGTTTCCCGTGGAGAAAGTGTACGTTGCCCAACCCCCACCCCCACCCCACCCCACCCCACCCCAACCCACCCCCAGCTGGAGGCGTGCGGGTTGACACCATTTTGTCCTGCCCATGGAAAATACAAAGAGGCGTACACGATTTGGGCTGTCTGGTGAGAGAATTTTGAAGCGGCGGCACCCTGAGTACCTTTCCCGAAGTTTGCTTCCTAGCTGGTTAAACTCGGCTTTCAGAGGCGAGATGAGAACAAACTTGCTCCGCGTGCGGCGAAGTGCCCTGATGCCCTGCCCTAAATGTTTGAGCTTCTGGCCAGCGTCACGCAAGTACTTTGACACGTAGGAGTCTCCCTTTTACTCCAAGCTGTCCCTGTTGGCTGAAGCAGTCGGCGTGTCTGTATCGCAGCCTGGGAGGCCGGGCGTTGGGGGAGTCTGCCAAGTGACTGGCCTCCATTTATAGCTAACTGAGAAACTGCGTCGAAGCTTTCGGGAGCCTCTTACAGGGAATGGTTGCAGTTGGGAATTGGAGACTGTGCTGGCAAACGTCAGCAGCTCCTCTCCCTCGGAGGGCTCTTGGTGTGCCGACTCCTAACAGCCAGCACGGTCCCCAGCTCGTGAACGGTCCCATTGCGAGCCGGTCTCGTCCGTGAAAGAGCCACGTGAGGCTGAGCTCCAACAGTCGGGCTCCACACCTGGAGCCTTTGGGACAGGGCAGTCCTGAGCCGATGTGCCCACCAGGGGACGCGACCAAAGTTTACGTACCACAGGAAAGCGCAATCAAGGCCTCGTGTTCTCTCCATGAAAGGAACGTGAGCTTGAAGGGTGATGCGTCAGCGTGCACCGTGAACAGCTCGCTGGTACGCCTGTCTTTGCCCCCTCTCACGGTCTCACGCACCCGGGCTCAGTTCCGTGCAGGAACGCTGAGTGGGAGCGCCAGCCTCGCTGCTGGACTCTAAAGCCTTCCACCCCCTAATGGCAGGTTGTGTGTGTCTCTCACGTGGGGGGAGGAATGAGGTCGCCCACAGAGGTTCTGCCATGAAAGATCTAAAGACGCACGCTGCTGAGGAGCTTGTTCCTCATGGAGCGTCCCCGAAGGCCAGAAGAATGCCGACGGTCTCTTTCAAAGCTGCCGGACGCTCTGCCGTTCTAGGCCTGAGATACGGACCCTGTGACGGCACCGTAAACCCGCGAGATTCAGGAGACATCGCCAGTGCGAGTGGCAATCCGGAAGGAAGAGCCTCCAAGGCGGAGTGTCCTTTCCTGTACAAAACGGCGCCCAAGTGGCTGAGGCAGGGAGCATTTTCCTTCACAGAACCGGCATCCTCGTATGCCTGTGGGTTGCTCTAAAGAAACGACACTGTGAGCAACCTCTTCGAAAAGGCCTTCGCAAGCGACTTGGAGACAACAGCAGCGCAGTGGAGGCACAGACCGTTATCCTAGAGAGCAGCACAGTGTCTCTAGCAGCGATCGCTTCCCGGAGGATACTTAAGCCACACCGAGATTCCAGCAGGGAGTTTTGCCTTATAGCAGTACAACTCACTCAAGAAAGAGGGATGAGGTGTAGGGCTAATCTACGTGCGCTCACGCTCTGTGTCCCCGAGAAGGTTTCACGGAGCAGAAGGCATCACCGACCACTACCACGTGTGTGCA
This sequence comes from Orcinus orca, assembly GCF_937001465.1. Lineage (NCBI taxonomy): Eukaryota > Metazoa > Chordata > Mammalia > Artiodactyla > Delphinidae > Orcinus > Orcinus orca. The sequence goes on from NW_026043876.1 coordinate 144,950, forward strand.
CCAAAGAAGCCCTGTGCCGTGGGTGTTCTCAGGCCGACAGCGAAGACCTAGGTGTGTGCTGCACCCGCGCTCGGTGGTTCACACGTTGCGTGACCCCTGTGCCTTTGGAAGATGTTCAGAGCGGGTGGCACCTGCGTGCTGCGAGCGCAAGAGGTGTAGAGTGTAGAGGCCTTTCACACTGGAGGAAGGGCTTGCGTCTCGTGGAGAGAACGTGTACGTCACCCGGGAGATGGAGGCGCGCTCTTGACACCATTTCCTCTGCCCGTTTAAAACACAAGTGTTTGTACTCGATCTGGGCTGCCTGGTGAAACGCTTGGCAGTCCGCATCACCCTGAGCACCCCTCCTGAAGTTTGATTCGTAGCTGGGTGAACTCGGGCTTCAGAGGCTTAGATGAGACCAAACGTGTTCAGCTTGTGGCGAAAGCCTTTGACCAGAGGCATATACGCTTGTGCTTGGGGCGAGGGCTAGGCAAGAACGTTTACACCCCGGGTTTTTATCTTTACCCTAAGCTGTGTCCCTTTTGGCTGCAGCAGGCGGAGAGAACCCGCGGAGAGAGAACAGCTGCGAGGTGGATGCACAGAACAGTCACCTCGACACCAGCCCCGGGGTCCCAAGCAACGATCCTTCCCCGGAGGGTACTTAACCCACCCCGGGATTCAAGCAGGGAGTTCGCCTTGTCCAACTCGCACAGGAGACTGGCATGAGATGTAGGGCTCATCTACTTGCGTTCACACTACGTGGCCCGGAGAAGTTCTCACGGAGCCGAATGCAGCACCCTTCCTCCACCACGTGTGTACACAAAGGAGCGCTGGGCAGTGGGTGTTCTCAAGGCCAAGAGAGAAGCCCTTGTTCTGTGCTGCACCTGCTGGGTGGTTCAAAGGTTTTCTGACCTTCCTGCTCTGGAAGCTTTTCAGAGCTGAGGCTGCGCCTGGGCTGCGAAAGCGGAGAGGCGTAGAGGCCTTTCACACTGAAGGCGTGGGCCTGTTTCCCGTGGAGAAAGTGTACGTCGCCCAACCCCCACCCCCACCCCACCCCACCCCACCCCAACCCACCCCCAGCTGGAGGCGTGCGGGTTGACACCATTTTGTCCTGCCCATGGAAAATACAAAGAGGCGTACACGATTTGGGCTGTCTGGTGAGAGAATTTTGAAGCGGCGGCACCCTGAGTACCTTTCCCGAAGTTTGCTTCCTAGCTGGTTAAACTCGGCTTTCAGAGGCGAGATGAGAACAAACTTGCTCCGCGTGCGGCGAAGTGCCCTGATGCCCTGCCCTAAATGTTTGAGCTTCTGGCCAGCGTCACGCAAGTACTTTGACACGTAGGAGTCTCCCTTTTACTCCAAGCTGTCCCTGTTGGCTGAAGCAGTCGGCGTGTCTGTATCGCAGCCTGGGAGGCCGGGCGTTGGGGGAGTCTGCCAAGTGACTGGCCTCCATTTATAGCTAACTGAGAAACTGCGTCGAAGCTTTCGGGAGCCTCTTACAGGGAATGGTTGCAGTTGGGAATTGGAGACTGTGCTGGCAAACGTCAGCAGCTCCTCTCCCTCGGAGGGCTCTTGGTGTGCCGACTCCTAACAGCCAGCACGGTCCCCAGCTCGTGAACGGTCCCATTGCGAGCCGGTCTCGTCCGTGAAAGAGCCACGTGAGGCTGAGCTCCAACAGTCGGGCTCCACACCTGGAGCCTTTGGGACAGGGCAGTCCTGAGCCGATGTGCCCACCAGGGGACGCGACCAAAGTTTACGTACCACAGGAAAGCGCAATCAAGGCCTCGTGTTCTCTCCATGAAAGGAACGTGAGCTTGAAGGGTGATGCGTCAGCGTGCACCGTGAACAGCTCGCTGGTACGCCTGTCTTTGCCCCCTCTCACGGTCTCACGCACCCGGGCTCAGTTCCGTGCAGGAACGCTGAGTGGGAGCGCCAGCCTCGCTGCTGGACTCTAAAGCCTTCCACCCCCTAATGGCAGGTTGTGTGTGTCTCTCACGTGGGGGGAGGAATGAGGTCGCCCACAGAGGTTCTGCCATGAAAGATCTAAAGACGCACGCTGCTGAGGAGCTTGTTCCTCATGGAGCGTCCCCGAAGGCCAGAAGAATGCCGACGGTCTCTTTCAAAGCTGCCGGACGCTCTGCCGTTCTAGGCCTGAGATACGGACCCTGTGACGGCACCGTAACCCCGCGAGATTCAGGAGACATCGCCAGTGCGAGTGGCAATCCGGAATGAAGAGCCTCCAAGGCGGAGTGTCCTTTCCTGTACAAAACGGCACCCAAGTGGCTGAGGCAGGGAGCATTTTCCTTCACAGAACCGGCATCCTCGTATGCCTGTGGGTTGCTCTAAAGAAACGACACTGTGAGCAACCTCTTCGAAAAGGCCTTCGCAAGCGACTTGGAGACAACAGCAGCGCAGTGGAGGCACAGACCGTTATCCTAGAGAGCAGCACAGTGTCTCTAGCAGCGATCGCTTCCCGGAGGATACTTAAGCCACACCGAGATTCCAGCAGGGAGTTTTGCCTTATAGCAGTACAACTCACTCAAGAAAGAGGGATGAGGTGTAGGGCTAATCTACGTGCGCTCACGCTCTGTGTCCCCGAGAAGGTTTCACGGAGCAGAAGGCATCACCGACCGCTACCACGTGTGTGCACCAAAGAAGCCCTGTGCCGTGGGTGTTCTCAGGCCGACAGCGAAGACCTAGGTGTGTGCTGCACCCGCGCTCGGTGGTTCACACGTTGCGTGACCCCTGTGCCTTTGGAAGATGTTCAGAGCGGGTGGCACCTGCGTGCTGCGAGCGCAAGAGGTGTAGAGTGTAGAGGCCTTTCACACTGGAGGAAGGGCTTGCGTCTCGTGGAGAGAACGTGTACGTCGCCCGGGAGATGGAGGCGCGCTCTTGACACCATTTCCTCTGCCCGTTTAAAACACAAGTGTTTGTACTCGATCTGGGCTGCCTGGTGAAACGCTTGGCAGTCCGCATCACCCTGAGCACCCCTCCTGAAGTTTGATTCGTAGCTGGGTGAACTCGGGCTTCAGAGGCTTAGATGAGACCAAACGTGTTCAGCTTGTGGCGAAAGCCTTTGACCAGAGGCATATACGCTTGTGCTTGGGGCGAGGGCTAGGCAAGAATGTTTACACCCCGGGTTTTTATCTTTACCCTAAGCTGTGTCCCTTTTGGCTGCAGCAGGCGGAGAGAACCCGCGGAGAGAGAACAGCTGCGAGGTGGATGCACAGAACAGTCACCTCGACACCAGCCCCGGGGTCCCAAGCAACGATCCTTCCCCGGAGGGTACTTAACCCACCCCGGGATTCAAGCAGGGAGTTCGCCTTGTCCAACTCGCACAGGAGACTGGCATGAGATGTAGGGCTCATCTACTTGCGTTCACACTACGTGGCCCGGAGAAGTTCTCACGGAGCCGAATGCAGCACCCTTCCTCCACCACGTGTGTACACAAAGGAGCGCTGGGCAGTGGGTGTTCTCAAGGCCAAGAGAGAAGCCCTTGTTCTGTGCTGCACCTGCTGGGTGGTTCAAAGGTTTTCTGACCTTCCTGCTCTGGAAGCTTTTCAGAGCTGAGGCTGCGCCTGGGCTGCGAAAGCGGAGAGGCGTAGAGGCCTTTCACACTGAAGGCGTGGGCCTGTTTCCCGTGGAGAAAGTGTACGTCGCCCAACCCCCACCCCCACCCCACCCCACCCCACCCCAACCCACCCCCAGCTGGAGGCGTGCGGGTTGACACCATTTTGTCCTGCCCATGGAAAATACAAAGAGGCGTACACGATTTGGGCTGTCTGGTGAGAGAATTTTGAAGCGGCGGCACCCTGAGTACCTTTCCCGAAGTTTGCTTCCTAGCTGGTTAAACTCGGCTTTCAGAGGCGAGATGAGAACAAACTTGCTCCGCGTGCGGCGAAGTGCCCTGATGCCCTGCCCTAAATGTTTGAGCTTCTGGCCAGCGTCACGCAAGTACTTTGACACGTAGGAGTCTCCCTTTTACTCCAAGCTGTCCCTGTTGGCTGAAGCAGTCGGCGTGTCTGTATCGCAGCCTGGGAGGCCGGGCGTTGGGGGAGTCTGCCAAGTGACTGGCCTCCATTTATAGCTAACTGAGAAACTGCGTCGAAGCTTTCGGGAGCCTCTTACAGGGAATGGTTGCAGTTGGGAATTGGAGACTGTGCTGGCAAACGTCAGCAGCTCCTCTCCCTCGGAGGGCTCTTGGTGTGCCGACTCCTAACAGCCAGCACGGTCCCCAGCTCGTGAACGGTCCCATTGCGAGCCGGTCTCGTCCGTGAAAGAGCCACGTGAGGCTGAGCTCCAACAGTCGGGCTCCACACCTGGAGCCTTTGGGACAGGGCAGTCCTGAGCCGATGTGCCCACCAGGGGACGCGACCAAAGTTTACGTACCACAGGAAAGCGCAATCAAGGCCTCGTGTTCTCTCCATGAAAGGAACGTGAGCTTGAAGGGTGATGCGTCAGCGTGCACCGTGAACAGCTCGCTGGTACGCCTGTCTTTGCCCCCTCTCACGGTCTCACGCACCCGGGCTCAGTTCCGTGCAGGAACGCTGAGTGGGAGCGCCAGCCTCGCTGCTGGACTCTAAAGCCTTCCACCCCCTAATGGCAGGTTGTGTGTGTCTCTCACGTGGGGGGAGGAATGAGGTCGCCCACAGAGGTTCTGCCATGAAAGATCTAAAGACGCACGCTGCTGAGGAGCTTGTTCCTCATGGAGCGTCCCCGAAGGCCAGAAGAATGCCGACGGTCTCTTTCAAAGCTGCCGGACGCTCTGCCGTTCTAGGCCTGAGATACGGACCCTGTGACGGCACCGTAACCCCGCGAGATTCAGGAGACATCGCCAGTGCGAGTGGCAATCCGGAAGGAAGAGCCTCCAAGGCGGAGTGTCCTTTCCTGTACAAAACGGCGCCCAAGTGGCTGAGGCAGGGAGCATTTTCCTTCACAGAACCGGCATCCTCGTATGCCTGTGGGTTGCTCTAAAGAAACGACACTGTGAGCAACCTCTTCGAAAAGGCCTTCGCAAGCGACTTGGAGACAACAGCAGCGCAGTGGAGGCACAGACCGTTATCCTAGAGAGCAGCACAGTGTCTCTAGCAGCGATCGCTTCCCGGAGGATACTTAAGCCACACCGAGATTCCAGCAGGGAGTTTTGCCTTATAGCAGTACAACTCACTCAAGAAAGAGGGATGAGATGTAGGGCTAATCTACGTGCGCTCACGCTCTGTGTCCCCGAGAAGGTTTCACGGAGCAGAAGGCATCACCGACCGCTACCACGTGTGTGCACCAAAGAAGCCCTGTGCTGTGGGTGTTCTCAGGCCGACAGCGAAGACCTAGGTGTGTGCTGCACCCGCGCTCGGTGGTTCACACGTTGCGTGACCCCTGTGCCTTTGGAAGATGTTCAGAGCGGGTGGCACCTGCGTGCTGCGAGCGCAAGAGGTGTAGAGTGTAGAGGCCTTTCACACTGGAGGAAGGGCTTGCGTCTCGTGGAGAGAACGTGTACGTCGCCCGGGAGATGGAGGCGCGCTCTTGACACCATTTCCTCTGCCCGTTTAAAACACAAGTGTTTGTACTCGATCTGGGCTGCCTGGTGAAACGCTTGGCAGTCCGCATCACCCTGAGCACCCCTCCTGAAGTTTGATTCGTAGCTGGGTGAACTCGGGCTTCAGAGGCTTAGATGAGACCAAACGTGTTCAGCTTGTGGCGAAAGCCTTTGACCAGAGGCATATACGCTTGTGCTTGGGGCGAGGGCTAGGCAAGAACGTTTACACCCCGGGTTTTTATCTTTACCCTAAGCTGTGTCCCTTTTGGCTGCAGCAGGCGGAGAGAACCCGCGGAGAGAGAACAGCTGCGAGGTGGATGCACAGAACAGTCACCTCGACACCAGCCCCGGGGTCCCAAGCAACGATCCTTCCCCGGAGGGTACTTAACCCACCCCGGGATTCAAGCAGGGAGTTCGCCTTGTCCAACTCGCACAGGAGACTGGCATGAGATGTAGGGCTCATCTACTTGCGTTCACACTACGTGGCCCGGAGAAGTTCTCACGGAGCCGAATGCAGCACCCTTCCTCCACCACGTGTGTACACAAAGGAGCGCTGGGCAGTGGGTGTTCTCAAGGCCAAGAGAGAAGCCCTTGTTCTGTGCTGCACCTGCTGGGTGGTTCAAAGGTTTTCTGACCTTCCTGCTCTGGAAGCTTTTCAGAGCTGAGGCTGCGCCTGGGCTGCGAAAGCGGAGAGGCGTAGAGGCCTTTCACACTGAAGGCGTGGGCCTGTTTCCCGTGGGGAAAGTGTACGTCGCCCAACCCCCACCCCCAACCCACCCCACCCCACCCCAACCCACCCCCAGCTGGAGGCGTGCGGGTTGACACCATTTTGTCCTGCCCATGGAAAATACAAAGAGGCGTACACGATTTGGGCTGTCTGGTGAGAGAATTTTGAAGCGGCGGCACCCTGAGTACCTTTCCCGAAGTTTGCTTCCTAGCTGGTTAAACTCGGCTTTCAGAGGCGAGATGAGAACAAACTTGCTCCGCGTGCGGCGAAGTGCCCTGATGCCCTGCCCTAAATGTTTGAGCTTCTGGCCAGCGTCACGCAAGTACTTTGACACGTAGGAGTCTCCCTTTTACTCCAAGCTGTCCCTGTTGGCTGAAGCAGTCGGCGTGTCTGTATCGCAGCCTGGGAGGCCGGGCGTTGGGGGAGTCTGCCAAGTGACTGGCCTCCATTTATAGCTAACTGAGAAACTGCGTCGAAGCTTTCGGGAGCCTCTTACAGGGAATGGTTGCAGTTGGGAATTGGAGACTGTGCTGGCAAACGTCAGCAGCTCCTCTCCCTCGGAGGGCTCTTGGTGTGCCGACTCCTAACAGCCAGCACGGTCCCCAGCTCGTGAACGGTCCCATTGCGAGCCGGTCTCGTCCGTGAAAGAGCCACGTGAGGCTGAGCTCCAACAGTCGGGCTCCACACCTGGAGCCTTTGGGACAGGGCAGTCCTGAGCCGATGTGCCCACCAGGGGACGCGACCAAAGTTTACGTACCACAGGAAAGCGCAATCAAGGCCTCGTGTTCTCTCCATGAAAGGAACGTGAGCTTGAAGGGTGATGCGTCAGCGTGCACCGTGAACAGCTCGCTGGTACGCCTGTCTTTGCCCCCTCTCACGGTCTCACGCACCCGGGCTCAGTTCCGTGCAGGAACGCTGAGTGGGAGCGCCAGCCTCGCTGCTGGACTCTAAAGCCTTCCACCCCCTAATGGCAGGTTGTGTGTGTCTCTCACGTGGGGGGAGGAATGAGGTCGCCCACAGAGGTTCTGCCATGAAAGATCTAAAGACGCACGCTGCTGAGGAGCTTGTTCCTCATGGAGCGTCCCCGAAGGCCAGAAGAATGCCGACGGTCTCTTTCAAAGCTGCCGGACGCTCTGCCGTTCTAGGCCTGAGATACGGACCCTGTGACGGCACCGTAACCCCGCGAGATTCAGGAGACATCGCCAGTGCGAGTGGCAATCCGGAAGGAAGAGCCTCCAAGGCGGAGTGTCCTTTCCTGTACAAAACGGCGCCCAAGTGGCTGAGGCAGGGAGCATTTTCCTTCACAGAACCGGCATCCTCGTATGCCTGTGGGTTGCTCTAAAGAAACGACACTGTGAGCAACCTCTTCGAAAAGGCCTTCGCAAGCGACTTGGAGACAACAGCAGCGCAGTGGAGGCACAGACCGTTATCCTAGAGAGCAGCACAGTGTCTCTAGCAGCGATCGCTTCCCGGAGGATACTTAAGCCACACCGAGATTCCAGCAGGGAGTTTTGCCTTATAGCAGTACAACTCACTCAAGAAAGAGGGATGAGGTGTAGGGCTAATCTACGTGCGCTCACGCTCTGTGTCCCCAAGAAGGTTTCACGGAGCAGAAGGCATCACCGACCGCTACCACGTGTGTGCACCAAAGAAGCCCTGTGCCGTGGGTGTTCTCAGGCCGACAGCGAAGACCTAGGTGTGTGCTGCACCCGCGCTCGGTGGTTCACACGTTGCGTGACCCCTGTGCCTTTGGAAGATGTTCAGAGCGGGTGGCACCTGCGTGCTGCGAGCGCAAGAGGTGTAGAGTGTAGAGGCCTTTCACACTGGAGGAAGGGCTTGCGTCTCGTGGAGAGAACGTGTACGTCGCCCGGGAGATGGAGGCGCGCTCTTGACACCATTTCCTCTGCCCGTTTAAAACACAAGTGTTTGTACTCGATCTGGGCTGCCTGGTGAAACGCTTGGCAGTCCGCATCACCCTGAGCACCTCTCCTGAAGTTTGATTCGTAGCTGGGTGAACTCGGGCTTCAGAGGCTTAGATGAGACCAAACGTGTTCAGCTTGTGGCGAAAGCCTTTGACCAGAGGCATATACGCTTGTGCTTGGGGCGAGGGCTAGGCAAGAACGTTTACACCCCGGGTTTTTATCTTTACCCTAAGCTGTGTCCCTTTTGGCTGCAGCAGGCGGAGAGAACCCGCGGAGAGAGAACAGCTGCGAGGTGGATGCACAGAACAGTCACCTCGACACCAGCCCCGGGGTCCCAAGCAACGATCCTTCCCCGGAGGGTACTTAACCCACCCCGGGATTCAAGCAGGGAGTTCGCCTTGTCCAACTCGCACAGGAGACTGGCATGAGATGTAGGGCTCATCTACTTGCGTTCACACTACGTGGCCCGGAGAAGTTCTCACGGAGCCGAATGCAGCACCCTTCCTCCACCACGTGTGTACACAAAGGAGCGCTGGGCAGTGGGTGTTCTCAAGGCCAAGAGAGAAGCCCTTGTTCTGTGCTGCACCTGCTGGGTGGTTCAAAGGTTTTCTGACCTTCCTGCTCTGGAAGCTTTTCAGAGCTGAGGCTGCGCCTGGGCTGCGAAAGCAGAGAGGCGTAGAGGCCTTTCACACTGAAGGCGTGGGCCTGTTTCCCGTGGAGAAAGTGTACGTCGCCCAACCCCCACCCCCACCCCACCCCACCCCACCCCAACCCACCCCCAGCTGGAGGCGTGCGGGTTGACACCATTTTGTCCTGCCCATGGAAAATACAAAGAGGCGTACACGATTTGGGCTGTCTGGTGAGAGAATTTTGAAGCGGCGGCACCCTGAGTACCTTTCCCGAAGTTTGCTTCCTAGCTGGTTAAACTCGGCTTTCAGAGGCGAGATGAGAACAAACTTGCTCCGTGTGCGGCGAAGTGCCCTGATGCCCTGCCCTAAATGTTTGAGCTTCTGGCCAGCGTCACGCAAGTACTTTGACACGTAGGAGTCTCCCTTTTACTCCAAGCTGTCCCTGTTGGCTGAAGCAGTCGGCGTGTCTGTATCGCAGCCTGGGAGGCCGGGCGTTGGGGGAGTCTGCCAAGTGACTGGCCTCCATTTATAGCTAACTGAGAAACTGCGTCGAAGCTTTCGGGAGCCTCTTACAGGGAATGGTTGCAGTTGGGAATTGGAGACTGTGCTGGCAAACGTCAGCAGCTCCTCTCCCTCGGAGGGCTCTTGGTGTGCCGACTCCTAACAGCCAGCACGGTCCCCAGCTCGTGAACGGTCCCATTGCGAGCCGGTCTCATCCGTGAAAGAGCCACGTGAGGCTGAGCTCCAACAGTCGGGCTCCACACCTGGAGCCTTTGGGACAGGGCAGTCCTGAGCCGATGTGCCCACCAGGGGACGCGACCAAAGTTTACGTACCACAGGAAAGTGCAATCAAGGCCTCGTGTTCTCTCCATGAAAGGAACGTGAGCTTGAAGGGTGATGCGTCAGCGTGCACTGTGAACAGCTCGCTGGTACGCCTGTCTTTGCCCCCTCTCACGGTCTCACGCACCCGGGCTCAGTTCCGTGCAGGAACGCTGAGTGGGAGCGCCAGCCTCGCTGCTGGACTCTAAAGCCTTCCACCCCCTAATGGCAGGTTGTGTGTGTCTCTCACGTGGGGGGAGGAATGAGGTCGCCCACAGAGGTTCTGCCATGAAAGATCTAAAGACGCACGCTGCTGAGGAGCTTGTTCCTCATGGAGCGTCCCCGAAGGCCAGAAGAATGCCGACGGTCTCTTTCAAAGCTGCCGGACGCTCTGCCGTTCTAGGCCTGAGATACGGACCCTGTGACGGCACCGTAACCCCGCGAGATTCAGGAGACATCGCCAGTGCGAGTGGCAATCCGGAAGGAAGAGCCTCCAAGGCGGAGTGTCCTTTCCTGTACAAAACGGCGCCCAAGTGGCTGAGGCAGGGAGCATTTTCCTTCACAGAACCGGCATCCTCGTATGCCTGTGGGTTGCTCTAAAGAAACGACACTGTGAGCAACCTCTTCGAAAAGGCCTTCGCAAGCGACTTGGAGACAACAGCAGCGCAGTGGAGGCACAGACCGTTATCCTAGAGAGCAGCACAGTGTCTCTAGCAGCGATCGCTTCCCGGAGGATACTTAAGCCACACCGAGATTCCAGCAGGGAGTTTTGCCTTATAGCGGTACAACTCACTCAAGAAAGAGGGATGAGGTGTAGGGCTAATCTACGTGCGCTCACGCTCTGTGTCCCCGAGAAGGTTTCACGGAGCAGAAGGCATCACCGACCGCTACCACGTGTGTGCACCAAAGAAGCCCTGTGCCGTGGGTGTTCTCAGGCCGACAGCGAAGACCTAGGTGTGTGCTGCACCCGCGCTCGGTGGTTCACACGTTGCGTGACCCCTGTGCCTTTGGAAGATGTTCAGAGCGGGTGGCACCTGCGTGCTGCGAGCGCAAGAGGTGTAGAGTGTAGAGGCCTTTCACACTGGAGGAAGGGCTTGCGTCTCGTGGAGAGAACGTGTACGTCGCCCGGGAGATGGAGGCGCGCTCTTGACACCATTTCCTCTGCCCGTTTAAAACACAAGTGTTTGTACTCGATCTGGGCTGCCTGGTGAAACGCTTGGCAGTCCGCATCACCCTGAGCACCCCTCCTGAAGTTTGATTCGTAGCTGGGTGAACTCGGGCTTCAGAGGCTTAGATGAGACCAAACGTGTTCAGCTTGTGGCGAAAGCCTTTGACCAGAGGCATATACGCTTGTGCTTGGGGCGAGGGCTAGGCAAGAACGTTTACACCCCGGGTTTTTATCTTTACCCTAAGCTGTGTCCCTTTTGGCTGCAGCAGGCGGAGAGAACCCGCGGAGAGAGAACAGCTGCGAGGTGGATGCACAGAACAGTCACCTCGACACCAGCCCCGGGGTCCCAAGCAACGATCCTTCCCCGGAGGGTACTTAACCCACCCCGGGATTCAAGCAGGGAGTTCGCCTTGTCCAACTCGCACAGGAGACTGGCATGAGATGTAGGGCTCATCTACTTGCGTTCACACTACGTGGCCCGGAGAAGTTCTCACGGAGCCGAATGCAGCACCCTTCCTCCACCACGTGTGTACACAAAGGAGCGCTGGGCAGTGGGTGTTCTCAAGGCCAAGAGAGAAGCCCTTGTTCTGTGCTGCACCTGCTGGGTGGTTCAAAGGTTTTCTGACCTTCCTGCTCTGGAAGCTTTTCAGAGCTGAGGCTGCGCCTGGGCTGCGAAAGCGGAGAGGCGTAGAGGCCTTTCACACTGAAGGCGTGGGCCTGTTTCCCGTGGAGAAAGTGTACGTCGCCCAACCCCCACCCCCACCCCACCCCACCCCACCCCAACCCACCCCCAGCTGGAGGCGTGCGGGTTGACACCATTTTGTCCTGCCCATGGAAAATACAAAGAGGCGTACACGATTTGGGCTGTCTGGTGAGAGAATTTTGAAGCGGCGGCACCCTGAGTACCTTTCCCGAAGTTTGCTTCCTAGCTGGTTAAACTCGGCTTTCAGAGGCGAGATGAGAACAAACTTGCTCCGCGTGCGGCGAAGTGCCCTGATGCCCTGCCCTAAATGTTTGAGCTTCTGGCCAGCGTCACGCAAGTACTTTGACACGTAGGAGTCTCCCTTTTACTCCAAGCTGTCCCTGTTGGCTGAAGCAGTCGGCGTGTCTGTATCGCAGCCTGGGAGGCCGGGCGTTGGGGGAGTCTGCCAAGTGACTGGCCTCCATTTATAGCTAACTGAGAAACTGCGTCGAAGCTTTCGGGAGCCTCTTACAGGGAATGGTTGCAGTTGGGAATTGGAGACTGTGCTGGCAAACGTCAGCAGCTCCTCTCCCTCGGAGGGCTCTTGGTGTGCCGACTCCTAACAGCCAGCACGGTCCCCAGCTCGTGAACGGTCCCATTGCGAGCCGGTCTCGTCCGTGAAAGAGCCACGTGAGGCTGAGCTCCAACAGTCGGGCTCCACACCTGGAGCCTTTGGGACAGGGCAGTCCTGAGCCGATGTGCCCACCAGGGGACGCGACCAAAGTTTACGTACCACAGGAAAGTGCAATCAAGGCCTCGTGTTCTCTCCATGAAAGGAACGTGAGCTTGAAGGGTGATGCGTCAGCGTGCACTGTGAACAGCTCGCTGGTACGCCTGTCTTTGCCCCCTCTCACGGTCTCACGCACCCGGGCTCAGTTCCGTGCAGGAACGCTGAGTGGGAGCGCCAGCCTCGCTGCTGGACTCTAAAGCCTTCCACCCCCTAATGGCAGGTTGTGTGTGTCTCTCACGTGGGGGGAGGAATGAGGTCGCCCACAGAGGTTCTGCCATGAAAGATCTAAAGACGCACGCTGCTGAGGAGCTTGTTCCTCATGGAGCGTCCCCGAAGGCCAGAAGAATGCCGACGGTCTCTTTCAAAGCTGCCGGACGCTCTGCCGTTCTAGGCCTGAGATACGGACCCTGTGACGGCACCGTAACCCCGCGAGATTCAGGAGACATCGCCAGTGCGAGTGGCAATCCGGAAGGAAGAGCCTCCAAGGCGGAGTGTCCTTTCCTGTACAAAACGGCGCCCAAGTGGCTGAGGCAGGGAGCATTTTCCTTCACAGAACCGGCATCCTCGTATGCCTGTGGGTTGCTCTAAAGAAACGACACTGTGAGCAACCTCTTCGAAAAGGCCTTCGCAAGTGACTTGGAGACAACAGCAGCGCAGTGGAGGCACAGACCGTTATCCTAGAGAGCAGCACAGTGTCTCTAGCAGCGATCGCTTCCCGGAGGATACTTAAGCCACACCGAGATTCCAGCAGGGAGTTTTGCCTTATAGCAGTACAACTCACTCAAGAAAGAGGGATGAGGTGTAGGGCTAATCTACGTGCGCTCACGCTCTGTGTCCCCGAGAAGGTTTCACGGAGCAGAAGGCATCACCGACCGCTACCACGTGTGTGCACCAAAGAAGCCCTGTGCCGTGGGTGTTCTCAGGCCGACAGCGAAGACCTAGGTGTGTGCTGCACCCGCGCTCGGTGGTTCACACGTTGCGTGACCCCTGTGCCTTTGGAAGATGTTCAGAGCGGGTGGCACCTGCGTGCTGCGAGCGCAAGAGGTGTAGAGTGTAGAGGCCTTTCACACTGGAGGAAGGGCTTGCGTCTCGTGGAGAGAACGTGTACGTCGCCCGGGAGATGGAGGCGCGCTCTTGACACCATTTCCTCTGCCCGTTTAAAACACAAGTGTTTGTACTCGATCTGGGCTGCCTGGTGAAACGCTTGGCAGTCCGCATCACCCTGAGCACCTCTCCTGAAGTTTGATTCGTAGCTGGGTGAACTCGGGCTTCTGAGGCTTAGATGAGACCAAACGTGTTCAGCTTGTGGCGAAAGCCTTTGACCAGAGGCATATACGCTTGTGCTTGGGGCGAGGGCTAGGCAAGAACGTTTACACCCCGGGTTTTTATCTTTACCCTAAGCTGTGTCCCTTTTGGCTGCAGCAGGCGGAGAGAACCCGCGGAGAGAGAACAGCTGCGAGGTGGATGCACAGAACAGTCACCTCGACACCAGCCCCAGGGTCCCAAGCAACGATCCTTCCCCGGAGGGTACTTAACCCACCCCGGGATTCAAGCAGGGAGTTCGCCTTGTCCAACTCGCACAGGAGACTGGCATGAGATGTAGGGCTCATCTACTTGCGTTCACACTACGTGGCCCGGAGAAGTTCTCACGGAGCCGAATGCAGCACCCTTCCTCCACCACGTGTGTACACAAAGGAGCGCTGGGCAGTGGGTGTTCTCAAGGCCAAGAGAGAAGCCCTTGTTCTGTGCTGCACCTGCTGGGTGGTTCAAAGGTTTTCTGACCTTCCTGCTCTGGAAGCTTTTCAGAGCTGAGGCTGCGCCTGGGCTGCGAAAGCGGAGAGGCGTAGAGGCCTTTCACACTGAAGGCGTGGGCCTGTTTCCCGTGGAGAAAGTGTACGTCGCCCAACCCCCACCCCCACCCCACCCCACCCCACCCCAACCCACCCCCAGCTGGAGGCGTGCGGGTTGACACCATTTTGTCCTGCCCATGGAAAATACAAAGAGGCGTACACGATTTGGGCTGTCTGGTGAGAGAATTTTGAAGCGGCGGCACCCTGAGTACCTTTCCCGAAGTTTGCTTCCTAGCTGGTTAAACTTGGCATTCAGAGGCGAGATGAGAACAAACTTGCTCCGCGTGCGGCGAAGTGCCCTGATGCCCTGCCCTAAATGTTTGAGCTTCTGGCCAGCGTCACGCAAGTACTTTGACACGTAGGAGTCTCCCTTTTACTCCAAGCTGTCCCTGTTGGCTGAAGCAGTCGGCGTGTCTGTATCGCAGCCTGGGAGGCCGGGCGTTGGGGGAGTCTGCCAAGTGACTGGCCTCCATTTATAGCTAACTGAGAAACTGCGTCGAAGCTTTCGGGAGCCTCTTACAGGGAATGGTTGCAGTTGGGAATTGGAGACTGTGCTGGCAAACGTCAGCAGCTCCTCTCCCTCGGAGGGCTCTTGGTGTGCCGACTCCTAACAGCCAGCACGGTCCCCAGCTCGTGAACGGTCCCATTGCGAGCCGGTCTCGTCCGTGAAAGAGCCACGTGAGGCTGAGCTCCAACAGTCGGGCTCCACACCTGGAGCCTTTGGGACAGGGCAGTCCTGAGCCGATGTGCCCACCAGGGGACGCGACCAAAGTTTACGTACCACAGGAAAGCGCAATCAAGGCCTCGTGTTCTCTCCATGAAAGGAACGTGAGCTTGAAGGGTGATGCGTCAGCGTGCACCGTGAACAGCTCGCTGGTACGCCTGTCTTTGCCCCCTCTCACGGTCTCACGCACCCGGGCTCAGTTCCGTGCAGGAACGCTGAGTGGGAGCGCCAGCCTCGCTGCTGGACTCTAAAGCCTTCCACCCCCTAATGGCAGGTTGTGTGTGTCTCTCACGTGGGGGGAGGAATGAGGTCGCCCACAGAGGTTCTGCCATGAAAGATCTAAAGACGCACGCTGCTGAGGAGCTTGTTCCTCATGGAGCGTCCCCGAAGGCCAGAAGAATGCCGACGGTCTCTTTCAAAGCTGCCGGACGCTCTGCCGTTCTAGGCCTGAGATACGGACCCTGTGACGGCACCGTAACCCCGCGAGATTCAGGAGACATCGCCAGTGCGAGTGGCAATCCGGAAGGAAGAGCCTCCAAGGCGGAGTGTCCTTTCCTGTACAAAACGGCGCCCAAGTGGCTGAGGCAGGGAGCATTTTCCTTCACAGAACCGGCATCCTCGTATGCCTGTGGGTTGCTCTAAAGAAACGACACTGTGAGCAACCTCTTCGAAAAGGCCTTCGCAAGCGACTTGGAGACAACAGCAGCGCAGTGGAGGCACAGACCGTTATCCTAGAGAGCAGCACAGTGTCTCTAGCAGCGATCGCTTCCCGGAGGATACTTAAGCCACACCGAGATTCCAGCAGGGAGTTTTGCCTTATAGCGGTACAACTCACTCAAGAAAGAGGGATGAGGTGTAGGGCTAATCTACGTGCGCTCACGCTCTGTGTCCCCGAGAAGGTTTCACGGAGCAGAAGGCATCACCGACCGCTACCACGTGTGTGCACCAAAGAAGCCCTGTGCCGTGGGTGTTCTCAGGCCGACAGCGAAGACCTAGGTGTGTGCTGCACCCGCGCTCGGTGGTTCACACGTTGCGTGACCCCTGTGCCTTTGGAAGATGTTCAGAGCGGGTGGCACCTGCGTGCTGCGAGCGCAAGAGGTGTAGAGTGTAGAGGCCTTTCACACTGGAGGAAGGGCTTGCGTCTCGTGGAGAGAACGTGTACGTCGCCCGGGAGATGGAGGCGCGCTCTTGACACCATTTCCTCTGCCCGTTTAAAACACAAGTGTTTGTACTCGATCTGGGCTGCCTGGTGAAACGCTTGGCAGTCCGCATCACCCTGAGCACCCCTCCTGAAGTTTGATTCGTAGCTGGGTGAACTCGGGCTTCAGAGGCTTAGATGAGACCAAACGTGTTCAGCTTGTGGCGAAAGCCTTTGACCAGAGGCATATACGCTTGTGCTTGGGGCGAGGGCTAGGCAAGAACGTTTACACCCCGGGTTTTTATCTTTACCCTAAGCTGTGTCCCTTTTGGCTGCAGCAGGCGGAGAGAACCCGCGGAGAGAGAACAGCTGCGAGGTGGATGCACAGAACAGTCACCTCGACACCAGCCCCGGGGTCCCAAGCAACGATCCTTCCCCGGAGGGTACTTAACCCACCCCGGGATTCAAGCAGGGAGTTCGCCTTGTCCAACTCGCACAGGAGACTGGCATGAGATGTAGGGCTCATCTACTTGCGTTCACACTACGTGGCCCGGAGAAGTTCTCACGGAGCCGAATGCAGCACCCTTCCTCCACCACGTGTGTACACAAAGGAGCGCTGGGCAGTGGGTGTTCTCAAGGCCAAGAGAGAAGCCCTTGTTCTGTGCTGCACCTGCTGGGTGGTTCAAAGGTTTTCTGACCTTCCTGCTCTGGAAGCTTTTCAGAGCTGAGGCTGCGCCTGGGCTGCGAAAGCGGAGAGGCGTAGAGGCCTTTCACACTGAAGGCGTGGGCCTGTTTCCCGTGGAGAAAGTGTACGTCGCCCAACCCCCACCCCCACCCCACCCCACCCCACCCCAACCCACCCCCAGCTGGAGGCGTGCGGGTTGACACCATTTTGTCCTGCCCATGGAAAATACAAAGAGGCGTACACGATTTGGGCTGTCTGGTGAGAGAATTTTGAAGCGGCGGCACCCTGAGTACCTTTCCCGAAGTTTGCTTCCTAGCTGGTTAAACTCGGCTTTCAGAGGCGAGATGAGAACAAACTTGCTCCGCGTGCGGCGAAGTGCCCTGATGCCCTGCCCTAAATGTTTGAGCTTCTGGCCAGCGTCACGCAAGTACTTTGACACGTAGGAGTCTCCCTGTTACTCCAAGCTGTCCCTGTTGGCTGAAGCAGTCGGCGTGTCTGTATCGCAGCCTGGGAAGCCGGGCGTTGGGGGAGTCTGCCAAGTGACTGGCCTCCATTTATAGCTAACTGAGAAACTGCGTCGAAGCTTTCGGGAGCCTCTTACAGGGAATGGTTGCAGTTGGGAATTGGAGACTGTGCTGGCAAACGTCAGCAGCTCCTCTCCCTCGGAGGGCTCTTGGTGTGCCGACTCCTAACAGCCAGCACGGTCCCCAGCTCGTGAACGGTCCCATTGCGAGCCGGTCTCGTCCGTGAAAGAGCCACGTGAGGCTGAGCTCCAACAGTCGGGCTCCACACCTGGAGCCTTTGGGACAGGGCAGTCCTGAGCCGATGTGCCCACCAGGGGACGCGACCAAAGTTTACGTACCACAGGAAAGCGCAATCAAGGCCTCGTGTTCTCTCCATGAAAGGAACGTGAGCTTGAAGGGTGATGCGTCAGCGTGCACCGTGAACAGCTCGCTGGTACGCCTGTCTTTGCCCCCTCTCACGGTCTCACGCACCCGGGCTCAGTTCCGTGCAGGAACGCTGAGTGGGAGCGCCAGCCTCGCTGCTGGACTCTAAAGCCTTCCACCCCCTAATGGCAGGTTGTGTGTGTCTCTCACGTGGGGGGAGGAATGAGGTCGCCCACAGAGGTTCTGCCATGAAAGATCTAAAGACGCACGCTGCTGAGGAGCTTGTTCCTCATGGAGCGTCCCCGAAGGCCAGAAGAATGCCGACGGTCTCTTTCAAAGCTGCCGGACGCTCTGCCGTTCTAGGCCTGAGATACGGACCCTGTGACGGCACCGTAACCCCGCGAGATTCAGGAGACATCGCCAGTGCGAGTGGCAATCCGGAAGGAAGAGCCTCCAAGGCGGAGTGTCCTTTCCTGTACAAAACGGAGCCCAAGTGGCTGAGGCAGGGAGCATTTTCCTTCACAGAACCGGCATCCTCGTATGCCTGTGGGTTGCTCTAAAGAAACGACACTGTGAGCAACCTCTTCGAAAAGGCCTTCGCAAGCGACTTGGAGACAACAGCAGCGCAGTGGAGGCACAGACCGTTATCCTAGAGAGCAGCACAGTGTCTCTAGCAGCGATCGCTTCCCGGAGGATACTTAAGCCACACCGAGATTCCAGCAGGGAGTTTTGCCTTATAGCAGTACAACTCACTCAAGAAAGAGGGATGAGGTGTAGGGCTAATCTACGTGCGCTCACGCTCTGTGTCCCCGAGAAGGTTTCACGGAGCAGAAGGCATCACCGACCGCTACCACGTGTGTGCACCAAAGAAGCCCTGTGCCGTGGGTGTTCTCAGGCCGACAGCGAAGACCTAGGTGTGTGCTGCACCCGCGCTCGGTGGTTCACACGTTGCGTGACCCCTGTGCCTTTGGAAGATGTTCAGAGCGGGTGGCACCTGCGTGCTGCGAGCGCAAGAGGTGTAGAGTGTAGAGGCCTTTCACACTGGAGGAAGGGCTTGCGTCTCGTGGAGAGAACGTGTACGTCGCCCGGGAGATGGAGGCGCGCTCTTGACACCATTTCCTCTGCCCGTTTAAAACACAAGTGTTTGTACTCGATCTGGGCTGCCTGGTGAAACGCTTGGCAGTCCGCATCACCCTGAGCACCCCTCCTGAAGTTTGATTCGTAGCTGGGTGAACTCGGGCTTCAGAGGCTTAGATGAGACCAAACGTGTTCAGCTTGTGGCGAAAGCCTTTGACCAGAGGCATATACGCTTGTGCTTGGGGCGAGGGCTAGGCAAGAACGTTTACACCCCGGGTTTTTATCTTTACCCTAAGCTGTGTCCCTTTTGGCTGCAGCAGGCGGAGAGAACCCGCGGAGAGAGAACAGCTGCGAGGTGGATGCACAGAACAGTCACCTCGACACCAGCCCCGGGGTCCCAAGCAACGATCCTTCCCCGGAGGGTACTTAACCCACCCCGGGATTCAAGCAGGGAGTTCGCCTTGTCCAACTCGCACAGGAGACTGGCATGAGATGTAGGGCTCATCTACTTGCGTTCACACTACGTGGCCCGGAGAAGTTCTCACGGAGCCGAATGCAGCACCCTTCCTCCACCACGTGTGTACACAAAGGAGCGCTGGGCAGTGGGTGTTCTCAAGGCCAAGAGAGAAGCCCTTGTTCTGTGCTGCACCTGCTGGGTGGTTCAAAGGTTTTCTGACCTTCCTGCTCTGGAAGCTTTTCAGAGCTGAGGCTGCGCCTGGGCTGCGAAAGCGGAGAGGCGTAGAGGCCTTTCACACTGAAGGCGTGGGCCTGTTTCCCGTGGAGAAAGTGTACGTCGCCCAACCCCCACCCCCACCCCACCCCACCCCACCCCAACCCACCCCCAGCTGGAGGCGTGCGGGTTGACACCATTTTGTCCTGCCCATGGAAAATACAAAGAGGCGTACACGATTTGGGCTGTCTGGTGAGAGAATTTTGAAGCGGCGGCACCCTGAGTACCTTTCCCGAAGTTTGCTTCCTAGCTGGTTAAACTCGGCTTTCAGAGGCGAGATGAGAACAAACTTGCTCCGCGTGCGGCGAAGTGCCCTGATGCCCTGCCCTAAATGTTTGAGCTTCTGGCCAGCGTCACGCAAGTACTTTGACACGTAGGAGTCTCCCTTTTACTCCAAGCTGTCCCTGTTGGCTGAAGCAGTCGGCGTGTCTGTATCGCAGCCTGGGAGGCCGGGCGTTGGGGGAGTCTGCCAAGTGACTGGCCTCCATTTATAGCTAACTGAGAAACTGCGTCGAAGCTTTCGGGAGCCTCTTACAGGGAATGGTTGCAGTTGGGAATTGGAGACTGTGCTGGCAAACGTCAGCAGCTCCTCTCCCTCGGAGGGCTCTTGGTGTGCCGACTCCTAACAGCCAGCACGGTCCCCAGCTCGTGAACGGTCCCATTGTGAGCCGGTCTCGTCCGTGAAAGAGCCACGTGAGGCTGAGCTCCAACAGTCGGGCTCCACACCTGGAGCCTTTGGGACAGGGCAGTCCTGAGCCGATGTGCCCACCAGGGGACGCGACCAAAGTTTACGTACCACAGGAAAGCGCAATCAAGGCCTCGTGTTCTCTCCATGAAAGGAACGTGAGCTTGAAGGGTGATGCGTCAGCGTGCACCGTGAACAGCTCGCTGGTACGCCTGTCTTTGCCCCCTCTCACGGTCTCACGCACCCGGGCTCAGTTCCGTGCAGGAACGCTGAGTGGGAGCGCCAGCCTCGCTGCTGGACTCTAAAGCCTTCCACCCCCTAATGGCAGGTTGTGTGTGTCTCTCACGTGGGGGGAGGAATGAGGTCGCCCACAGAGGTTCTGCCATGAAAGATCTAAAGACGCACGCTGCTGAGGAGCTTGTTCCTCATGGAGCGTCCCCGAAGGCCAGAAGAATGCCGACGGTCTCTTTCAAAGCTGCCGGACGCTCTGCCGTTCTAGGCCTGAGATACGGACCCTGTGACGGCACCGTAACCCCGCGAGATTCAGGAGACAACGCCAGTGCGAGTGGCAATCCGGAAGGAAGAGCCTCCAAGGCGGAGTGTCCTTTCCTGTACAAAACGGCGCCCAAGTGGCTGAGGCAGGGAGCATTTTCCTTCACAGAACCGGCATCCTCGTATGCCTGTGGGTTGCTCTAAAGAAACGACACTGTGAGCAACCTCTTCGAAAAGGCCTTCGCAAGCGACTTGGAGACAACAGCAGCGCAGTGGAGGCACAGACCGTTATCCTAGAGAGCAGCACAGTGTCTCTAGCAGCGATCGCTTCCCGGAGGATACTTAAGCCACACCGAGATTCCAGCAGGGAGTTTTGCCTTATAGCAGTACAACTCACTCAAGAAAGAGGGATGAGGTGTAGGGCTAATCTACGTGCGCTCACGCTCTGTGTCCCCGAGAAGGTTTCACGGAGCAGAAGGCATCACCGACCGCTACCACGTGTGTGCACCAAAGAAGCCCTGTGCCGTGGGTGTTCTCAGGCCGACAGCGAAGACCTAGGTGTGTGCTGCACCCGCGCTCGGTGGTTCACACGTTGCGTGACCCCTGTGCCTTTGGAAGATGTTCAGAGCGGGTGGCACCTGCGTGCTGCGAGCGCAAGAGGTGTAGAGTGTAGAGGCCTTTCACACTGGAGGAAGGGCTTGCGTCTCGTGGAGAGAACGTGTACGTCGCCCGGGAGATGGAGGCGCGCTCTTGACACCATTTCCTCTGCCCGTTTAAAACACAAGTGTTTGTACTCGATCTGGGCTGCCTGGTGAAACGCTTGGCAGTCCGCATCACCCTGAGCACCCCTCCTGAAGTTTGATTCGTAGCTGGGTGAACTCGGGCTTCAGAGGCTTAGATGAGACCAAACGTGTTCAGCTTGTGGCGAAAGCCTTTGACCAGAGGCATATACGCTTGTGCTTGGGGCGAGGGCTAGGCAAGAACGTTTACACCCCGGGTTTTTATCTTTACCCTAAGCTGTGTCCCTTTTGGCTGCAGCAGGCGGAGAGAACCCGCGGAGAGAGAACAGCTGCGAGGTGGATGCACAGAACAGTCACCTCGACACCAGCCCCGGGGTCCCAAGCAACGATCCTTCCCCGGAGGGTACTTAACCCACCCCGGGATTCAAGCAGGGAGTTCGCCTTGTCCAACTCGCACAGGAGACTGGCATGAGATGTAGGGCTCATCTACTTGCGTTCACACTACGTGGCCCGGAGAAGTTCTCACGGAGCCGAATGCAGCACCCTTCCTCCACCACGTGTGTACACAAAGGAGCGCTGGGCAGTGGGTGTTCTCAAGGCCAAGAGAGAAGCCCTTGTTCTGTGCTGCACCTGCTGGGTGGTTCAAAGGTTTTCTGACCTTCCTGCTCTGGAAGCTTTTCAGAGCTGAGGCTGCGCCTGGGCTGCGAAAGCGGAGAGGCGTAGAGGCCTTTCACACTGAAGGCGTGGGCCTGTTTCCCGTGGAGAAAGTGTACGTCGCCCAACCCCCACCCCCAACCCACCCCACCCCACCCCAACCCACCCCCAGCTGGAGGCGTGCGGGTTGACACCATTTTGTCCTGCCCATGGAAAATACAAAGAGGCGTACACGATTTGGGCTGTCTGGTGAGAGAATTTTGAAGCGGCGGCACCCTGAGTACCTTTCCCGAAGTTTGCTTCCTAGCTGGTTAAACTCGGCTTTCAGAGGCGAGATGAGAACAAACTTGCTCCGCGTGCGGCGAAGTGCCCTGATGCCCTGCCCTAAATGTTTGAGCTTCTGGCCAGCGTCACGCAAGTACTTTGACACGTAGGAGTCTCCCTTTTACTCCAAGCTGTCCCTGTTGGCTGAAGCAGTCGGCGTGTCTGTATCGCAGCCTGGGAGGCCGGGCGTTGGGGGAGTCTGCCAAGTGACTGGCCTCCATTTATAGCTAACTGAGAAACTGCGTCGAAGCTTTCGGGAGCCTCTTACAGGGAATGGTTGCAGTTGGGAATTGGAGACTGTGCTGGCAAACGTCAGCAGCTCCTCTCCCTCGGAGGGCTCTTGGTGTGCCGACTCCTAACAGCCAGCACGGTCCCCAGCTCGTGAACGGTCCCATTGCGAGCCGGTCTCGTCCGTGAAAGAGCCACGTGAGGCTGAGCTCCAACAGTCGGGCTCCACACCTGGAGCCTTTGGGACAGGGCAGTCCTGAGCCGATGTGCCCACCAGGGGACGCGACCAAAGTTTACGTACCACAGGAAAGCGCAATCAAGGCCTCGTGTTCTCTCCATGAAAGGAACGTGAGCTTGAAGGGTGATGCATCAGCGTGCACCGTGAACAGCTCGCTGGTACGCCTGTCTTTGCCCCCTCTCACGGTCTCACGCACCCGGGCTCAGTTCCGTGCAGGAACGCTGAGTGGGAGCGCCAGCCTCGCTGCTGGACTCTAAAGCCTTCCACCCCCTAATGGCAGGTTGTGTGTGTCTCTCACGTGGGGGGAGGAATGAGGTCGCCCACAGAGGTTCTGCCATGAAAGATCTAAAGACGCACGCTGCTGAGGAGCTTGTTCCTCATGGAGCGTCCCCGAAGGCCAGAAGAATGCCGATGGTCTCTTTCAAAGCTGCCGGACGCTCTGCCGTTCTAGGCCTGAGATACGGACCCTGTGACGGCACCGTAACCCCGCGAGATTCAGGAGACATCGCCAGTGCGAGTGGCAATCCGGAAGGAAGAGCCTCCAAGGCGGAGTGTCCTTTCCTGTACAAAACGGCGCCCAAGTGGCTGAGGCAGGGAGCATTTTCCTTCACAGAACCGGCATCCTCGTATGCCTGTGGGTTGCTCTAAAGAAACGACACTGTGAGCAACCTCTTCGAAAAGGCCTTCGCAAGCGACTTGGAGACAACAGCAGCGCAGTGGAGGCACAGACCGTTATCCTAGAGAGCAGCACAGTGTCTCTAGCAGCGATCGCTTCCCGGAGGATACTTAAGCCACACCGAGATTCCAGCAGGGAGTTTTGCCTTATAGCAGTACAACTCACTCAAGAAAGAGGGATGAGGTGTAGGGCTAATCTACGTGCGCTCACGCTCTGTGTCCCCGAGAAGGTTTCACGGAGCAGAAGGCATCACCGACCGCTACCACGTGTGTGCACCAAAGAAGCCCTGTGCCGTGGGTGTTCTCAGGCCGACAGCGAAGACCTAGGTGTGTGCTGCACCCGCGCTCGGTGGTTCACACGTTGCGTGACCCCTGTGCCTTTGGAAGATGTTCAGAGCGGGTGGCACCTGCGTGCTGCGAGCGCAAGAGGTGTAGAGTGTAGAGGCCTTTCACACTGGAGGAAGGGCTTGCGTCTCGTGGAGAGAACGTGTACGTCGCCCGGGAGATGGAGGCGCGCTCTTGACACCATTTCCTCTGCCCGTTTAAAACACAAGTGTTTGTACTCGATCTGGGCTGCCTGGTGAAACGCTTGGCAGTCCGCATCACCCTGAGCACCTCTCCTGAAGTTTGATTCGTAGCTGGGTGAACTCGGGCTTCAGAGGCTTAGATGAGACCAAACGTGTTCAGCTTGTGGCGAAAGCCTTTGACCAGAGGCATATACGCTTGTGCTTGGGGCGAGGGCTAGGCAAGAACGTTTACACCCCGGGTTTTTATCTTTACCCTAAGCTGTGTCCCTTTTGGCTGCAGCAGGCGGAGAGAACCCGCGGAGAGAGAACAGCTGCGAGGTGGATGCACAGAACAGTCACCTCGACACCAGCCCCGGGGTCCCAAGCAACGATCCTTCCCCAGAGGGTACTTAACCCACCCCGGGATTCAAGCAGGGAGTTCGCCTTGTCCAACTCACACAGGAGACTGGCATGAGATGTAGGGCTCATCTACTTGCGTTCACACTACGTGGCCCGGAGAAGTTCTCACGGAGCCGAATGCAGCACCCTTCCTCCACCACGTGTGTACACAAAGGAGCGCTGGGCAGTGGGTGTTCTCAAGGCCAAGAGAGAAGCCCTTGTTCTGTGCTGCACCTGCTGGGTGGTTCAAAGGTTTTCTGACCTTCCTGCTCTGGAAGCTTTTCAGAGCTGAGGCTGCTCCTGGGCTGTGAAAGCGGAGAGGCGTAGAGGACTTTCACACTGAAGGCGTGGGCCTGTTTCCCGTGGAGAAAGTGTACATCGCCCAACCCCCACCCCCACCCCACCCCACCCCACCCCAACCCACCCCCAGCTGGAGGCGTGCGGGTTGACACCATTTTGTCCTGCCCATGGAAAATACAAAGAGGCGTACATGATTTGGGCTGTCTGGTGAGAGAATTTTGAAGCGGCGGCACCCTGAGTACCTTTCCCGAAGTTTGCTTCCTAGCTGGTTAAACTCGGCTTTCAGAGGCAAGATGAGAACAAACTTGCTCCGCGTGCGGCGAAGTGCCCTGATGCCCTGCCCTAAATGTTTGAGCTTCTGGCCAGCGTCACGCAAGTACTTTGACACGTAGGAGTCTCCCTGTTACTCCAAGCTGTCCCTGTTGGCTGAAGCAGTCGGCGTGTCTGTATCGCAGCCTGGGAGGCCGGGCGTTGGGGGAGTCTGCCAAGTGACTGGCCTCCATTTATAGCTAACTGAGAAACTGCGTCGAAGCTTTCGGGAGCCTCTTACAGGGAATGGTTGCAGTTGGGAATTGGAGACTGTGCTGGCAAACGTCAGCAGCTCCTCTCCCTCGGAGGGCTCTTGGTGTGCCGACTCCTAACAGCCAGCACGGTCCCCAGCTCGTGAACGGTCCCATTGCGAGCCGGTCTCGTCCGTGAAGGAGCCACGTGAGGCTGAGCTCCAACAGTCGGGCTCCACACCTGGAGCCTTTGGGACAGGGCAGTCCTGAGCCGATGTGCCCACCAGGGGACGCGACCAAAGTTTACGTACCACAGGAAAGCGCAATCAAGGCCTCGTGTTCTCTCCATGAAAGGAACGTGAGCTTGAAGGGTGATGCGTCAGCGTGCACCGTGAACAGCTCGCTGGTACGCCTGTCTTTGCCCCCTCTCACGGTCTCACGCACCCGGGCTCAGTTCCGTGCAGGAACGCTGAGTGGGAGCGCCAGCCTCGCTGCTGGACTCTAAAGCCTTCCACCCCCTAATGGCAGGTTGTGTGTGTCTCTCACGTGGGGGGAGGAATGAGGTCGCCCACAGAGGTTCTGCCATGAAAGATCTAAAGACGCACGCTGCTGAGGAGCTTGTTCCTCATGGAGCGTCCCCGAAGGCCAGAAGAATGCCGACGGTCTCTTTCAAAGCTGCCGGACGCTCTGCCGTTCTAGGCCTGAGATACGGACCCTGTGACGGCACCGTAACCCCGCGAGATTCAGGAGACATCGCCAGTGCGAGTGGCAATCCGGAAGGAAGAGCCTCCAAGGCGGAGTGTCCTTTCCTGTACAAAACGGCGCCCAAGTGGCTGAGGCAGGGAGCATTTTCCTTCACAGAACCGGCATCCTCGTATGCCTGTGGGTTGCTCTAAAGAAACGACACTGTGAGCAACCTCTTCGAAAAGGCCTTCACAAGCGACTTGGAGACAACAGCAGCGCAGTGGAGGCACAGACCGTTATCCTAGAGAGCAGCACAGTGTCTCTAGCAGCGATCGCTTCCCGGAGGATACTTAAGCCACACCGAGATTCCAGCAGGGAGTTTTGCCTTATAGCAGTACAACTCACTCAAGAAAGAGGGATGAGGTGTAGGGCTAATCTACGTGCGCTCACGCTCTGTGTCCCCGAGAAGGTTTCACGGAGCAGAAGGCATCACCGACCGCTACCACGTGTGTGCACCAAAGAAGCCCTGTGCCGTGGGTGTTCTCAGGCCGACAGCGAAGACCTAGGTGTGTGCTGCACCCGCGCTCGGTGGTTCACACGTTGCGTGACCCCTGTGCCTTTGGAAGATGTTCAGAGCGGGTGGCACCTGCGTGCTGCGAGCGCAAGAGGTGTAGAGTGTAGAGGCCTTTCACACTGGAGGAAGGGCTTGCGTCTCGTGGAGAGAACGTGTACGTCGCCCGGGAGATGGAGGCGCGCTCTTGACACCATTTCCTCTGCCCGTTTAAAACACAAGTGTTTGTACTCGATCTGGGCTGCCTGGTGAAACGCTTGGCAGTCCGCATCACCCTGAGCACCTCTCCTGAAGTTTGATTCGTAGCTGGGTGAACTCGGGCTTCAGAGGCTTAGATGAGACCAAACGTGTTCAGCTTGTGGCGAAAGCCTTTGACCAGAGGCATATACGCTTGTGCTTGGGGCGAGGGCTAGGCAAGAACGTTTACACCCCGGGTTTTTATCTTTACCCTAAGCTGTGTCCCTTTTGGCTGCAGCAGGCGGAGAGAACCCGCGGAGAGAGAACAGCTGCGAGGTGGATGCACAGAACAGTCACCTCGACACCAGCCCCGGGGTCCCAAGCAACGATCCTTCCCCGGAGGGTACTTAACCCACCCCGGGATTCAAGCAGGGAGTTCGCCTTGTCCAACTCGCACAGGAGACTGGCATGAGATGTAGGGCTCATCTACTTGCGTTCACACTACGTGGCCCGGAGAAGTTCTCACGGAGCCGAATGCAGCACCCTTCCTCCACCACGTGTGTACACAAAGGAGCGCTGGGCAGTGGGTGTTCTCAAGGCCAAGAGAGAAGCCCTTGTTCTGTGCTGCACCTGCTGGGTGGTTCAAAGGTTTTCTGACCTTCCTGCTCTGGAAGCTTTTCAGAGCTGAGGCTGCGCCTGGGCTGCGAAAGCGGAGAGGCGTAGAGGCCTTTCACACTGAAGGCGTGGGCCTGTTTCCCGTGGAGAAAGTGTACGTCGCCCAAACCCCACCCCCACCCCACCCCACCCCACCCCAACCCACCCCCAGCTGGAGGCGTGCGGGTTGACACCATTTTGTCCTGCCCATGGAAAATACAAAGAGGCGTACACGATTTGGGCTGTCTGGTGAGAGAATTTTGAAGCGGCGGCACCCTGAGTACCTTTCCCGAAGTTTGCTTCCTAGCTGGTTAAACTCGGCTTTCAGAGGCGAGATGAGAACAAACTTGCTCCGCGTGCGGCGAAGTGCCCTGATGCCCTGCCCTAAATGTTTGAGCTTCTGGCCAGCGTCACGCAAGTACTTTGACACGTAGGAGTCTCCCTTTTACTCCAAGCTGTCCCTGTTGGCTGAAGCAGTCGGCGTGTCTGTATCGCAGCCTGGGAGGCCGGGCGTTGGGGGAGTCTGCCAAGTGACTGGCCTCCATTTATAGCTAACTGAGAAACTGCGTCGAAGCTTTCGGGAGCCTCTTACAGGGAATGGTTGCAGTTGGGAATTGGAGACTGTGCTGGCAAACGTCAGCAGCTCCTCTCCCTCGGAGGGCTCTTGGTGTGCCGACTCCTAACAGCCAGCACGGTCCCCAGCTCGTGAACGGTCCCATTGCGAGCCGGTCTCGTCCGTGAAAGAGCCACGTGAGGCTGAGCTCCAACAGTCGGGCTCCACACCTGGAGCCTTTGGGACAGGGCAGTCCTGAGCCGATGTGCCCACCAGGGGACGCGACCAAAGTTTACGTACCACAGGAAAGCGCAATCAAGGCCTCGTGTTCTCTCCATGAAAGGAACGTGAGCTTGAAGGGTGATGCGTCAGCGTGCACCGTGAACAGCTCGCTGGTACGCCTGTCTTTGCCCCCTCTCACGGTCTCACGCACCCGGGCTCAGTTCCGTGCAGGAACGCTGAGTGGGAGCGCCAGCCTCGCTGCTGGACTCTAAAGCCTTCCACCCCCTAATGGCAGGTTGTGTGTGTCTCTCACGTGGGGGGAGGAATGAGGTCGCCCACAGAGGTTCTGCCATGAAAGATCTAAAGACGCACGCTGCTGAGGAGCTTGTTCCTCATGGAGCGTCCCCGAAGGCCAGAAGAATGCCGACGGTCTCTTTCAAAGCTGCCGGACGCTCTGCCGTTCTAGGCCTGAGATACGGACCCTGTGACGGCACCGTAACCCCGCGAGATTCAGGAGACATCGCCAGTGCGAGTGGCAATCCGGAAGGAAGAGCCTCCAAGGCGGAGTGTCCTTTCCTGTACAAAACGGCGCCCAAGTGGCTGAGGCAGGGAGCATTTTCCTTCACAGAACCGGCATCCTCGTATGCCTGTGGGTTGCTCTAAAGAAACGACACTGTGAGCAACCTCTTCGAAAAGGCCTTCGCAAGCGACTTGGAGACAACAGCAGCGCAGTGGAGGCACAGACCGTTATCCTAGAGAGCAGCACAGTGTCTCTAGCAGCGATCGCTTCCCGGAGGATACTTAAGCCACACCGAGATTCCAGCAGGGAGTTTTGCCTTATAGCAGTACAACTCACTCAAGAAAGAGGGATGAGGTGTAGGGCTAATCTACGTGCGCTCACGCTCTGTGTCCCCGAGAAGGTTTCACGGAGCAGAAGGCATCACCGACCGCTACCACGTGTGTGCACCAAAGAAGCCCTGTGCCGTGGGTGTTCTCAGGCCGACAGCGAAGACCTAGGTGTGTGCTGCACCCGCGCTCGGTGGTTCACACGTTGCGTGACCCCTGTGCCTTTGGAAGATGTTCAGAGCGGGTGGCACCTACGTGCTGCGAGCGCAAGAGGTGTAGAGTGTAGAGGCCTTTCACACTGGACGAAGGGCTTGCGTCTCGTGGAGAGAACGTGTACGTCGCCCGGGAGATGGAGGCGCGCTCTTGACACCATTTCCTCTGCCCGTTTAAAACACAAGTGTTTGTACTCGATCTGGGCTGCCTGGTGAAACGCTTGGCAGTCCGCATCACCCTGAGCACCTCTCCTGAAGTTTGATTCGTAGCTGGGTGAACTCGGGCTTCAGAGGCTTAGATGAGACCAAACGTGTTCAGCTTGTGGCGAAAGCCTTTGACCAGAGGCATATACGCTTGTGCTTGGGGCGAGGGCTAGGCAAGAACGTTTACACCCCGGGTTTTTATCTTTACCCTAAGCTGTGTCCCTTTTGGCTGCAGCAGGTGGAGAGAACCCGCGGAGAGAGAACAGCTGCGAGGTGGATGCACAGAACAGTCACCTCGACACCAGCCCCGGGGTCCCAAGCAACGATCCTTCCCCGGAGGGTACTTAACCCACCCCGGGATTCAAGCAGGGAGTTCGCCTTGTCCAACTCGCACAGGAGACTGGCATGAGATGTAGGGCTCATCTACTTGCGTTCACACTACGTGGCCCGGAGAAGTTCTCACGGAGCCGAATGCAGCACCCTTCCTCCACCACGTGTGTACACAAAGGAGCGCTGGGCAGTGGGTGTTCTCAAGGCCAAGAGAGAAGCCCTTGTTCTGTGCTGCACCTGCTGGGTGGTTCAAAGGTTTTCTGACCTTCCTGCTCTGGAAGCTTTTCAGAGCTGAGGCTGCGCCTGGGCTGCGAAAGCGGAGAGGCGTAGAGGCCTTTCACACTGAAGGCGTGGGCCTGTTTCCCGTGGAGAAAGTGTACGTCGCCCAACCCCCACCCCCACCCCACCCCACCCCACCCCAACCCACCCCCAGCTGGAGGCGTGCGGGTTGACACCATTTTGTCCTGCCCATGGAAAATACAAAGAGGCGTACACGATTTGGGCTGTCTGGTGAGAGAATTTTGAAGCGGCGGCACCCTGAGTACCTTTCCCGAAGTTTGCTTCCTAGCTGGTTAAACTCGGCTTTCAGAGGCGAGATGAGAACAAACTTGCTCCGCGTGCGGCGAAGTGCCCTGATGCCCTGCCCTAAATGTTTGAGCTTCTGGCCAGCGTCACGCAAGTACTTTGACACGTAGGAGTCTCCCTTTTACTCCAAGCTGTCCCTGTTGGCTGAAGCAGTCGGCGTGTCTGTATCGCAGCCTGGGAGGCCGGGCGTTGGGGGAGTCTGCCAAGTGACTGGCCTCCATTTATAGCTAACTGAGAAACTGCGTCGAAGCTTTCGGGAGCCTCTTACAGGGAATGGTTGCAGTTGGGAATTGGAGACTGTGCTGGCAAACGTCAGCAGCTCCTCTCCCTCGGAGGGCTCTTGGTGTGCCGACTCCTAACAGCCAGCACGGTCCCCAGCTCGTGAACGGTCCCATTGCGAGCCGGTCTCGTCCGTGAAAGAGCCACGTGAGGCTGAGCTCCAACAGTCGGGCTCCACACCTGGAGCCTTTGGGACAGGGCAGTCCTGAGCCGATGTGCCCACCAGGGGACGCGACCAAAGTTTACGTACCACAGGAAAGCGCAATCAAGGCCTCGTGTTCTCTCCATGAAAGGAACGTGAGCTTGAAGGGTGATGCGTCAGCGTGCACCGTGAACAGCTCGCTGGTACGCCTGTCTTTGCCCCCTCTCACGGTCTCACGCACCCGGGCTCAGTTCCGTGCAGGAACGCTGAGTGGGAGTGCCAGCCTCGCTGCTGGACTCTAAAGCCTTCCACCCCCTAATGGCAGGTTGTGTGTGTCTCTCACGTGGGGGGAGGAATGAGGTCGCCCACAGAGGTTCTGCCATGAAAGATCTAAAGACGCACGCTGCTGAGGAGCTTGTTCCTCATGGAGCGTCCCCGAAGGCCAGAAGAATGCCGACGGTCTCTTTCAAAGCTGCCGGACGCTCTGCCGTTCTAGGCCTGAGATACGGACCCTGTGACGGCACCGTAACCCCGCGAGATTCAGGAGACATCGCCAGTGCGAGTGGCAATCCGGAAGGAAGAGCCTCCAAGGCGGAGTGTCCTTTCCTGTACAAAACGGCGCCCAAGTGGCTGAGGCAGGGAGCATTTTCCTTCACAGAACCGGCATCCTCGTATGCCTGTGGGTTGCTCTAAAGAAACGACACTGTGAGCAACCTCTTCGAAAAGGCCTTCGCAAGCGACTTGGAGACAACAGCAGCGCAGTGGAGGCACAGACCGTTATCCTAGAGAGCAGCACAGTGTCTCTAGCAGCGATCGCTTCCCGGAGGATACTTAAGCCACACCGAGATTCCAGCAGGGAGTTTTGCCTTATAGCAGTACAACTCACTCAAGAAAGAGGGATGAGGTGTAGGGCTAATCTACGTGCGCTCACGCTCTGTGTCCCCGAGAAGGTTTCACGGAGCAGAAGGCATCACCGACCGCTACCACGTGTGTGCACCAAAGAAGCCCTGTGCCGTGGGTGTTCTCAGGCCGACAGCGAAGACCTAGGTGTGTGCTGCACCCGCGCTCGGTGGTTCACACGTTGCGTGACCCCTGTGCCTTTGGAAGATGTTCAGAGCGGGTGGCACCTGCGTGCTGCGAGCGCAAGAGGTGTAGAGTGTAGAGGCCTTTCACACTGGACGAAGGGCTTGCGTCTCGTGGAGAGAACGTGTACGTCGCCCGGGAGATGGAGGCGCGCTCTTGACACCATTTCCTCTGCCCGTTTAAAACACAAGTGTTTGTACTCGATCTGGGCTGCCTGGTGAAACGCTTGGCAGTCCGCATCACCCTGAGCACCTCTCCTGAAGTTTGATTCGTAGCTGGGTGAACTCGGGCTTCAGAGGCTTAGATGAGACCAAACGTGTTCAGCTTGTGGCGAAAGCCTTTGACCAGAGGCATATACGCTTGTGCTTGGGGCGAGGGCTAGGCAAGAACGTTTACACCCCGGGTCTTTATCTTTACCCTAAGCTGTGTCCCTTTTGGCTGCAGCAGGCGGAGAGAACCCGCGGAGAGAGAACAGCTGCGAGGTGGATGCACAGAACAGTCACCTCGACCCCAGCCCCGGGGTCCCAAGCAACGATCCTTCCCCGGAGGGTACTTAACCCACCCCGGGATTCAAGCAGGGAGTTCGCCTTGTCCAACTCGCACAGGAGACTGGCATGAGATGTAGGGCTCATCTACTTGCGTTCACACTACGTGGCCCGGAGAAGTTCTCACGGAGCCGAATGCAGCACCCTTCCTCCACCACGTGTGTACACAAAGGAGCGCTGGGCAGTGGGTGTTCTCAAGGCCAAGAGAGAAGCCCTTGTTCTGTGCTGCACCTGCTGGGTGGTTCAAAGGTTTTCTGACCTTCCTGCTCTGGAAGCTTTTCAGAGCTGAGGCTGCGCCTGGGCTGCGAAAGCGGAGAGGCGTAGAGGCCTTTCACACTGAAGGCGTGGGCCTGTTTCCCGTGGAGAAAGTGTACGTCGCCCAACCCCCACCCCCACCCCACCCCACCCCACCCCAACCCACCCCCAGCTGGAGGCGTGCGGGTTGACACCATTTTGTCCTGCCCATGGAAAATACAAAGAGGCGTACACGATTTGGGCTGTCTGGTGAGAGAATTTTGAAGCGGCGGCACCCTGAGTACCTTTCCCGAAGTTTGCTTCCTAGCTGGTTAAACTCGGCTTTCAGAGGCGAGATGAGAACAAACTTGCTCCGCGTGCGGCGAAGTGCCCTGATGCCCTGCCCTAAATGTTTGAACTTCTGGCCAGCGTCACGCAAGTACTTTGACACGTAGGAGTCTCCCTTTTACTCCAAGCTGTCCCTGTTGGCTGAAGCAGTCGGCGTGTCTGTATCGCAGCCTGGGAGGCCGGGCGTTGGGGGAGTCTGCCAAGTGACTGGCCTCCATTTATAGCTAACTGAGAAACTGCGTCGAAGCTTTCGGGAGCCTCTTACAGGGAATGGTTGCAGTTGGGAATTGGAGACTGTGCTGGCAAACGTCAGCAGCTCCTCTCCCTCGGAGGGCTCTTGGTGTGCCGACTCCTAACAGCCAGCACGGTCCCCAGCTCGTGAACGGTCCCATTGCGAGCCGGTCTCGTCCGTGAAAGAGCCACGTGAGGCTGAGCTCCAACAGTCGGGCTCCACACCTGGAGCCTTTGGGACAGGGCAGTCCTGAGCCGATGTGCCCACCAGGGGACGCGACCAAAGTTTACGTACCACAGGAAAGCGCAATCAAGGCCTCGTGTTCTCTCCATGAAAGGAACGTGAGCTTGAAGGGTGATGCGTCAGCGTGCACCGTGAACAGCTCGCTGGTACGCCTGTCTTTGCCCCCTCTCACGGTCTCACGCACCCGGGCTCAGTTCCGTGCAGGAACGCTGAGTGGGAGCGCCAGCCTCGCTGCTGGACTCTAAAGCCTTCCACCCCCTAATGGCAGGTTGTGTGTGTCTCTCACGTGGGGGGAGGAATGAGGTCGCCCACAGAGGTTCTGCCATGAAAGATCTAAAGACGCACGCTGCTGAGGAGCTTGTTCCTCATGGAGCGTCCCCGAAGGCCAGAAGAATGCTGACGGTCTCTTTCAAAGCTGCCGGACGCTCTGCCGTTCTAGGCCTGAGATACGGACCCTGTGACGGCACCGTAACCCCGCGAGATTCAGGAGACATCGCCAGTGCGAGTGGCAATCCGGAAGGAAGAGCCTCCAAGGCGGAGTGTCCTTTCCTGTACAAAACGGCGCCCAAGTGGCTGAGGCAGGGAGCATTTTCCTTCACAGAACCGGCATCCTCGTATGCCTGTGGGTTGCTCTAAAGAAACGACACTGTGAGCAACCTCTTCGAAAAGGCCTTCGCAAGCGACTTGGAGACAACAGCAGCGCAGTGGAGGCACAGACCGTTATCCTAGAGAGCAGCACAGTGTCTCTAGCAGCGATCGCTTCCCGGAGGATACTTAAGCCACACCGAGATTCCAGCAGGGAGTTTTGCCTTATAGCAGTACAACTCACTCAAGAAAGAGGGATGAGGTGTAGGGCTAATCTACGTGCGCTCACGCTCTGTGTCCCCGAGAAGGTTTCACGGAGCAGAAGGCATCACCGACCGCTACCACGTGTGTGCACCAAAGAAGCCCTGTGCCGTGGGTGTTCTCAGGCCGACAGCGAAGACCTAGGTGTGTGCTGCACCCGCGCTCGGTGGTTCACACGTTGCGTGACCCCTGTGCCTTTGGAAGATGTTCAGAGCGGGTGGCACCTGCATGCTGCGAGCTCAAGAGGTGTAGAGTGTAGAGGCCTTTCACACTGGAGGAAGGGCTTGCGTCTCGTGGAGAGAACGTGTACGTCGCCCGGGAGATGGAGGCGCGCTCTTGACACCATTTCCTCTGCCCGTTTAAAACACAAGTGTTTGTACTCGATCTGGGCTGCCTGGTGAAACGCTTGGCAGTCCGCATCACCCTGAGCACCCCTCCTGAAGTTTGATTCGTAGCTGGGTGAACTCGGGCTTCAGAGGCTTAGATGAGACCAAACGTGTTCAGCTTGTGGCGAAAGCCTTTGACCAGAGGCATATACGCTTGTGCTTGGGGTGAGGGCTAGGCAAGAACGTTTACACCCCGGGTTTTTATCTTTACCCTAAGCTGTGTCCCTTTTGGCTGCAGCAGGCGGAGAGAACCCGCGGAGAGAGAACAGCTGCGAGGTGGATGCACAGAACAGTCACCTCGACACCAGCCCCGGGGTCCCAAGCAACGATCCTTCCCCGGAGGGTACTTAACCCACCCCGGGATTCAAGCAGGGAGTTCGCCTTGTCCAACTCGCACAGGAGACTGGCATGAGATGTAGGGCTCATCTACTTGCGTTCACACTACGTGGCCCGGAGAAGTTCTCACGGAGCCGAATGCAGCACCCTTCCTCCACCACGTGTGTACACAAAGGAGCGCTGGGCAGTGGGTGTTCTCAAGGCCAAGAGAGAAGCCCTTGTTCTGTGCTGCACCTGCTGGGTGGTTCAAAGGTTTTCTGACCTTCCTGCTCTGGAAGCTTTTCAGAGCTGAGGCTGCGCCTGGGCTGCGAAAGCGGAGAGGCGTAGAGGCCTTTCACACTGAAGGCGTGGGCCTGTTTCCCGTGGAGAAAGTGTACGTCGCCCAACCCCCACCCCCACCCCACCCCACCCCACCCCAACCCACCCCCAGCTGGAGGCGTGCGGGTTGACACCATTTTGTCCTGCCCATGGAAAATACAAAGAGGCGTACACGATTTGGGCTGTCTGGTGAGAGAATTTTGAAGCGGCGGCACCCTGAGTACCTTTCCCGAAGTTTGCTTCCTAGCTGGTTAAACTCGGCTTTCAGAGGCGAGATGAGAACAAACTTGCTCCACGTGCGGCGAAGTGCCCTGATGCCCTGCCCTAAATGTTTGAGCTTCTGGCCAGCGTCACGCAAGTACTTTGACACGTAGGAGTCTCCCTTTTACTCCAAGCTGTCCCTGTTGGCTGAAGCAGTCGGCGTGTCTGTATCGCAGCCTGGGAGGCCGGGCGTTGGGGGAGTCTGCCAAGTGACTGGCCTCCATTTATAGCTAACTGAGAAACTGCGTCGAAGCTTTCGGGAGCCTCTTACAGGGAATGGTTGCAGTTGGGAATTGGAGACTGTGCTGGCAAACGTCAGCAGCTCCTCTCCCTCGGAGGGCTCTTGGTGTGCCGACTCCTAACAGCCAGCACGGTCCCCAGCTCGTGAACGGTCCCATTGCGAGCCGGTCTCGTCCGTGAAAGAGCCACGTGAGGCTGAGCTCCAACAGTCGGGCTCCACACCTGGAGCCTTTGGGACAGGGCAGTCCTGAGCCGATGTGCCCACCAGGGGACGCGACCAAAGTTTACGTACCACAGGAAAGCGCAATCAAGGCCTCGTGTTCTCTCCATGAAAGGAACGTGAGCTTGAAGGGTGATGCGTCAGCGTGCACCGTGAACAGCTCGCTGGTACGCCTGTCTTTGCCCCCTCTCACGGTCTCACGCACCCGGGCTCAGTTCCGTGCAGGAACGCTGAGTGGGAGCGCCAGCCTCGCTGCTGGACTCTAAAGCCTTCCACCCCCTAATGGCAGGTTGTGTGTGTCTCTCACGTGGGGGGAGGAATGAGGTCGCCCACAGAGGTTCTGCCATGAAAGATCTAAAGACGCACGCTGCTGAGGAGCTTGTTCCTCATGGAGCGTCCCCGAAGGCCAGAAGAATGCCGACGGTCTCTTTCAAAGCTGCCGGACGCTCTGCCGTTCTAGGCCTGAGATACGGACCCTGTGACGGCACCGTAACCCCGCGAGATTCAGGAGACATCGCCAGTGCGAGTGGCAATCCGGAAGGAAGAGCCTCCAAGGCGGAGTGTCCTTTCCTGTACAAAACGGCGCCCAAGTGGCTGAGGCAGGGAGCATTTTCCTTCACAGAACCGGCATCCTCGTATGCCTGTGGGTTGCTCTAAAGAAACGACACTGTGAGCAACCTCTTCGAAAAGGCCTTCGCAAGCGACTTGGAGACAACAGCAGCGCAGTGGAGGCACAGACCGTTATCCTAGAGAGCAGCACAGTGTCTCTAGCAGCGATCGCTTCCCGGAGGATACTTAAGCCACACCGAGATTCCAGCAGGGAGTTTTGCCTTATAGCAGTACAACTCACTCAAGAAAGAGGGATGAGGTGTAGGGCTAATCTACGTGCGCTCACGCTCTGTGTCCCCGAGAAGGTTTCACGGAGCAGAAGGCATCACCGACCGCTACCACGTGTGTGCACCAAAGAAGCCCTGTGCCGTGGGTGTTCTCAGGCCGACAGCGAAGACCTAGGAGTGTGCTGCACCCGCGCTCGGTGGTTCACACGTTGCGTGAACCCTGTGCCTTTGGAAGATGTTCAGAGCGGGTGGCACCTGCGTGATGCGAGCTCAAGAGGTGTAGAGTGTAGAGGCCTTTCACACTGGAGGAAGGGCTTGCGTCTCGTGGAGAGAACGTGTACGTCGCCCGGGAGATGGAGGCGCGCTCTTGACACCATTTCCTCTGC
The DNA here is from genome assembly GCF_937001465.1 of Orcinus orca. NCBI lineage: Eukaryota > Metazoa > Chordata > Mammalia > Artiodactyla > Delphinidae > Orcinus > Orcinus orca. The sequence continues at coordinate 182,004 of NW_026043876.1, forward strand.
CCGTTTAAAACACAAGTGTTTGTACTCGATCTGGGCTGCCTGGTGAAACGCTTGGTAGTCCGCATCACCCTGAGCACCCCTCCTGAAGTTTGATTCGTAGCTGGGTGAACTCGGGCTTCAGAGGCTTAGATGAGACCAAACGTGTTCAGCTTGTGGCGAAAGCCTTTGACCAGAGGCATATACGCTTGTGCTTGGGGCGAGGGCTAGGCAAGAACGTTTACACCCCGGGTTTTTATCTTTACCCTAAGCTGTGTCCCTTTTGGCTGCAGCAGGCGGAGAGAACCCGCGGAGAGAGAACAGCTGCGAGGTGGATGCACAGAACAGTCACCTCGACACCAGCCCCGGGGTCCCAAGCAACGATCCTTCCCCGGAGGGTACTTAACCCACCCCGGGATTCAAGCAGGGAGTTCGCCTTGTCCAACTCGCACAGGAGACTGGCATGAGATGTAGGGCTCATCTACTTGCGTTCACACTACGTGGCCCGGAGAAGTTCTCACGGAGCCGAATGCAGCACCCTTCCTCCACCACGTGTGTACACAAAGGAGCGCTGGGCAGTGGGTGTTCTCAAGGCCAAGAGAGAAGCCCTTGTTCTGTGCTGCACCTGCTGGGTGGTTCAAAGGTTTTCTGACCTTCCTGCTCTGGAAGCTTTTCAGAGCTGAGGCTGCGCCTGGGCTGCGAAAGCGGAGAGGCGTAGAGGCCTTTCACACTGAAGGCGTGGGCCTGTTTCCCGTGGAGAAAGTGTACATCGCCCAACCCCCACCCCCACCCCACCCCACCCCACCCCAACCCACCCCCAGCTGGAGGCGTGCGGGTTGACACCATTTTGTCCTGCCCATGGAAAATACAAAGAGGCGTACACGATTTGGGCTGTCTGGTGAGAGAATTTTGAAGCGGCGGCACCCTGAGTACCTTTCCCGAAGTTTGCTTCCTAGCTGGTTAAACTCGGCTTTCAGAGGCGAGATGAGAACAAACTTGCTCCGCGTGCGGCGAAGTGCCCTGATGCCCTGCCCTAAATGTTTGAGCTTCTGGCCAGCGTCACGCAAGTACTTTGACACGTAGGAGTCTCCCTTTTACTCCAAGCTGTCCCTGTTGGCTGAAGCAGTCGGCGTGTCTGTATCGCAGCCTGGGAGGCCGGGCGTTGGGGGAGTCTGCCAAGTGACTGGCCTCCATTTATAGCTAACTGAGAAACTGCGTCGAAGCTTTCGGGAGCCTCTTACAGGGAATGGTTGCAGTTGGGAATTGGAGACTGTGCTGGCAAACGTCAGCAGCTCCTCTCCCTCGGAGGGCTCTTGGTGTGCCGACTCCTAACAGCCAGCACGGTCCCCAGCTCGTGAACGGTCCCATTGCGAGCCGGTCTCGTCCGTGAAAGAGCCACGTGAGGCTGAGCTCCAACAGTCGGGCTCCACACCTGGAGCCTTTGGGACAGGGCAGTCCTGAGCCGATGTGCCCACCAGGGGACGCGACCAAAGTTTACGTACCACAGGAAAGCGCAATCAAGGCCTCGTGTTCTCTCCATGAAAGGAACGTGAGCTTGAAGGGTGATGCGTCAGCGTGCACCGTGAACAGCTCGCTGGTACGCCTGTCTTTGCCCCCTCTCACGGTCTCACGCACCCGGGCTCAGTTCCGTGCAGGAACGCTGAGTGGGAGCGCCAGCCTCGCTGCTGGACTCTAAAGCCTTCCACCCCCTAATGGCAGGTTGTGTGTGTCTCTCACGTGGGGGGAGGAATGAGGTCGCCCACAGAGGTTCTGCCATGAAAGATCTAAAGACGCACGCTGCTGAGGAGCTTGTTCCTCATGGAGCGTCCCCGAAGGCCAGAAGAATGCCGACGGTCTCTTTCAAAGCTGCCGGACGCTCTGCCGTTCTAGGCCTGAGATACGGACCCTGTGATGGCACCGTAACCCCGCGAGATTCAGGAGACATCGCCAGTGCGAGTGGCAATCCGGAAGGAAGAGCCTCCAAGGCGGAGTGTCCTTTCCTGTACAAAACGGCGCCCAAGTGGCTGAGGCAGGGAGCATTTTCCTTCACAGAACCGGCATCCTCGTATGCCTGTGGGTTGCTCTAAAGAAACGACACTGTGAGCAACCTCTTCGAAAAGGCCTTCGCAAGCGACTTGGAGACAACAGCAGCGCAGTGGAGGCACAGACCGTTATCCTAGAGAGCAGCACAGTGTCTCTAGCAGCGATCGCTTCCCGGAGGATACTTAAGCCACACCGAGATTCCAGCAGGGAGTTTTGCCTTATAGCAGTACAACTCACTCAAGAAAGAGGGATGAGGTGTAGGGCTAATCTACGTGCGCTCACGCTCTGTGTCCCCGAGAAGGTTTCACGGAGCAGAAGGCATCACCGACCGCTACCACGTGTGTGCACCAAAGAAGCCCTGTGCCGTGGGTGTTCTCAGGCCGACAGCGAAGACCTAGGAGTGTGCTGCACCCGCGCTCGGTGGTTCACACGTTGCGTGAACCCTGTGCCTTTGGAAGATGTTCAGAGCGGGTGGCACCTGCGTGATGCGAGCTCAAGAGGTGTAGAGTGTAGAGGCCTTTCACACTGGAGGAAGGGCTTGCGTCTCGTGGAGAGAACGTGTACGTCGCCCGGGAGATGGAGGCGCGCTCTTGACACCATTTCCTCTGCCCGTTTAAAACACAAGTGTTTGTACTCGATCTGGGCTGCCTGGTGAAACGCTTGGTAGTCCGCATCACCCTGAGCACCCCTCCTGAAGTTTGATTCGTAGCTGGGTGAACTCGGGCTTCAGAGGCTTAGATGAGACCAAACGTGTTCAGCTTGTGGCGAAAGCCTTTGACCAGAGGCATATACGCTTGTGCTTGGGGCGAGGGCTAGGCAAGAACGTTTACACCCCGGGTTTTTATCTTTACCCTAAGCTGTGTCCCTTTTGGCTGCAGCAGGCGGAGAGAACCCGCGGAGAGAGAACAGCTGCGAGGTGGATGCACAGAACAGTCACCTCGACACCAGCCCCGGGGTCCCAAGCAACGATCCTTCCCCGGAGGGTACTTAACCCACCCCGGGATTCAAGCAGGGAGTTCGCCTTGTCCAACTCGCACAGGAGACTGGCATGAGATGTAGGGCTCATCTACTTGCGTTCACACTACGTGGCCCGGAGAAGTTCTCACGGAGCCGAATGCAGCACCCTTCCTCCACCACGTGTGTACACAAAGGAGCGCTGGGCAGTGGGTGTTCTCAAGGCCAAGAGAGAAGCCCTTGTTCTGTGCTGCACCTGCTGGGTGGTTCAAAGGTTTTCTGACCTTCCTGCTCTGGAAGCTTTTCAGAGCTGAGGCTGCGCCTGGGCTGCGAAAGCGGAGAGGCATAGAGGCCTTTCACACTGAAGGCGTGGGCCTGTTTCCCGTGGAGAAAGTGTACGTCGCCCAACCCCCACCCCCACCCCACCCCACCCCACCCCAACCCACCCCCAGCTGGAGGCGTGCGGGTTGACACCATTTTGTCCTGCCCATGGAAAATACAAAGAGGCGTACACGATTTGGGCTGTCTGGTGAGAGAATTTTGAAGCGGCGGCACCCTGAGTACCTTTCCCGAAGTTTGCTTCCTAGCTGGTTAAACTCGGCTTTCAGAGGCGAGATGAGAACAAACTTGCTCCGCGTGCGGCGAAGTGCCCTGATGCCCTGCCCTAAATGTTTGAGCTTCTGGCCAGCGTCACGCAAGTACTTTGACACGTAGGAGTCTCCCTTTTACTCCAAGCTGTCCCTGTTGGCTGAAGCAGTCGGCGTGTCTGTATCGCAGCCTGGGAGGCCGGGCGTTGGGGGAGTCTGCCAAGTGACTGGCCTCCATTTATAGCTAACTGAGAAACTGCGTCGAAGCTTTCGGGAGCCTCTTACAGGGAATGGTTGCAGTTGGGAATTGGAGACTGTGCTGGCAAACGTCAGCAGCTCCTCTCCCTCGGAGGGCTCTTGGTGTGCCGACTCCTAACAGCCAGCACGGTCCCCAGCTCGTGAACGGTCCCATTGCGAGCCGGTCTCGTCCGTGAAAGAGCCACGTGAGGCTGAGCTCCAACAGTCGGGCTCCACACCTGGAGCCTTTGGGACAGGGCAGTCCTGAGCCGATGTGCCCACCAGGGGACACGACCAAAGTTTACGTACCACAGGAAAGCGCAATCAAGGCCTCGTGTTCTCTCCATGAAAGGAACGTGAGCTTGAAGGGTGATGCGTCAGCGTGCACCGTGAACAGCTCGCTGGTACGCCTGTCTTTGCCCCCCTCACGGTCTCACGCACCCGGGCTCAGTTCCGTGCAGGAACGCTGAGTGGGAGCGCCAGCCTCGCTGCTGGACTCTAAAGCCTTCCACCCCCTAATGGCAGGTTGTGTGTGTCTCTCACGTGGGGGGAGGAATGAGGTCGCCCACAGAGGTTCTGCCATGAAAGATCTAAAGACGCACGCTGCTGAGGAGCTTGTTCCTCATGGAGCGTCCCCGAAGGCCAGAAGAATGCCGACGGTCTCTTTCAAAGCTGCCGGATGCTCTGCCGTTCTAGGCCTGAGATACGGACCCTGTGACGACACCGTAACCCCGCGAGATTCAGGAGACATCGCCAGTGCGAGTGGCAATCCGGAAGGAAGAGCCTCCAAGGCGGAGTGTCCTTTCCTGTACAAAACGGCGCCCAAGTGGCTGAGGCAGGGAGCATTTTCCTTCACAGAACCGGCATCCTCGTATGCCTGTGGGTTGCTCTAAAGAAACGACACTGTGAGCAACCTCTTCGAAAAGGCCTTCGCAAGCGACTTGGAGACAACAGCAGCGCAGTGGAGGCACAGACCGTTATCCTAGAGAGCAGCACAGTGTCTCTAGCAGCGATCGCTTCCCGGAGGATACTTAAGCCACACCGAGATTCCAGCAGGGAGTTTTGCCTTATAGCAGTACAACTCACTCAAGAAAGAGGGATGAGGTGTAGGGCTAATCTACGTGCGCTCACGCTCTGTGTCCCCGAGAAGGTTTCACGGAGCAGAAGGCATCACCGACCGCTACCACGTGTGTGCACCAAAGAAGCCCTGTGCCGTGGGTGTTCTCAGGCCGACAGCGAAGACCTAGGTGTGTGCTGCACCCGTGCTCGGTGGTTCACACGTTGCGTGACCCCTGTGCCTTTGGAAGATGTTCAGAGCGGGTGGCACCTGCGTGCTGCGAGCGCAAGAGGTGTAGAGTGTAGAGGCCTTTCACACTGGAGGAAGGGCTTGCGTCTCGTGGAGAGAACGTGTACGTCGCCCGGGAGATGGAGGCGCGCTCTTGACACCATTTCCTCTGCCCGTTTAAAACACAAGTGTTTGTACTCGATCTGGGCTGCCTGGTGAAACGCTTGGCAGTCCGCATCACCCTGAGCACCTCTCCTGAAGTTTGATTCGTAGCTGGGTGAACTCGGGCTTCAGAGGCTTAGATGAGACCAAACGTGTTCAGCTTGTGGCGAAAGCCTTTGACCAGAGGCATATACGCTTGCGCTTGGGGCGAGGGCTAGGCAAGAACGTTTACACCCCGGGTTTTTATCTTTACCCTAAGCTGTGTCCCTTTTGGCTGCAGCAGGCGGAGAGAACCCGCGGAGAGAGAACAGCTGCGAGGTGGATGCACAGAACAGTCACCTCGACACCAGCCCCGGGGTCCCAAGCAACGATCCTTCCCCGGAGGGTACTTAACCCACCCCGGGATTCAAGCAGGGAGTTCGCCTTGTCCAACTCGCACAGGAGACTGGCATGAGATGTAGGGCTCATCTACTTGCGTTCACACTACGTGGCCCGGAGAAGTTCTCACGGAGCCGAATGCAGCACCCTTCCTCCACCACGTGTGTACACAAAGGAGCGCTGGGCAGTGGGTGTTCTCAAGGCCAAGAGAGAAGCCCTTGTTCTGTGCTGCACCTGCTGGGTGGTTCAAAGGTTTTCTGACCTTCCTGCTCTGGAAGCTTTTCAGAGCTGAGGCTGCGCCTGGGCTGCGAAAGCGGAGAGGCGTAGAGGCCTTTCACACTGAAGGCGTGGGCCTGTTTCCCGTGGAGAAAGTGTACGTCGCCCAACCCCCACCCCCACCCCACCCCACCCCACCCCAACCCACCCCCAGCTGGAGGCGTGTGGGTTGACACCATTTTGTCCTGCCCATGGAAAATACAAAGAGGCGTACACGATTTGGGCTGTCTGGTGAGAGAATTTTGAAGCGGCGGCACCCTGAGTACCTTTCCCGAAGTTTGCTTCCTAGCTGGTTAAACTCGGCTTTCAGAGGCGAGATGAGAACAAACTTGCTCCGCGTGCGGCGAAGTGCCCTGATGCCCTGCCCTAAATGTTTGAGCTTCTGGCCAGCGTCACGCAAGTACTTTGACACGTAGGAGTCTCCCTTTTACTCCAAGCTGTCCCTGTTGGCTGAAGCAGTCGGCGTGTCTGTATCGCAGCCTGGGAGGCCGGGCGTTGGGGGAGTCTGCCAAGTGACTGGCCTCCATTTATAGCTAACTGAGAAACTGCGTCGAAGCTTTCGGGAGCCTCTTACAGGGAATGGTTGCAGTTGGGAATTGGAGACTGTGCTGGCAAACGTCAGCAGCTCCTCTCCCTCGGAGGGCTCTTGGTGTGCCGACTCCTAACAGCCAGCACGGTCCCCAGCTCGTGAACGGTCCCATTGCGAGCCGGTCTCGTCCGTGAAAGAGCCACGTGAGGCTGAGCTCCAACAGTCGGGCTCCACACCTGGAGCCTTTGGGACAGGGCAGTCCTGAGCCGATGTGCCCACCAGGGGACGCGACCAAAGTTTACGTACCACAGGAAAGCGCAATCAAGGCCTCGTGTTCTCTCCATGAAAGGAACGTGAGCTTGAAGGGTGATGCGTCAGCGTGCACTGTGAACAGCTCGCTGGTACGCCTGTCTTTGCCCCCTCTCACGGTCTCACGCACCCGGGCTCAGTTCCGTGCAGGAACGCTGAGTGGGAGCGCCAGCCTCGCTGCTGGACTCTAAAGCCTTCCACCCCCTAATGGCAGGTTGTGTGTGTCTCTCACGTGGGGGGAGGAATGAGGTCGCCCACAGAGGTTCTGCCATGAAAGATCTAAAGACGCACGCTGCTGAGGAGCTTGTTCCTCATGGAGCGTCCCCGAAGGCCAGAAGAATGCCGACGGTCTCTTTCAAAGCTGCCGGACGCTCTGCCATTCTAGGCCTGAGATACGGACCCTGTGACGGCACCGTAACCCCGCGAGATTCAGGAGACATCGCCAGTGCGAGTGGCAATCCGGAAGGAAGAGCCTCCAAGGCGGAGTGTCCTTTCCTGTACAAAACGGCGCCCAAGTGGCTGAGGCAGGGAGCATTTTCCTTCACAGAACCGGCATCCTCGTATGCCTGTGGGTTGCTCTAAAGAAACGACACTGTGAGCAACCTCTTCGAAAAGGCCTTCGCAAGCGACTTGGAGACAACAGCAGCGCAGTGGAGGCACAGACCGTTATCCTAGAGAGCAGCACAGTGTCTCTAGCAGCGATCGCTTCCCGGAGGATACTTAAGCCACACCGAGATTCCAGCAGGGAGTTTTGCCTTATAGCAGTACAACTCACTCAAGAAAGAGGGATGAGGTGTAGGGCTAATCTACGTGCGCTCACGCTCTGTGTCCCCGAGAAGGTTTCACGGAGCAGAAGGCATCACCGACCGCTACCACGTGTGTGCACCAAAGAAGCCCTGTGCCGTGGGTGTTCTCAGGCCGACAGCGAAGACCTAGGTGTGTGCTGCACCCGCGCTCGGTGGTTCACACGTTGCGTGACCCCTGTGCCTTTGGAAGATGTTCAGAGCGGGTGGCACCTGCGTGCTGCGAGCGCAAGAGGTGTAGAGTGTAGAGGCCTTTCACACTGGAGGAAGGGCTTGCGTCTCGTGGAGAGAACGTGTACGTCGCCCGGGAGATGGAGGCGCGCTCTTGACACCATTTCCTCTGCCCGTTTAAAACACAAGTGTTTGTACTCGATCTGGGCTGCCTGGTGAAACGCTTGGCAGTCCGCATCACCCTGAGCACCCCTCCTGAAGTTTGATTCGTAGCTGGGTGAACTCGGGCTTCAGAGGCTTAGATGAGACCAAACGTGTTCAGCTTGTGGCGAAAGCCTTTGACCAGAGGCATATACGCTTGTGCTTGGGGCGAGGGCTAGGCAAGAACGTTTACACCCCGGGTTTTTATCTTTACCCTAAGCTGTGTCCCTTTTGGCTGCAGCAGGCGGAGAGAACCCGCGGAGAGAGAACAGCTGCGAGGTGGATGCACAGAACAGTCACCTCGACCCCAGCCCTGGGGTCCCAAGCAACGATCCTTCCCCGGAGGGTACTTAACCCACCCCGGGATTCAAGCAGGGAGTTCGCCTTGTCCAACTCGCACAGGAGACTGGCATGAGATGTAGGGCTCATCTACTTGCGTTCACACTACGTGGCCCGGAGAAGTTCTCACGGAGCCGAATGCAGCACCCTTCCTCCACCACGTGTGTACACAAAGGAGCGCTGGGCAGTGGGTGTTCTCAAGGCCAAGAGAGAAGCCCTTGTTCTGTGCTGCACCTGCTGGGTGGTTCAAAGGTTTTCTGACCTTCCTGCTCTGGAAGCTTTTCAGAGCTGAGGCTGCGCCTGGGCTGCGAAAGCGGAGAGGCGTAGAGGCCTTTCACACTGAAGGCGTGGGCCTGTTTCCCGTGGAGAAAGTGTACGTCGCCCAACCCCCACCCCCACCCCACCCCACCCCACCCCAACCCACCCCCAGCTGGAGGCGTGCGGGTTGACACCATTTTGTCCTGCCCATGGAAAATACAAAGAGGCGTACACGATTTGGGCTGTCTGGTGAGAGAATTTTGAAGCGGCGGCACCCTGAGTACCTTTCCCGAAGTTTGCTTCCTAGCTGGTTAAACTCGGCTTTCAGAGGCGAGATGAGAACAAACTTGCTCCGCGTGCGGCGAAGTGCCCTGATGCCCTGCCCTAAATGTTTGAGCTTCTGGCCAGCGTCACGCAAGTACTTTGACACGTAGGAGTCTCCCTTTTACTCCAAGCTGTCCCTGTTGGCTGAAGCAGTCGGCGTGTCTGTATCGCAGCCTGGGAGGCCGGGCGTTGGGGGAGTCTGCCAAGTGACTGGCCTCCATTTATAGCTAACTGAGAAACTGCGTCGAAGCTTTCGGGAGCCTCTTACAGGGAATGGTTGCATTTGGGAATTGGAGACTGTGCTGGCCAACGTCAGCAGCTCCTCTCCCTCGGAGGGCTCTTGGTGTGCCGACTCCTAACAGCCAGCACGGTCCCCAGCTCGTGAACGGTCCCATTGCGAGCCGGTCTCGTCCGTGAAAGAGCCACGTGAGGCTGAGCTCCAACAGTCGGGCTCCACACCTGGAGCCTTTGGGACAGGGCAGTCCTGAGCCGATGTGCCCACCAGGGGACGCGACCAAAGTTTACGTACCACAGGAAAGCGCAATCAAGGCCTCGTGTTCTCTCCATGAAAGGAACGTGAGCTTGAAGGGTGATGCGTCAGCGTGCACCGTGAACAGCTCGCTGGTACGCCTGTCTTTGCCCCCTCTCACGGTCTCACGCACCCGGGCTCAGTTCCGTGCAGGAACGCTGAGTGGGAGCGCCAGCCTCACTGCTGGACATTAAAGCCTTCCACCCCCTAATGGCAGGTTGTGTGTGTCTCTCACGTGGGGGGAGGAATGAGGTCGCCCACAGAGGTTCTGCCATGAAAGATCTAAAGACGCACGCTGCTGAGGAGCTTGTTCCTCATGGAGCGTCCCCGAAGGCCAGAAGAATGCCGACGGTCTCTTTCAAAGCTGCCGGATGCTCTGCCATTCTAGGCCTGAGATACGGACCCTGTGACGGCACCGTAACCCCGCGAGATTCAGGAGACATCGCCAGTGCGAGTGGCAATCCGGAAGGAAGAGCCTCCAAGGCGGAGTGTCCTTTCCTGTACAAAACGGCGCCCAAGTGGCTGAGGCAGGGAGCATTTTCCTTCACAGAACCGGCATCCTCGTATGCCTGTGGGTTGCTCTAAAGAAACGACACTGTGAGCAACCTCTTCGAAAAGGCCTTCGCAAGCGACTTGGAGACAACAGCAGCGCAGCGGAGGCACAGACCGTTATCCTAGAGAGCAGCACAGTGTCTCTAGCAGCGATCGCTTCCCGGAGGATACTTAAGCCACACCGAGATTCCAGCAGGGAGTTTTGCCTTATAGAAGTACAACTCACTCAAGAAAGAGGGATGAGGTGTAGGGCTAATCTACGTGCGCTCACGCTCTGTGTCCCCGAGAAGGTTTCACGGAGCAGAAGGTATCACCGACCGCTACCACGTGTGTGCACCAAAGAAGCCCTGTGCCGTGGGTGTTCTCAGGCCGACAGCGAAGACCTAGGTGTGTGCTGCACCCGCGCTCGGTGGTTCACACGTTGCGTGACCCCTGTGCCTTTGGAAGATGTTCAGAGCGGGTGGCACCTGCGTGCTGCGAGCGCAAGAGGTGTAGAGTGTAGAGGCCTTTCACACTGGAGGAAGGGCTTGCGTCTCGTGGAGAGAACGTGTACGTCGCCCGGGAGATGGAGGCGCGCTCTTGACACCATTTCCTCTGCCCGTTTAAAACACAAGTGTTTGTACTCGATCTGGGCTGCCTGGTGAAACGCTTGGCAGTCCGCATCACCCTGAGCACCTCTCCTGAAGTTTGATTCGTAGCTGGGTGAACTCGGGCTTCAGAGGCTTAGATGAGACCAAACGTGTTCAGCTTGTGGCGAAAGCCTTTGACCAGAGGCATATACGCTTGTGCTTGGGGCGAGGGCTAGGCAAGAACGTTTACACCCCGGGTTTTTATCTTTACCCTAAGCTGTGTCCCTTTTGGCTGCAGCAGGCGGAGAGAACCCGCGGAGAGAGAACAGCTGCGAGGTGGATGCACAGAACAGTCACCTCGACACCAGCCCCGGGGTCCCAAGCAACGATCCTTCCCCGGAGGGTACTTAACCCACCCCGGGATTCAAGCAGGGAGTTCGCCTTGTCCAACTCGCAGATGTAGGGCTCATCTACTTGCGTTCACACTACGTGGCCCGGAGAAGTTCTCACGGAGCCGAATGCAGCACCCTTCCTCCACCACGTGTGTACACAAAGGAGCGCTGGGCAGTGGGTGTTCTCAAGGCCAAGAGAGAAGCCCTTGTTCTGTGCTGCACCTGCTGGGTGGTTCAAAGGTTTTCTGACCTTCCTGCTCTGGAAGCTTTTCAGAGCTGAGGCTGCGCCTGGGCTGCGAAAGCGGAGAGGCGTAGAGGCCTTTCACACTGAAGGCGTGGGCCTGTTTCCCGTGGAGAAAGTGTACGTCGCCCAACCCCCACCCCCACCCCACCCCACCCCACCCCAACCCACCCCCAGCTGGAGGCGTGCGGGTTGACACCATTTTGTCCTGCCCATGGAAAATACAAAGAGGCGTACACGATTTGGGCTGTCTGGTGAGAGAATTTTGAAGCGGCGGCACCCTGAGTACCTTTCCCGAAGTTTGCTTCCTAGCTGGTTAAACTCGGCTTTCAGAGGCGAGATGAGAACAAACTTGCTCCGCGTGCGGCGAAGTGCCCTGATGCCCTGCCCTAAATGTTTGAGCTTCTGGCCAGCGTCACGCCAGTACTTTGACACGTAGGAGTCTCCCTTTTACTCCAAGCTGTCCCTGTTGGCTGAAGCAGTCGGTGTGTCTGTATCGCAGCCTGGGAGGCCGGGCGTTGGGGGAGTCTGCCAAGTGACTGGCCTCCATTTATAGCTAACTGAGAAACTGCGTCGAAGCTTTCGGGAGCCTCTTACAGGGAATGGTTGCAGTTGGGAATTGGAGACTGTGCTGGCAAACGTCAGCAGCTCCTCTCCCTCGGAGGGCTCTTGGTGTGCCGACTCCTAACAGCCAGCACGGTCCCCAGCTCGTGAACGGTCCCATTGCGAGCCGGTCTCGTCCGTGAAAGAGCCACGTGAGGCTGAGCTCCAACAGTCGGGCTCCACACCTGGAGCCTTTGGGACAGGGCAGTCCTGAGCCGATGTGCCCACCAGGGGACGCGGCCAAAGTTTACGTACCACAGGAAAGCGCAATCAAGGCCTCGTGTTCTCTCCATGAAAGGAACGTGAGCTTGAAGTGTGATGCGTCAGCGTGCACTGTGAACAGCTCGCTGGTACGCCTGTCTTTGCCCCCTCTCACGGTCTCACGCACCCGGGCTCAGTTCCGTGCAGGAACGCTGAGTGGGAGCGCCAGCCTCGCTGCTGGACTCTAAAGCCTTCCACCCCCTAATGGCAGGTTGTGTGTGTCTCTCACGTGGGGGGAGGAATGAGGTCGCCCACAGAGGTTCTGCCATGAAAGATCTAAAGACGCACGCTGCTGAGGAGCTTGTTCCTCATGGAGCGTCCCCGAAGGTCAGAAGAATGCCGACGGTCTCTTTCAAAGCTGCCGGACGCTCTGCCGTTCTAGGCCTGAGATACGGACCCTGTGACGGCACCGTAACCCCGCGAGATTCAGGAGACATCGCCAGTGCGAGTGGCAATCCGGAAGGAAGAGCCTCCAAGGCGGAGTGTCCTTTCCTGTACAAAACGGCGCCCAAGTGGCTGAGGCAGGGAGCATTTTCCTTCACAGAACCGGCATCCTCGTATGCCTGTGGGTTGCTCTAAAGAAACGACACTGTGAGCAACCTCTTCGAAAAGGCCTTCGCAAGCGACTTGGAGACAACAGCAGCGCAGTGGAGGCACAGACCGTTATCCTAGAGAGCAGCACAGTGTCTCTAGCAGCGATCGCTTCCCGGAGGATACTTAAGCCACACCGAGATTCCAGCAGGGAGTTTTGCCTTATAGCAGTACAACTCACTCAAGAAAGAGGGATGAGGTGTAGGGCTAATCTACGTGCGCTCACGCTCTGTGTCCCCAAGAAGGTTTCACGGAGCAGAAGGCATCACCGACCGCTACCACGTGTGTGCACCAAAGAAGCCCTGTGCCGTGGGTGTTCTCAGGCCGACAGCGAAGACCTAGGTGTGTGCTGCACCCGCGCTCGGTGGTTCACACGTTGCGTGACCCCTGTGCCTTTGGAAGATGTTCAGAGCGGGTGGCACCTGCGTGCTGCGAGCGCAAGAGGTGTAGAGTGTAGAGGCCTTTCACACTGGAGGAAGGGCTTGCGTCTCGTGGAGAGAACGTGTACGTCGCCCGGGAGATGGAGGCGCGCTCTTGACACCATTTCCTCTGCCCGTTTAAAACACAAGTGTTTGTACTCGATCTGGGCTGCCTGGTGAAACGCTTGGCAGTCCGCATCACCCTGAGCACCCCTCCTGAAGTTTGATTCGTAGCTGGGTGAACTCGGGCTTCAGAGGCTTAGATGAGACCAAACGTGTTCAGCTTGTGGCGAAAGCCTTTGACCAGAGGCATATACGCTTGTGCTTGGGGCGAGGGCTAGGCAAGAACGTTTACACCCCGGGTTTTTATCTTTACCCTAAGCTGTGTCCCTTTTGGCTGCAGCAGGCGGAGAGAACCCGCGGAGAGAGAACAGCTGCGAGGTGGATGCACAGAACAGTCACCTCGACACCAGCCCCGGGGTCCCAAGCAACGATCCTTCCCCGGAGGGTACTTAACCCACCCCGGGATTCAAGCAGGGAGTTCACCTTGTCCAACTCGCACAGGAGACTGGCATGAGATGTAGGGCTCATCTACTTGCGTTCACACTACGTGGCCCGGAGAAGTTCTCACGGAGCCGAATGCAGCACCCTTCCTCCACCACGTGTGTACACAAAGGAGCGCTGGGCAGTGGGTGTTCTCAAGGCCAAGAGAGAAGCCCTTGTTCTGTGCTGCACCTGCTGGGTGGTTCAAAGGTTTTCTGACCTTCCTGCTCTGGAAGCTTTTCAGAGCTGAGGCTGCGCCTGGGCTGCGAAAGCGGAGAGGCGTAGAGGCCTTTCACACTGAAGGCGTGGGCCTGTTTCCCGTGGAGAAAGTGTACGTCGCCCAACCCCCACCCCCACCCCACCCCACCCCACCCCAACCCACCCCCAGCTGGAGGCGTGCGGGTTGACACCATTTTGTCCTGCCCATGGAAAATACAAAGAGGCGTACACGATTTGGGCTGTCTGGTGAGAGAATTTTGAAGCGGCGGCACCCTGAGTACCTTTCCCGAAGTTTGCTTCCTAGCTGGTTAAACTCGGCTTTCAGAGGCGAGATGAGAACAAACTTGCTCCGCGTGCGGCGAAGTGCCCTGATGCCCTGCCCTAAATGTTTGAGCTTCTGGCCAGCGTCACGCAAGTACTTTGACACGTAGGAGTCTCCCTTTTACTCCAAGCTGTCCCTGTTGGCTGAAGCAGTCGGCGTGTCTGTATCGCAGCCTGGGAGGCCGGGCGTTGGGGGAGTCTGCCAAGTGACTGGCCTCCATTTATAGCTAACTGAGAAACTGCGTCGAAGCTTTCGGGAGCCTCTTACAGGGAATGGTTGCAGTTGGGAATTGGAGACTGTGCTGGCAAACGTCAGCAGCTCCTCTCCCTCGGAGGGCTCTTGGTGTGCCGACTCCTAACAGCCAGCACGGTCCCCAGCTCGTGAACGGTCCCATTGCGAGCCGGTCTCGTCCGTGAAAGAGCCACGTGAGGCTGAGCTCCAACAGTCGGGCTCCACACCTGGAGCCTTTGGGACAGGGCAGTCCTGAGCCGATGTGCCCACCAGGGGACGCGACCAAAGTTTACGTACCACAGGAAAGCGCAATCAAGGCCTCGTGTTCTCTCCATGAAAGGAACGTGAGCTTGAAGGGTGATGCGTCAGCGTGCACCGTGAACAGCTCGCTGGTACGCCTGTCTTTGCCCCCTCTCACGGTCTCACGCACCCGGGCTCAGTTCCGTGCAGGAACGCTGAGTGGGAGCGCCAGCCTCGCTGCTGGACTCTAAAGCCTTCCACCCCCTAATGGCAGGTTGTGTGTGTCTCTCACGTGGGGGGAGGAATGAGGTCGCCCACAGAGGTTCTGCCATGAAAGATCTAAAGACGCACGCTGCTGAGGAGCTTGTTCCTCATGGAGCGTCCCCGAAGGCCAGAAGAATGCCGACGGTCTCTTTCAAAGCTGCCGGACGCTCTGCCGTTCTAGGCCTGAGATACGGACCCTGTGACGGCACCGTAACCCCGCGAGATTCAGGAGACATCGCCAGTGCGAGTGGCAATCCGGAAGGAAGAGCCTCCAAGGCGGAGTGTCCTTTCCTGTACAAAACGGCGCCCAAGTGGCTGAGGCAGGGAGCATTTTCCTTCACAGAACCGGCATCCTCGTATGCCTGTGGGTTGCTCTAAAGAAACGACACTGTGAGCAACCTCTTCGAAAAGGCCTTCGCAAGCGACTTGGAGACAACAGCAGCGCAGTGGAGGCACAGACCGTTATCCTAGAGAGCAGCACAGTGTCTCTAGCAGCGATTGCTTCCCGGAGGATACTTAAGCCACACCGAGATTCCAGCAGGGAGTTTTGCCTTATAGCAGTACAACTCACTCAAGAAAGAGGGATGAGGTGTAGGGCTAATCTACGTGCGCTCACACTCTGTGTCCCCGAGAAGGTTTCACGGAGCAGAAGGCATCACCGACCGCTACCACGTGTGTGCACCAAAGAAGCCCTGTGCCGTGGGTGTTCTCAGGCCGACAGCGAAGACCTAGGTGTGTGCTGCACCCGCGCTCGGTGGTTCACACGTTGCGTGACCCCTGTGCCTTTGGAAGATGTTCAGAGCGGGTGGCACCTGCGTGCTGCGAGCGCAAGAGGTGTAGAGTGTAGAGGCCTTTCACACTGGAGGAAGGGCTTGCGTCTCGTGGAGAGAACGTGTACGTCGCCCGGGAGATGGAGGCGCGCTCTTGACACCATTTCCTCTGCCCGTTTAAAACACAAGTGTTTGTACTCGATCTGGGCTGCCTGGTGAAACGCTTGGCAGTCCGCATCACCCTGAGCACCCCTCCTGAAGTTTGATTCGTAGCTGGGTGAACTCGGGCTTCAGAGGCTTAGATGAGACCAAACGTGTTCAGCTTGTGGCGAAAGCCTTTGACCAGAGGCATATACGCTTGTGCTTGGGGCGAGGGCTAGGCAAGAACGTTTACACCCCGGGTTTTTATCTTTACCCTAAGCTGTGTCCCTTTTGGCTGCAGCAGGCGGAGAGAACCCGCGGAGAGAGAACAGCTGCGAGGTGGATGCACAGAACAGTCACCTCGACACCAGCCCCGGGGTCCCAAGCAACGATCCTTCCCCGGAGGGTACTTAACCCACCCCGGGATTCAAGCAGGGAGTTCGCCTTGTCCAACTCGCACAGGAGACTGGCATGAGATGTAGGGCTCATCTACTTGCGTTCACACTATGTGGCCCGGAGAAGTTCTCACGGAGCCGAATGCAGCACCCTTCCTCCACCACGTGTGTACACAAAGGAGCGCTGGGCAGTGGGTGTTCTCAAGGCCAAGAGAGAAGCCCTTGTTCTGTGCTGCACCTGCTGGGTGGTTCAAAGGTTTTCTGACCTTCCTGCTCTGGAAGATTTTCAGAGCTGAGGCTGCGCCTGGGCTACGAAAGCGGAGAGGCGTAGAGGCCTTTCACACTGAAGGCGTGGGCCTGTTTCCCGTGGAGAAAGTGTACGTCGCCCAACCCCCACCCCCACCCCACCCCACCCCACCCCAACCCACCCCCAGCTGGAGGCGTGCGGGTTTGACACCATTTTGTCCTGCCCATGGAAAATACAAAGAGGCGTACATGATTTGGGCTGTCTGGTGAGAGAATTTTGAAGCGGCGGCACCCTGAGTACCTTTCCCGAAGTTTGCTTCCTAGCTGGTTAAACTCGGCTTTCAGAGGCGAGATGAGAACAAACTTGCTCCGCGTGCGGCGAAGTGCCCTGATGCCCTGCCCTAAATGTTTGAGCTTCTGGCCAGCGTCACGCAAGTACTTTGACACGTAGGAGTCTCCCTTTTACTCCAAGCTGTCCCTGTTGGCTGAAGCAGTCGGCGTGTCTGTATCGCAGCCTGGGAGGCCGGGCGTTGGGGGAGTCTGCCAAGTGACTGGCCTCCATTTATAGCTAACTGAGAAACTGCGTCGAAGCTTTCGGGAGCCTCTTACAGGGAATGGTTGCAGTTGGGAATTGGAGACTGTGCTGGCAAACGTCAGCAGCTCCTCTCCCTCGGAGGGCTCTTGGTGTGCCGACTCCTAACAGCCAGCACGGTCCCCAGCTCGTGAACGGTCCCATTGCGAGCCGGTCTCGTCCGTGAAAGAGCCACGTGAGGCTGAGCTCCAACAGTCGGGCTCCACACCTGGAGCCTTTGGGACAGGGCAGTCCTGAGCCGATGTGCCCACCAGGGGACGCGACCAAAGTTTACGTACCACAGGAAAGCGCAATCAAGGCCTCGTGTTCTCTCCATGAAAGGAACGTGCGCTTGAAGGGTGATGCGTCAGCGTGCACCGTGAACAGCTCGCTGGTACGCCTGTCTTTGCCCCCTCTCACGGTCTCACGCACCCGGGCTCAGTTCCGTGCAGGAACGCTGAGTGGGAGCGCCAGCCTCGCTGCTGGACTCTAAAGCCTTCCACCCCCTAATGGCAGGTTGTGTGTGTCTCTCACGTGGGGGGAGGAATGAGGTCGCCCACAGAGGTTCTGCCATGAAAGATCTAAAGACGCACGCTGCTGAGGAGCTTGTTCCTCATGGAGCGTCCCCGAAGGCCAGAAGAATGCCGACGGTCTCTTTCAAAGCTGCCGGACGCTCTGCCGTTCTAGGCCTGAGATACGGACCCTGTGACGGCACCGTAACCCCGCGAGATTCAGGAGACATTGCCAGTGCGAGTGGCAATCCGGAAGGAAGAGCCTCCAAGGCGGAGTGTCCTTTCCTGTACAAAACGGCGCCCAAGTGGCTGAGGCAGGGAGCATTTTCCTTCACAGAACCGGCATCCTCGTATGCCTGTGGGTTGCTCTAAAGAAACGACACTGTGAGCAACCTCTTCGAAAAGGCCTTCGCAAGCGACTTGGAGACAACAGCAGCGCAGTGGAGGCACAGACCGTTATCCTAGAGAGCAGCACAGTGTCTCTAGCAGCGATCGCTTCCCGGAGGATACTTAAGCCACACCGAGATTCCAGCAGGGAGTTTTGCCTTATAGCAGTACAACTCACTCAAGAAAGAGGGATGAGGTGTAGGGCTAATCTACGTGCGCTCACGCTCTGTGTCCCCGAGAAGGTTTCACGGAGCAGAAGGCATCACCGACCGCTACCACGTGTGTGCACCAAAGAAGCCCTGTGCCGTGGGTGTTCTCAGGCCGACAGCGAAGACCTAGGTGTGTGCTGCACCCGCGCTCGGTGGTTCACACGTTGCGTGACCCCTGTGCCTTTGGAAGATGTTCAGAGCGGGTGGCACCTGCGTGCTGCGAGCGCAAGAGGTGTAGAGTGTAGAGGCCTTTCACACTGGAGGAAGGGCTTGCGTCTCGTGGAGAGAACGTGTACGTCGCCCGGGAGATGGAGGCGCGCTCTTGACACCATTTCCTCTGCCCGTTTAAAACACAAGTGTTTGTACTCGATCTGGGCTGCCTGGTGAAACGCTTGGCAGTCCGCATCACCCTGAGCACCTCTCCTGAAGTTTGATTCGTAGCTGGGTGAACTCGGGCTTCAGAGGCTTAGATGAGACCAAACGTGTTCAGCTTGTGGTGAAAGCCTTTGACCAGAGGCATATACGCTTTTGCTTGGGGCGAGGGCTAGGCAAGAACGTTTACACCCCGGGTTTTTATCTTTACCCTAAGCTGTGTCCCTTTTGGCTGCAGCAGGCGGAGAGAACCCGCGGAGAGAGAACAGCTGCGAGGTGGATGCACAGAACAGTCACCTCGACACCAGCCCCGGGGTCCCAAGCAACGATCCTTCCCCGGAGGGTACTTAACCCACCCCGGGATTCAAGCAGGGAGTTCGCCTTGTCCAACTCGCACAGGAGACTGGCATGAGATGTAGGGCTCATCTACTTGCGTTCACACTACGTGGCCCGGAGAAGTTCTCACGGAGCCGAATGCAGCACCCTTCCTCCACCACGTGTGTACACAAAGGAGCGCTGGGCAGTGGGTGTTCTCAAGGCCAAGAGAGAAGCCCTTGTTCTGTGCTGCACCTGCTGGGTGGTTCAAAGGTTTTCTGACCTTCCTGCTCTGGAAGCTTTTCAGAGCTGAGGCTGCGCCTGGGCTGCGAAAGCGGAGAGGCGTAGAGGCCTTTCACACTGAAGGCGTGGGCCTGTTTCCCATGGAGAAAGTGTACGTCGCCCAACCCCCACCCCCACCCCACCCCACCCCACCCCAACCCACCCCCAGCTGGAGGCGTGCGGGTTTGACACCATTTTGTCCTGCCCATGGAAAATACAAAGAGGCGTACACGATTTGGGCTGTCTGGTGAGAGAATTTTGAAGCGGCGGCACCCTGAGTACCTTTCCCGAAGTTTGCTTCCTAGCTGGTTAAACTCGGCTTTCAGAGGCGAGATGAGAACAAACTTGCTCCGCGTGCGGCGAAGTGCCCTGATGCCCTGCCCTAAATGTTTGAGCTTCTGGCCAGCGTCACGCAAGTACTTTGACACGTAGGAGTCTCCCTTTTACTCCAAGCTGTCCCTGTTGGCTGAAGCAGTCGGCGTGTCTGTATCGCAGCCTGGGAGGCCGGGCGTTGGGGGAGTCTGCCAAGTGACTGGCCTCCATTTATAGCTAACTGAGAAACTGCGTCGAAGCTTTCGGGAGCCTCTTACAGGGAATGGTTGCAGTTGGGAATTGGAGACTGTGCTGGCAAACGTCAGCAGCTCCTCTCCCTCGGAGGGCTCTTGGTGTGCCGACTCCTAACAGCCAGCACGGTCCCCAGCTCGTGAACGGTCCCATTGCGAGCCGGTCTCGTCCGTGAAAGAGCCACGTGAGGCTGAGCTCCAACAGTCGGGCTCCACACCTGGAGCCTTTGGGACAGGGCAGTCCTGAGCCGATGTGCCCACCAGGGGATGCGACCAAAGTTTACGTACCACAGGAAAGCGCAATCAAGGCCTCGTGTTCTCTCCATGAAAGGAACGTGAGCTTGAAGGGTGATGCGTCAGCGTGCACCGTGAACAGCTCGCTGGTACGCCTGTCTTTGCCCCCTCTCACGGTCTCACGCACCCGGGCTCAGTTCCGTGCAGGAACGCTGAGTGGGAGCGCCAGCCTCGCTGCTGGACTCTAAAGCCTTCCACCCCCTAATGGCAGGTTGTGTGTGTCTCTCACGTGGGGGGAGGAATGAGGTCGCCCACAGAGGTTCTGCCATGAAAGATCTAAAGACGCACGCTGCTGAGGAGCTTGTTCCTCATGGAGCGTCCCCGAAGGCCAGAAGAATGCCGACGGTCTCTTTCAAAGCTGCCGGACGCTCTGCCGTTCTAGGCCTGAGATACGGACCCTGTGACGGCACCGTAACCCCGCGAGATTCAGGAGACATCGCCAGTGCGAGTGGCAATCCGGAAGGAAGAGCCTCCAAGGCGGAGTGTCCTTTCCTGTACAAAACGGCGCCCAAGTGGCTGAGGCAGGGAGCATTTTCCTTCACAGAACCGGCATCCTCGTATGCCTGTGGGTTGCTCTAAAGAAACGACACTGTGAGCAACCTCTTCGAAAAGGCCTTCGCAAGCGACTTGGAGACAACAGCAGCGCAGTGGAGGCACAGACCGTTATCCTAGAGAGCAGCACAGTGTCTCTAGCAGCGATCGCTTCCCGGAGGATACTTAAGCCACACCGAGATTCCAGCAGGGAGTTTTGCCTTATAGCAGTACAACTCACTCAAGAAAGAGGGATGAGGTGTAGGGCTAATCTACGTGCGCTCACGCTCTGTGTCCCCGAGAAGGTTTCACGGAGCAGAAGGCATCACCGACCGCTACCACGTGTGTGCACCAAAGAAGCCCTGTGCCGTGGGTGTTCTCAGGCCGACAGCGAAGACCTAGGTGTGTGCTGCACCCGCGCTCGGTGGTTCACACGTTGCGTGACCCCTGTGCCTTTGGAAGATGTTCAGAGCGGGTGGCACCTGCGTGCTGCGAGCGCAAGAGGTGTAGAGTGTAGAGGCCTTTCACACTGGAGGAAGGGCTTGCGTCTCGTGGAGAGAACGTGTACGTCGCCCGGGAGATGGAGGCGCGCTCTTGACACCATTTCCTCTGCCCGTTTAAAACACAAGTGTTTGTACTCGATCTGGGCTGCCTGGTGAAACGCTTGGCAGTCCGCATCACCCTGAGCACCTCTCCTGAAGTTTGATTCATAGCTGGGTGAACTCGGGCTTCAGAGGCTTAGATGAGACCAAACGTGTTCAGCTTGTGGCGAAAGCCTTTGACCAGAGGCATATACGCTTGTGCTTGGGGCGAGGGCTAGGCAAGAACGTTTACACCCCGGGTTTTTATCTTTACCCTAAGCTGTGTCCCTTTTGGCTGCAGCAGGCGGAGAGAACCCGCGGAGAGAGAACAGCTGCGAGGTGGATGCACAGAACAGTCACCTCGACACCAGCCCCGGGGTCCCAAGCAACGATCCTTCCCCGGAGGGTACTTAACCCACCCCGGGATTCAAGCAGGGAGTTCGCCTTGTCCAACTCGCACAGGAGACTGGCATGAGATGTAGGGCTCATCTACTTGCGTTCACACTACGTGGCCCGGAGAAGTTCTCACGGAGCCGAATGCAGCACCCTTCCTCCACCACGTGTGTACACAAAGGAGCGCTGGGCAGTGGGTGTTCTCAAGGCCAAGAGAGAAGCCCTTGTTCTGTGCTGCACCTGCTGGGTGGTTCAAAGGTTTTCTGACCTTCCTGCTCTGGAAGCTTTTCAGAGCTGAGGCTGCGCCTGGGCTGCGAAAGCGGAGAGGCGTAGAGGCCTTTCACACTGAAGGCGTGGGCCTGTTTCCCATGGAGAAAGTGTACGTCGCCCAACCCCCACCCCCACCCCACCCCACCCCACCCCAACCCACCCCCAGCTGGAGGCGTGCGGGTTGACACCATTTTGTCCTGCCCATGGAAAATACAAAGAGGCGTACACGATTTGGGCTGTCTGGTGAGAGAATTTTGAAGCGGCGGCACCCTGAGTACCTTTCCCGAAGTTTGCTTCCTAGCTGGTTAAACTCGGCTTTCAGAGGCGAGATGAGAACAAACTTGCTCCGCGTGCGGCGAAGTGCCCTGATGCCCTGCCCTAAATGTTTGAGCTTCTGGCCAGCGTCACGCAAGTACTTTGACACGTAGGAGTCTCCCTTTTACTCCAAGCTGTCCCTGTTGGCTGAAGCAGTCGGCGTGTCTGTATCGCAGCCTGGGAGGCCGGGCGTTGGGGGAGTCTGCCAAGTGACTGGCCTCCATTTATAGCTAACTGAGAAACTGCGTCGAAGCTTTCGGGAGCCTCTTACAGGGAATGGTTGCAGTTGGGAATTGGAGACTGTGCTGGCAAACGTCAGCAGCTCCTCTCCCTCGGAGGGCTCTTGGTGTGCCGACTCCTAACAGCCAGCACGGTCCCCAGCTCGTGAACGGTCCCATTGCGAGCCGGTCTCGTCCGTGAAAGAGCCACGTGAGGCTGAGCTCCAACAGTCGGGCTCCACACCTGGAGCCTTTGGGACAGGGCAGTCCTGAGCCGATGTGCCCACCAGGGGACGCGACCAAAGTTTACGTACCACAGGAAAGCGCAATCAAGGCCTCGTGTTCTCTCCATGAAAGGAACGTGAGCTTGAAGGGTGATGCGTCAGCGTGCACCGTGAACAGCTCGCTGGTACGCCTGTCTTTGCCCCCTCTCACGGTCTCACGCACCCGGGCTCAGTTCCGTGCAGGAACGCTGAGTGGGAGCGCCAGCCTCGCTGCTGGACTCTAAAGCCTTCCACCCCCTAATGGCAGGTTGTGTGTGTCTCTCACGTGGGGGGAGGAATGAGGTCGCCCACAGAGGTTCTGCCATGAAAGATCTAAAGACGCACGCTGCTGAGGAGCTTGTTCCTCATGGAGCGTCCCCGAAGGCCAGAAGAATGCCGACGGTCTCTTTCAAAGCTGCCGGATGCTCTGCCGTTCTAGGCCTGAGATACGGACCCTGTGACGGCACCGTAACCCCGCGAGATTCAGGAGACATCGCCAGTGCGAGTGGCAATCCGGAAGGAAGAGCCTCCAAGGCGGAGTGTCCTTTCCTGTACAAAACGGCGCCCAAGTGGCTGAGGCAGGGAGCATTTTCCTTCACAGAACCGGCATCCTCGTATGCCTGTGGGTTGCTCTAAAGAAACGACACTGTGAGCAACCTCTTCGAAAAGGCCTTCGCAAGCGACTTGGAGACAACAGCAGTGCAGTGGAGGCACAGACCGTTATCCTAGAGAGCAGCACAGTGTCTCTAGCAGCGATCGCTTCCCGGAGGATACTTAAGCCACACCGAGATTCCAGCAGGGAGTTTTGCCTTATAGCAGTACAACTCACTCAAGAAAGAGGGATGAGGTGTAGGGCTAATCTACGTGCGCTCACGCTCTGTGTCCCCGAGAAGGTTTCACGGAGCAGAAGGCATCACCGACCGCTACCACGTGTGTGCACCAAAGAAGCCCTGTGCCGTGGGTGTTCTCAGGCCGACAGCGAAGACCTAGGTGTGTGCTGCACCCGCGCTCGGTGGTTCACACGTTGCGTGACCCCTGTGCCTTTGGAAGATGTTCAGAGCGGGTGGCACCTGCGTGCTGCGAGCGCAAGAGGTGTAGAGTGTAGAGGCCTTTCACACTGGAGGAAGGGCTTGCGTCTCGTGGAGAGAACGTGTACGTCGCCCGGGAGATGGAGGCGCGCTCTTGACACCATTTCCTCTGCCCGTTTAAAACACAAGTGTTTGTACTCGATCTGGGCTGCCTGGTGAAACGCTTGGCAGTCCGCATCACCCTGAGCACCTCTCCTGAAGTTTGATTCGTAGCTGGGTGAACTCGGGCTTCAGAGGCTTAGATGAGACCAAACGTGTTCAGCTTGTGGCGAAAGCCTTTGACCAGAGGCATATACGCTTGTGCTTGGGGCGAGGGCTAGGCAAGAACGTTTACACCCCGGGTTTTTATCTTTACCCTAAGCTGTGTCCCTTTTGGCTGCAGCAGGCGGAGAGAACCCGCGGAGAGAGAACAGCTGCGAGGTGGATGCACAGAACAGTCACCTCGACACCAGCCCCGGGGTCCCAAGCAACGATCCTTCCCCGGAGGGTACTTAACCCACCCCGGGATTCAAGCAGGGAGTTCGCCTTGTCCAACTCGCACAGGAGACTGGCATGAGATGTAGGGCTCATCTACTTGCGTTCACACTACGTGGCCCGGAGAAGTTCTCACGGAGCCGAATGCAGCACCCTTCCTCCACCACGTGTGTACACAAATGAGCGCTGGGCAGTGGGTGTTCTCAAGGCCAAGAGAGAAGCCCTTGTTCTGTGCTGCACCTGCTGGGTGGTTCAAAGGTTTTCTGACCTTCCTGCTCTGGAAGCTTTTCAGAGCTGAGGCTGCGCCTGGGCTGCGAAAGCGGAGAGGCGTAGAGGCCTTTCACACTGAAGGCGTGGGCCTGTTTCCCATGGAGAAAGTGTACGTCGCCCAACCCCCACCCCCACCCCACCCCACCCCACCCCAACCCACCCCCAGCTGGAGGCGTGCGGGTTTGACACCATTTTGTCCTGCCCATGGAAAATACAAAGAGGCGTACACGATTTGGGCTGTCTGGTGAGAGAATTTTGAAGCGGCGGCACCCTGAGTACCTTTCCCGAAGTTTGCTTCCTAGCTGATTAAACTCGGCTTTCAGAGGCGAGATGAGAACAAACTTGCTCCGCGTGCGGCGAAGTGCCCTGATGCCCTGCCCTAAATGTTTGAGCTTCTGGCCAGCGTCACGCAAGTACTTTGACACGTAGGAGTCTCCCTTTTACTCCAAGCTGTCCCTGTTGGCTGAAGCAGTCGGCGTGTCTGTATCGCAGCCTGGGAGGCCGGGCGTTGGGGGAGTCTGTCAAGTGACTGGCCTCCATTTATAGCTAACTGAGAAACTGCGTCGAAGCTTTCGGGAGCCTCTTACAGGGAATGGTTGCAGTTGGGAATTGGAGACTGTGCTGGCAAACGTCAGCAGCTCCTCTCCCTCGGAGGGCTCTTGGTGTGCCGACTCCTAACAGCCAGCACGGTCCCCAGCTCGTGAACGGTCCCATTGCGAGCCGGTCTCGTCCGTGAAAGAGCCACGTGAGGCTGAGCTCCAACAGTCGGGCTCCACACCTGGAGCCTTTGGGACAGGGCAGTCCTGAGCCGATGTGCCCACCAGGGGACGCGACCAAAGTTTACGTACCACAGGAAAGCGCAATCAAGGCCTCGTGTTCTCTCCATGAAAGGAACGTGAGCTTGAAGGGTGATGCGTCAGCGTGCACCGTGAACAGCTCGCTGGTACGCCTGTCTTTGCCCCCTCTCACGGTCTCACACACCCGGGCTCAGTTCCGTGCAGGAACGCTGAGTGGGAGCGCCAGCCTCGCTGCTGGACTCTAAAGCCTTCCACCCCCTAATGGCAGGTTGTGTGTGTCTCTCACGTGGGGGGAGGAATGAGGTCGCCCACAGAGGTTCTGCCATGAAAGATCTAAAGACGCACGCTGCTGAGGAGCTTGTTCCTCATGGAGCGTCCCCGAAGGCCAGAAGAATGCCGACGGTCTCTTTCAAAGCTGCCGGACGCTCTGCCGTTCTAGGCCTGAGATACGGACCCTGTGACGGCACCGTAACCCCGCGAGATTCAGGAGACATCGCCAGTGCGAGTGGCAATCCGGAAGGAAGAGCCTCCAAGGCGGAGTGTCCTTTCCTGTACAAAACGGCGCCCAAGTGGCTGAGGCAGGGAGCATTTTCCTTCACAGAACCGGCATCCTCGTATGCCTGTGGGTTGCTCTAAAGAAACGACACTGTGAGCAACCTCTTCGAAAAGGCCTTCGCAAGCGACTTGGAGACAACAGCAGCGCAGTGGAGGCACAGACCGTTATCCTAGAGAGCAGCACAGTGTCTCTAGCAGCGATCGCTTCCCGGAGGATACTTAAGCCACACCGAGATTCCAGCAGGGAGTTTTGCCTTATAGCAGTACAACTCACTCAAGAAAGAGGGATGAGGTGTAGGGCTAATCTACGTGCGCTCACACTCTGTGTCCCCGAGAAGGTTTCACGGAGCAGAAGGCATCACCGACCGCTACCACGTGTGTGCACCAAAGAAGCCCTGTGCCGTGGGTGTTCTCAGGCCGACAGCGAAGACCTAGGTGTGTGCTGCACCCGCGCTCGGTGGTTCACACGTTGCGTGACCCCTGTGCCTTTGGAAGATGTTCAGAGCGGGTGGCACCTGCGTGCTGCGAGCGCAAGAGGTGTAGAGTGTAGAGGCCTTTCACACTGGAGGAAGGGCTTGCGTCTCGTGGAGAGAACGTGTACGTCGCCCGGGAGATGGAGGCGCGCTCTTGACACCATTTCCTCTGCCCGTTTAAAACACAAGTGTTTGTACTCGATCTGGGCTGCCTGGTGAAACGCTTGGCAGTCCGCATCACCCTGAGCACCTCTCCTGAAGTTTGATTCGTAGCTGGGTGAACTCGGGCTTCAGAGGCTTAGATGAGACCAAACGTGTTCAGCTTGTGGCGAAAGCCTTTGACCAGAGGCATATACGCTTGTGCTTGGGGCGAGGGCTAGGCAAGAACGTTTACACCCCGGGTTTTTATCTTTACCCTAAGCTGTGTCCCTTTTGGCTGCAGCAGGCGGAGAGAACCCGCGGAGAGAGAACAGCTGCGAGGTGGATGCACAGAACAGTCACCTCGACACCAGCCCCGGGGTCCCAAGCAACGATCCTTCCCCGGAGGGTACTTAACCCACCCCGGGATTCAAGCAGGGAGTTCGCCTTGTCCAACTCGCACAGGAGACTGGCATGAGATGTAGGGCTCATCTACTTGCGTTCACACTACGTGGCCCGGAGAAGTTCTCACGGAGCCGAATGCAGCACCCTTCCTCCACCACGTGTGTACACAAATGAGCGCTGGGCAGTGGGTGTTCTCAAGGCCAAGAGAGAAGCCCTTGTTCTGTGCTGCACCTGCTGGGTGGTTCAAAGGTTTTCTGACCTTCCTGCTCTGGAAGCTTTTCAGAGCTGAGGCTGCGCCTGGGCTGCGAAAGCGGAGAGGCGTAGAGGCCTTTCACACTGAAGGCGTGGGCCTGTTTCCCATGGAGAAAGTGTACGTCGCCCAACCCCCACCCCCACCCCACCCCACCCCACCCCAACCCACCCCCAGCTGGAGGCGTGCGGGTTTGACACCATTTTGTCCTGCCCATGGAAAATACAAAGAGGCGTACACGATTTGGGCTGTCTGGTGAGAGAATTTTGAAGCGGCGGCACCCTGAGTACCTTTCCCGAAGTTTGCTTCCTAGCTGATTAAACTCGGCTTTCAGAGGCGAGATGAGAACAAACTTGCTCCGCGTGCGGCGAAGTGCCCTGATGCCCTGCCCTAAATGTTTGAGCTTCTGGCCAGCGTCACGCAAGTACTTTGACACGTAGGAGTCTCCCTTTTACTCCAAGCTGTCCCTGTTGGCTGAAGCAGTCGGCGTGTCTGTATCGCAGCCTGGGAGGCCGGGCGTTGGGGGAGTCTGTCAAGTGACTGGCCTCCATTTATAGCTAACTGAGAAACTGCGTCGAAGCTTTCGGGAGCCTCTTACAGGGAATGGTTGCAGTTGGGAATTGGAGACTGTGCTGGCAAACGTCAGCAGCTCCTCTCCCTCGGAGGGCTCTTGGTGTGCCGACTCCTAACAGCCAGCACGGTCCCCAGCTCGTGAACGGTCCCATTGCGAGCCGGTCTCGTCCGTGAAAGAGCCACGTGAGGCTGAGCTCCAACAGTCGGGCTCCACACCTGGAGCCTTTGGGACAGGGCAGTCCTGAGCCGATGTGCCCACCAGGGGACGCGACCAAAGTTTACGTACCACAGGAAAGCGCAATCAAGGCCTCGTGTTCTCTCCATGAAAGGAACGTGAGCTTGAAGGGTGATGCGTCAGCGTGCACCGTGAACAGCTCGCTGGTACGCCTGTCTTTGCCCCCTCTCACGGTCTCACACACCCGGGCTCAGTTCCGTGCAGGAACGCTGAGTGGGAGCGCCAGCCTCGCTGCTGGACTCTAAAGCCTTCCACCCCCTAATGGCAGGTTGTGTGTGTCTCTCACGTGGGGGGAGGAATGAGGTCGCCCACAGAGGTTCTGCCATGAAAGATCTAAAGACGCACGCTGCTGAGGAGCTTGTTCCTCATGGAGCGTCCCCGAAGGCCAGAAGAATGCCGACGGTCTCTTTCAAAGCTGCCGGACGCTCTGCCGTTCTAGGCCTGAGATACGGACCCTGTGACGGCACCGTAACCCCGCGAGATTCAGGAGACATCGCCAGTGCGAGTGGCAATCCGGAAGGAAGAGCCTCCAAGGCGGAGTGTCCTTTCCTGTACAAAACGGCGCCCAAGTGGCTGAGGCAGGGAGCATTTTCCTTCACAGAACCGGCATCCTCGTATGCCTGTGGGTTGCTCTAAAGAAACGACACTGTGAGCAACCTCTTCGAAAAGGCCTTCGCAAGCGACTTGGAGACAACAGCAGCGCAGTGGAGGCACAGACCGTTATCCTAGAGAGCAGCACAGTGTCTCTAGCAGCGATCGCTTCCCGGAGGATACTTAAGCCACACCGAGATTCCAGCAGGGAGTTTTGCCTTATAGCAGTACAACTCACTCAAGAAAGAGGGATGAGGTGTAGGGCTAATCTACGTGCGCTCACACTCTGTGTCCCCGAGAAGGTTTCACGGAGCAGAAGGCATCACCGACCGCTACCACGTGTGTGCACCAAAGAAGCCCTGTGCCGTGGGTGTTCTCAGGCCGACAGCGAAGACCTAGGTGTGTGCTGCACCCGCGCTCGGTGGTTCACACGTTGCGTGACCCCTGTGCCTTTGGAAGATGTTCAGAGCGGGTGGCACCTGCGTGCTGCGAGCGCAAGAGGTGTAGAGTGTAGAGGCCTTTCACACTGGAGGAAGGGCTTGCGTCTCGTGGAGAGAACGTGTACGTCGCCCGGGAGATGGAGGCGCGCTCTTGACACCATTTCCTCTGCCCGTTTAAAACACAAGTGTTTGTACTCGATCTGGGCTGCCTGGTGAAACGCTTGGCAGTCCGCATCACCCTGAGCACCTCTCCTGAAGTTTGATTCGTAGCTGGGTGAACTCGGGCTTCAGAGGCTTAGATGAGACCAAACGTGTTCAGCTTGTGGCGAAAGCCTTTGACCAGAGGCATATACGCTTGTGCTTGGGGCGAGGGCTAGGCAAGAATGTTTACACCCCGGGTTTTTATCTTTACCCTAAGCTGTGTCCCTTTTGGCTGCAGCAGGCGGAGAGAACCCGCGGAGAGAGAACAGCTGCGAGGTGGATGCACAGAACAGTCACCTCGACACCAGCCCCGGGGTCCCAAGCAACGATCCTTCCCCGGAGGGTACTTAACCCACCCCGGGATTCAAGCAGGGAGTTCGCCTTGTCCAACTCGCACAGGAGACTGGCATGAGATGTAGGGCTCATCTACTTGCGTTCACACTACGTGGCCCGGAGAAGTTCTCACGGAGCCGAATGCAGCACCCTTCCTCCACCACGTGTGTACACAAAGGAGCGCTGGGCAGTGGGTGTTCTCAAGGCCAAGAGAGAAGCCCTTGTTCTGTGCTGCACCTGCTGGGTGGTTCAAAGGTTTTCTGACCTTCCTGCTCTGGAAGCTTTTCAGAGCTGAGGCTGCGCCTGGGCTGCGAAAGCGGAGAGGCGTAGAGGCCTTTCACACTGAAGGCGTGGGCCTGTTTCCCGTGGAGAAAGTGTACGTCGCCCAACCCCCACCCCCACCCCACCCCACCCCACCCCAACCCACCCCCAGCTGGAGGCGTGCGGGTTTGACACCATTTTGTCCTGCCCATGGAAAATACAAAGAGGCGTACACGATTTGGGCTGTCTGGTGAGAGAATTTTGAAGCGGCGGCACCCTGAGTACCTTTCCCGAAGTTTGCTTCCTAGCTGGTTAAACTCGGCTTTCAGAGGCGAGATGAGAACAAACTTGCTCCGCGTGCGGCGAAGTGCCCTGATGCCCTGCCCTAAATGTTTGAGCTTCTGGCCAGCGTCACGCAAGTACTTTGACACGTAGGAGTCTCCCTTTTACTCCAAGCTGTCCCTGTTGGCTGAAGCAGTCGGCGTGTCTGTATCGCAGCCTGGGAGGCCGGGCGTTGGGGGAGTCTGCCAAGTGACTGGCCTCCATTTATAGCTAACTGAGAAACTGCGTCGAAGCTTTCGGGAGCCTCTTACAGGGAATGGTTGCAGTTGGGAATTGGAGACTGTGCTGGCAAACGTCAGCAGCTCCTCTCCCTCGGAGGGCTCTTGGTGTGCCGACTCCTAACAGCCAGCACGGTCCCCAGCTCGTGAACGGTCCCATTGCGAGCCGGTCTCGTCCGTGAAAGAGCCACGTGAGGCTGAGCTCCAACAGTCGGGCTCCACACCTGGAGCCTTTGGGACAGGGCAGTCCTGAGCCGATGTGCCCACCAGGGGACGCGACCAAAGTTTACGTACCACAGGAAAGCGCAATCAAGGCCTCGTGTTCTCTCCATGAAAGGAACGTGAGCTTGAAGGGTGATGCGTCAGCGTGCACCGTGAACAGCTCGCTGGTACGCCTGTCTTTGCCCCCTCTCACGGTCTCACACACCCGGGCTCAGTTCCGTGCAGGAACGCTGAGTGGGAGCGCCAGCCTCACTGCTGGACTCTAAAGCCTTCCACCCCCTAATGGCAGGTTGTGTGTGTCTCTCACGTGGGGGGAGGAATGAGGTCGCCCACAGAGGTTCTGCCATGAAAGATCTAAAGACGCACGCTGCTGAGGAGCTTGTTCCTCATGGAGCGTCCCCGAAGGCCAGAAGAATGCCGACGGTCTCTTTCAAAGCTGCCAGACGCTCTGTCGTTCTAGGCCTGAGATACGGACCCTGTGACGGCACCGTAACCCCGCGAGATTCAGGAGACATCGCCAGTGCGAGTGGCAATCCGGAAGGAAGAGCCTCCAAGGCGGAGTGTCCTTTCCTGTACAAAACGGCGCCCAAGTGGCTGAGGCAGGGAGCATTTTCCTTCACAGAACCGGCATCCTCGTATGCCTGTGGGTTGCTCTAAAGAAACGACACTGTGAGCAACCTCTTCGAAAAGGCCTTCGCAAGCGACTTGGAGACAACAGCAGCGCAGTGGAGGCACAGACCGTTATCCTAGAGAGCAGCACAGTGTCTCTAGCAGCGATCGCTTCCCGGAGGATACTTAAGCCACACCGAGATTCCAGCAGGGAGTTTTGCCTTATAGCAGTACAACTCACTCAAGAAAGAGGGATGAGGTGTAGGGCTAATCTACGTGCGCTCACGCTCTGTGTCCCCGAGAAGGTTTCACGGAGCAGAAGGCATCACCGACCGCTACCACGTGTGTGCACCAAAGAAGCCCTGTGCCGTGGGTGTTCTCAGGCCGACAGCGAAGACCTAGGTGTGTGCTGCACCCGCGCTCGGTGGTTCACACGTTGCGTGACCCCTGTGCCTTTGGAAGATGTTCAGAGCGGGTGGCACCTGCGTGCTGCGAGCGCAAGAGGTGTAGAGTGTAGAGGCCTTTCACACTGGAGGAAGGGCTTGCGTCTCGTGGAGAGAACGTGTACATCGCCCGGGAGATGGAGGCGCGCTCTTGACACCATTTCCTCTGCCCGTTTAAAACACAAGTGTTTGTACTCGATCTGGGCTGCCTGGTGAAACGCTTGGCAGTCCGCATCACCCTGAGCACCTCTCCTGAAGTTTGATTCGTAGCTGGGTGAACTCGGGCTTCAGAGGCTTAGATGAGACCAAACGTGTTCAGCTTGTGGCGAAAGCCTTTGACCAGAGGCATATACGCTTGTGCTTGGGGCGAGGGCTAGGCAAGAATGTTTACACCCCGGGTTTTTATCTTTACCCTAAGCTGTGTCCCTTTTGGCTGCAGCAGGCGGAGAGAACCCGCGGAGAGAGAACAGCTGCGAGGTGGATGCACAGAACAGTCACCTCGACACCAGCCCCGGGGTCCCAAGCAACGATCCTTCCCCGGAGGGTACTTAACCCACCCCGGGATTCAAGCAGGGAGTTCGCCTTGTCCAACTCGCACAGGAGACTGGCATGAGATGTAGGGCTCATCTACTTGCGTTCACACTACGTGGCCCGGAGAAGTTCTCACGGAGCCGAATGCAGCACCCTTCCTCCACCACGTGTGTACACAAAGGAGCGCTGGGCAGTGGGTGTTCTCAAGGCCAAGAGAGAAGCCCTTGTTCTGTGCTGCACCTGCTGGGTGGTTCAAAGGTTTTCTGACCTTCCTGCTCTGGAAGCTTTTCAGAGCTGAGGCTGCGCCTGGGCTGTGAAAGCGGAGAGGCGTAGAGGCCTTTCACACTGAAGGCGTGGGCCTGTTTCCCATGGAGAAAGTGTACGTCGCCCAACCCCCACCCCCACCCCACCCCACCCCACCCCAACCCACCCCCAGCTGGAGGCGTGCGGGTTTGACACCATTTTGTCCTGCCCATGGAAAATACAAAGAGGCGTACACGATTTGGGCTGTCTGGTGAGAGAATTTTGAAGCGGCGGCACCCTGAGTACCTTTCCCGAAGTTTGCTTCCTAGCTGGTTAAACTCGGCTTTCAGAGGCGAGATGAGAACAAACTTGCTCCGCGTGCGGCGAAGTGCCCTGATGCCCTGCCCTAAATGTTTGAGCTTCTGGCCAGCGTCACGCAAGTACTTTGACACGTAGGAGTCTCCCTTTTACTCCAAGCTGTCCCTGTTGGCTGAAGCAGTCGGCGTGTCTGTATCGCAGCCTGGGAGGCCGGGCGTTGGAGGAGTCTGCCAAGTGACTGGCCTCCATTTATAGCTAACTGAGAAACTGCGTCGAAGCTTTCGGGAGCCTCTTACAGGGAATGGTTGCAGTTGGGAATTGGAGACTGTGCTGGCAAACGTCAGCAGCTCCTCTCCCTCGGAGGGCTCTTGGTGTGCCGACTCCTAACAGCCAGCACGGTCCCCAGCTCGTGAACGGTCCCATTGCGAGCCGGTCTCGTCCGTGAAAGAGCCACGTGAGGCTGAGCTCCAACAGTCGGGCTCCACACCTGGAGCCTTTGGGACAGGGCAGTCCTGAGCCGATGTGCCCACCAGGGGACGCGACCAAAGTTTACGTACCACAGGAAAGCGCAATCAAGGCCTCGTGTTCTCTCCATGAAAGGAACGTGAGCTTGAAGGGTGATGCGTCAGCGTGCACCGTGAACAGCTCGCTGGTACGCCTGTCTTTGCCCCCTCTCACGGTCTCACGCACCCGGGCTCAGTTCCGTGCAGGAACGCTGAGTGGGAGCGCCAGCCTCGCTGCTGGACTCTAAAGCCTTCCACCCCCTAATGGCAGGTTGTGTGTGTCTCTCACGTGGGGGGAGGAATGAGGTCGCCCACAGAGGTTCTGCCATGAAAGATCTAAAGACGCACGCTGCTGAGGAGCTTGTTCCTCATGGAGCGTCCCCGAAGGCCAGAAGAATGCCGACGGTCTCTTTCAAAGCTGCCAGACGCTCTGCCGTTCTAGGCCTGAGATACGGACCCTGTGACGGCACCGTAACCCCGCGAGATTCAGGAGACATCGCCAGTGCGAGTGGCAATCCGGAAGGAAGAGCCTCCAAGGCGGAGTGTCCTTTCCTGTACAAAACGGCGCCCAAGTGGCTGAGGCAGGGAGCATTTTCCTTCACAGAACCGGCATCCTCGTATGCCTGTGGGTTGCTCTAAAGAAACGACACTGTGAGCAACCTCTTCGAAAAGGCCTTCGCAAGCGACTTGGAGACAACAGCAGCGCAGTGGAGGCACAGACCGTTATCCTAGAGAGCAGCACAGTGTCTCTAGCAGCGATCGCTTCCCGGAGGATACTTAAGCCACACCGAGATTCCAGCAGGGAGTTTTGCCTTATAGCAGTACAACTCACTCAAGAAAGAGGGATGAGGTGTAGGGCTAATCTACGTGCGCTCACGCTCTGTGTCCCCGAGAAGGTTTCACGGAGCAGAAGGCATCACCGACCGCTACCACGTGTGTGCACCAAAGAAGCCCTGTGCCGTGGGTGTTCTCAGGCCGACAGCGAAGACCTAGGTGTGTGCTGCACCCGCGCTCGGTGGTTCACACGTTGCGTGACCCCTGTGCCTTTGGAAGATGTTCAGAGCGGGTGGCACCTGCGTGCTGCGAGCGCAAGAGGTGTAGAGTGTAGAGGCCTTTCACACTGGAGGAAGGGCTTGCGTCTCGTGGAGAGAACATGTACGTCGCCCGGGAGATGGAGGCGCGCTCTTGACACCATTTCCTCTGCCCGTTTAAAACACAAGTGTTTGTACTCGATCTGGGCTGCCTGGTGAAACGCTTGGCAGTCCGCATCACCCTGAGCACCCCTCCTGAAGTTTGATTCGTAGCTGGGTGAACTCGGGCTTCAGAGGCTTAGATGAGACCAAACGTGTTCAGCTTGTGGCGAAAGCCTTTGACCAGAGGCATATACGCTTGTGCTTGGGGCGAGGGCTAGGCAAGAACGTTTACACCCCGGGTTTTTATCTTTACCCTAAGCTGTGTCCCTTTTGGCTGCAGCAGGCGGAGAGAACCCGCGGAGAGAGAACAGCTGCGAGGTGGATGCACAGAACAGTCACCTCGACACCAGCCCCGGGGTCCCAAGCAACGATCCTTCCCCGGAGGGTACTTAACCCACCCCGGGATTCAAGCAGGGAGTTCGCCTTGTCCAACTCGCACAGGAGACTGGCATGAGATGTAGGGCTCATCTACTTGCGTTCACACTACGTGGCCCGGAGAAGTTCTCACGGAGCCGAATGCAGCACCCTTCCTCCACCACGTGTGTACACAAAGGAGCGCTGGGCAGTGGGTGTTCTCAAGGCCAAGAGAGAAGCCCTTGTTCTGTGCTGCACCTGCTGGGTGGTTCAAAGGTTTTCTGACCTTCCTGCTCTGGAAGCTTTTCAGAGCTGAGGCTGCGCCTGGGCTGCGAAAGCGGAGAGGCGTAGAGGCCTTTCACACTGAAGGCGTGGGCCTGTTTCCCGTGGAGAAAGTGTACGTCGCCCAACCCCCACCCCCACCCCACCCCACCCCACCCCAACCCACCCCCAGCTGGAGGCGTGCGGGTTTGACACCATTTTGTCCTGCCCATGGAAAATACAAAGAGGCGTACACGATTTGGGCTGTCTGGTGAGAGAATTTTGAAGCGGCGGCACCCTGAGTACCTTTCCCGAAGTTTGCTTCCTAGCTGGTTAAACTCGGCTTTCAGAGGCGAGATGAGAACAAACTTGCTCCGCGTGCGGCGAAGTGCCCTGATGCCCTGCCCTAAATGTTTGAGCTTCTGGCCAGCGTCACGCAAGTACTTTGACACGTAGG
This sequence comes from Orcinus orca, assembly GCF_937001465.1. Classification (NCBI taxonomy): domain Eukaryota; kingdom Metazoa; phylum Chordata; class Mammalia; order Artiodactyla; family Delphinidae; genus Orcinus; species Orcinus orca. The sequence continues at coordinate 217,218 of NW_026043876.1, forward strand.
AGTCTCCCTTTTACTCCAAGCTGTCCCTGTTGGCTGAAGCAGTCGGCGTGTCTGTATCGCAGCCTGGGAGGCCGGGCGTTGGGGGAGTCTGCCAAGTGACTGGCCTCCATTTATAGCTAACTGAGAAACTGCGTCGAAGCTTTCGGGAGCCTCTTACAGGGAATGGTTGCAGTTGGGAATTGGAGACTGTGCTGGCAAACGTCAGCAGCTCCTCTCCCTCGGAGGGCTCTTGGTGTGCCGACTCCTAACAGCCAGCACGGTCCCCAGCTCGTGAACGGTCCCATTGCGAGCCGGTCTCGTCCGTGAAAGAGCCACGTGAGGCTGAGCTCCAACAGTCGGGCTCCACACCTGGAGCCTTTGGGACAGGGCAGTCCTGAGCCGATGTGCCCACCAGGGGACGCGACCAAAGTTTACGTACCACAGGAAAGCGCAATCAAGGCCTCGTGTTCTCTCCATGAAAGGAACGTGAGCTTGAAGGGTGATGCGTCAGCGTGCACCGTGAACAGCTCGCTGGTACGCCTGTCTTTGCCCCCTCTCACGGTCTCACGCACCCGGGCTCAGTTCCGTGCAGGAACGCTGAGTGGGAGCGCCAGCCTCGCTGCTGGACTCTAAAGCCTTCCACCCCCTAATGGCAGGTTGTGTGTGTCTCTCACGTGGGGGGAGGAATGAGGTCGCCCACAGAGGTTCTGCCATGAAAGATCTAAAGACGCACGCTGCTGAGGAGCTTGTTCCTCATGGAGCGTCCCCGAAGGCCAGAAGAATGCCGACGGTCTCTTTCAAAGCTGCCGGACGCTCTGCCGTTCTAGGCCTGAGATACGGACCCTGTGACGGCACCGTAACCCCGCGAGATTCAGGAGACATCGCCAGTGCGAGTGGCAATCCGGAAGGAAGAGCCTCCAAGGTGGAGTGTCCTTTCCTGTACAAAACGGCGCCCAAGTGGCTGAGGCAGGGAGCATTTTCCTTCACAGAACCGGCATCCTCGTATGCCTGTGGGTTGCTCTAAAGAAACGACACTGTGAGCAACCTCTTCGAAAAGGCCTTCGCAAGCGACTTGGAGACAACAGCAGCGCAGTGGAGGCACAGACCGTTATCCTAGAGAGCAGCACAGTGTCTCTAGCAGCGATCGCTTCCCGGAGGATACTTAAGCCACACCGAGATTCCAGCAGGGAGTTTTGCCTTATAGCAGTACAACTCACTCAAGAAAGAGGGATGAGGTGTAGGGCTAATCTACGTGCGCTCACGCTCTGTGTCCCCGAGAAGGTTTCACGGAGCAGAAGGCATCACCGACCGCTACCACGTGTGTGCACCAAAGAAGCCCTGTGCCGTGGGTGTTCTCAGGCCGACAGCGAAGACCTAGGTGTGTGCTGCACCCGCGCTCGGTGGTTCACACGTTGCGTGACCCCTGTGCCTTTGGAAGATGTTCAGAGCGGGTGGCACCTGCGTGCTGCGAGCGCAAGAGGTGTAGAGTGTAGAGGCCTTTCACACTGGAGGAAGGGCTTGCGTCTCGTGGAGAGAACGTGTACGTCGCCCGGGAGATGGAGGCGCGCTCTTGACACCATTTCCTCTGCCCGTTTAAAACACAAGTGTTTGTACTCGATCTGGGCTGCCTGGTGAAACGCTTGGCAGTCCGCATCACCCTGAGCACCTCTCCTGAAGTTTGATTCGTAGCTGGGTGAACTCGGGCTTCAGAGGCTTAGATGAGACCAAACGTGTTCAGCTTGTGGCGAAAGCCTTTGACCAGAGGCATATACGCTTGTGCTTGGGGCGAGGGCTAGGCAAGAACGTTTACACCCCGGGTTTTTATCTTTACCCTAAGCTGTGTCCCTTTTGGCTGCAGCAGGCGGAGAGAACCCGCGGAGAGAGAACAGCTGCGAGGTGGATGCACAGAACAGTCACCTCGACACCAGCCCCGGGGTCCCAAGCAACGATCCTTCCCCGGAGGGTACTTAACCCACCCCGGGATTCAAGCAGGGAGTTCGCCTTGTCCAACTCGCACAGGAGACTGGCATGAGATGTAGGGCTCATCTACTTGCGTTCACACTACGTGGCCCGGAGAAGTTCTCACGGAGCCGAATGCAGCACCCTTCCTCCACCACGTGTGTACACAAAGGAGCGCTGGGCAGTGGGTGTTCTCAAGGCCAAGAGAGAAGCCCTTGTTCTGTGCTGCACCTGCTGGGTGGTTCAAAGGTTTTCTGACCTTCCTGCTCTGGAAGCTTTTCAGAGCTGAGGCTGCGCCTGGGCTGCGAAAGTGGAGAGGCGTAGAGGCCTTTCACACTGAAGGCGTGGGCCTGTTTCCCGTGGAGAAAGTGTACGTCGCCCAACCCCCACCCCCACCCCACCCCACCCCATCCCAACCCACCCCCAGCTGGAGGCGTGCGGGTTTGACACCATTTTGTCCTGCCCATGGAAAATACAAAGAGGCGTACACGATTTGGGCTGTCTGGTGAGAGAATTTTGAAGCGGCGGCACCCTGAGTACCTTTCCCGAAGTTTGCTTCCTAGCTGGTTAAACTCGGCTTTCAGAGGCGAGATGAGAACAAACTTGCTCCGCGTGCGGCGAAGTGCCCTGATGCCCTGCCCTAAATGTTTGAGCTTCTGGCCAGCGTCACGCAAGTACTTTGACACGTAGGAGTCTCCCTTTTACTCCAAGCTGTCCCTGTTGGCTGAAGCAGTCGGCGTGTCTGTATCGCAGCCTGGGAGGCCGGGCGTTGGGGGAGTCTGCCAAGTGACTGGCCTCCATTTATAGCTAACTGAGAAACTGCGTCGAAGCTTTCGGGAGCCTCTTACAGGGAATGGTTGCAGTTGGGAATTGGAGACTGTGCTGGCAAACGTCAGCAGCTCCTCTCCCTCGGAGGGCTCTTGGTGTGCCGACTCCTAACAGCCAGCACGGTCCCCAGCTCGTGAACGGTCCCATTGCGAGCCGGTCTCGTCCGTGAAAGAGCCACGTGAGGCTGAGCTCCAACAGTCGGGCTCCACACCTGGAGCCTTTGGGACAGGGCAGTCCTGAGCCGATGTGCCCACCAGGGGACGCGACCAAAGTTTACGTACCACAGGAAAGCGCAATCAAGGCCTCGTGTTCTCTCCATGAAAGGAACGTGCGCTTGAAGGGTGATGCGTCAGCGTGCACCGTGAACAGCTCGCTGGTACGCCTGTCTTTGCCCCCTCTCACGGTCTCACGCACCCGGGCTCAGTTCCGTGCAGGAACGCTGAGTGGGAGCGCCAGCCTCGCTGCTGGACTCTAAAGCCTTCCACCCCCTAATGGCAGGTTGTGTGTGTCTCTCACGTGGGGGGAGGAATGAGGTCGCCCACAGAGGTTCTGCCATGAAAGATCTAAAGACGCACGCTGCTGAGGAGCTTGTTCCTCATGGAGCGTCCCCGAAGGCCAGAAGAATGCCGACGGTCTCTTTCAAAGCTGCCAGACGCTCTGCCGTTCTAGGCCTGAGATACGGACCCTGTGACGGCACCGTAACCCCGCGAGATTCAGGAGACATCGCCAGTGCGAGTGGCAATCCGGAAGGAAGAGCCTCCAAGGCGGAGTGTCCTTTCCTGTACAAAACGGCGCCCAAGTGGCTGAGGCAGGGAGCATTTTCCTTCACAGAACCGGCATCCTCGTATGCCTGTGGGTTGCTCTAAAGAAACGACACTGTGAGCAACCTCTTCGAAAAGGCCTTCGCAAGCGACTTGGAGACAACAGCAGCGCAGTGGAGGCACAGACCGTTATCCTAGAGAGCAGCACAGTGTCTCTAGCAGCGATCGCTTCCCGGAGGATACTTAAGCCACACCGAGATTCCAGCAGGGAGTTTTGCCTTATAGCAGTACAACTCACTCAAGAAAGAGGGATGAGGTGTAGGGCTAATCTACGTGCGCTCACGCTCTGTGTCCCCGAGAAGGTTTCACGGAGCAGAAGGCATCACCGACCGCTACCACGTGTGTGCACCAAAGAAGCCCTGTGCCGTGGGTGTTCTCAGGCCGACAGCGAAGACCTAGGTGTGTGCTGCACCCGCGCTCGGTGGTTCACACGTTGCGTGACCCCTGTGCCTTTGGAAGATGTTCAGAGCGGGTGGCACCTGCGTGCTGCGAGCGCAAGAGGTGTAGAGTGTAGAGGCCTTTCACACTGGAGGAAGGGCTTGCGTCTCGTGGAGAGAACGTGTACGTCGCCCGGGAGATGGAGGCGCGCTCTTGACACCATTTCCTCTGCCCGTTTAAAACACAAGTGTTTGTACTCGATCTGGGCTGCCTGGTGAAACGCTTGGCAGTCCGCATCACCCTGAGCACCTCTCCTGAAGTTTGATTCGTAGCTGGGTGAACTCGGGCTTCAGAGGCTTAGATGAGACCAAACGTGTTCAGCTTGTGGCGAAAGCCTTTGACCAGAGGCATATACGCTTGTGCTTGGGGCGAGGGCTAGGCAAGAACGTTTACACCCCGGGTTTTTATCTTTACCCTAAGCTGTGTCCCTTTTGGCTGCAGCAGGCGGAGAGAACCCGCGGAGAGAGAACAGCTGCGAGGTGGATGCACAGAACAGTCACCTCGACACCAGCCCCGGGGTCCCAAGCAACGATCCTTCCCCGGAGGGTACTTAACCCACCCCGGGATTCAAGCAGGGAGTTCGCCTTGTCCAACTCGCACAGGAGACTGGCATGAGATGTAGGGCTCATCTACTTGCGTTCACACTACGTGGCCCGGAGAAGTTCTCACGGAGCCGAATGCAGCACCCTTCCTCCACCACGTGTGTACACAAAGGAGCGCTGGGCAGTGGGTGTTCTCAAGGCCAAGAGAGAAGCCCTTGTTCTGTGCTGCACCTGCTGGGTGGTTCAAAGGTTTTCTGACCTTCCTGCTCTGGAAGCTTTTCAGAGCTGAGGCTGCGCCTGGGCTGCGAAAGTGGAGAGGCGTAGAGGCCTTTCACACTGAAGGCGTGGGCCTGTTTCCCGTGGAGAAAGTGTACGTCGCCCAACCCCCACCCCCACCCCACCCCACCCCATCCCAACCCACCCCCAGCTGGAGGCGTGCGGGTTTGACACCATTTTGTCCTGCCCATGGAAAATACAAAGAGGCGTACACGATTTGGGCTGTCTGGTGAGAGAATTTTGAAGCGGCGGCACCCTGAGTACCTTTCCCGAAGTTTGCTTCCTAGCTGGTTAAACTCGGCTTTCAGAGGCGAGATGAGAACAAACTTGCTCCGCGTGCGGCGAAGTGCCCTGATGCCCTGCCCTAAATGTTTGAGCTTCTGGCCAGCGTCACGCAAGTACTTTGACACGTAGGAGTCTCCCTTTTACTCCAAGCTGTCCCTGTTGGCTGAAGCAGTCGGCGTGTCTGTATCGCAGCCTGGGAGGCAGGGCGTTGGGGGAGTCTGCCAAGTGACTGGCCTCCATTTATAGCTAACTGAGAAACTGCGTCGAAGCTTTCGGGAGCCTCTTACAGGGAATGGTTGCAGTTGGGAATTGGAGACTGTGCTGGCAAACGTCAGCAGCTCCTCTCCCTCGGAGGGCTCTTGGTGTGCCGACTCCTAACAGCCAGCACGGTCCCCAGCTCGTGAACGGTCCCATTGCGAGCCGGTCTCGTCCGTGAAAGAGCCACGTGAGGCTGAGCTCCAACAGTCGGGCTCCACACCTGGAGCCTTTGGGACAGGGCAGTCCTGAGCCGATGTGCCCACCAGGGGACGCGACCAAAGTTTACGTACCACAGGAAAGCGCAATCAAGGCCTCGTGTTCTCTCCATGAAAGGAACGTGCGCTTGAAGGGTGATGCGTCAGCGTGCACCGTGAACAGCTCGCTGGTACGCCTGTCTTTGCCCCCTCTCACGGTCTCACGCACCCGGGCTCAGTTCCGTGCAGGAACGCTGAGTGGGAGCGCCAGCCTCGCTGCTGGACTCTAAAGCCTTCCACCCCCTAATGGCAGGTTGTGTGTGTCTCTCACGTGGGGGGAGGAATGAGGTCGCCCACAGAGGTTCTGCCATGAAAGATCTAAAGACGCACGCTGCTGAGGAGCTTGTTCCTCATGGAGCGTCCCCGAAGGCCAGAAGAATGCCGACGGTCTCTTTCAAAGCTGCCAGACGCTCTGCCGTTCTAGGCCTGAGATACGGACCCTGTGACGGCACCGTAACCCCGCGAGATTCAGGAGACATCGCCAGTGCGAGTGGCAATCCGGAAGGAAGAGCCTCCAAGGCGGAGTGTCCTTTCCTGTACAAAACGGCGCCCAAGTGGCTGAGGCAGGGAGCATTTTCCTTCACAGAACCGGCATCCTCGTATGCCTGTGGGTTGCTCTAAAGAAACGACACTGTGAGCAACCTCTTCGAAAAGGCCTTCGCAAGCGACTTGGAGACAACAGCAGCGCAGTGGAGGCACAGACCGTTATCCTAGAGAGCAGCACAGTGTCTCTAGCAGCGATCGCTTCCCGGAGGATACTTAAGCCACACCGAGATTCCAGCAGGGAGTTTTGCCTTATAGCAGTACAACTCACTCAAGAAAGAGGGATGAGGTGTAGGGCTAATCTACGTGCGCTCACGCTCTGTGTCCCCGAGAAGGTTTCACGGAGCAGAAGGCATCACCGACCGCTACCACGTGTGTGCACCAAAGAAGCCCTGTGCCGTGGGTGTTCTCAGGCCGACAGCGAAGACCTAGGTGTGTGCTGCACCCGCGCTCGGTGGTTCACACGTTGCGTGACCCCTGTGCCTTTGGAAGATGTTCAGAGCGGGTGGCACCTGCGTGCTGCGAGCGCAAGAGGTGTAGAGTGTAGAGGCCTTTCACACTGGAGGAAGGGCTTGCGTCTCGTGGAGAGAACGTGTACGTCGCCCGGGAGATGGAGGCGCGCTCTTGACACCATTTCCTCTGCCCGTTTAAAACACAAGTGTTTGTACTCGATCTGGGCTGCCTGGTGAAACGCTTGGCAGTCCGCATCACCCTGAGCACCTCTCCTGAAGTTTGATTCGTAGCTGGGTGAACTCGGGCTTCAGAGGCTTAGATGAGACCAAACGTGTTCAGCTTGTGGCGAAAGCCTTTGACCAGAGGCATATACGCTTGTGCTTGGGGCGAGGGCTAGGCAAGAACGTTTACACCCCGGGTTTTTATCTTTACCCTAAGCTGTGTCCCTTTTGGCTGCAGCAGGCGGAGAGAACCCGCGGAGAGAGAACAGCTGCGAGGTGGATGCACAGAACAGTCACCTCGACACCAGCCCCGGGGTCCCAAGCAACGATCCTTCCCCGGAGGGTACTTAACCCACCCCGGGATTCAAGCAGGGAGTTCGCCTTGTCCAACTCGCACAGGAGACTGGCATGAGATGTAGGGCTCATCTACTTGCGTTCACACTACGTGGCCCGGAGAAGTTCTCACGGAGCCGAATGCAGCACCCTTCCTCCACCACGTGTGTACACAAAGGAGCGCTGGGCAGTGGGTGTTCTCAAGGCCAAGAGAGAAGCCCTTGTTCTGTGCTGCACCTGCTGGGTGGTTCAAAGGTTTTCTGACCTTCCTGCTCTGGAAGATTTTCAGAGCTGAGGCTGCGCCTGGGCTGCGAAAGCGGAGAGGCGTAGAGGCCTTTCACACTGAAGGCGTGGGCCTGTTTCCCGTGGAGAAAGTGTACGTCGCCCAACCCCCACCCCCACCCCACCCCACCCCACCCCAACCCACCCCCAGCTGGAGGCGTGCGGGTTTGACACCATTTTGTCCTGCCCATGGAAAATACAAAGAGGCGTACACGATTTGGGCTGTCTGGTGAGAGAATTTTGAAGCGGCGGCACCCTGAGTACCTTTCCCGAAGTTTGCTTCCTAGCTGGTTAAACTCGGCTTTCAGAGGCGAGATGAGAACAAACTTGCTCCGCGTGCGGCGAAGTGCCCTGATGCCCTGCCCTAAATGTTTGAGCTTCTGGCCAGCGTCACGCAAGTACTTTGACACGTAGGAGTCTCCCTTTTACTCCAAGCTGTCCCTGTTGGCTGAAGCAGTCGGCGTGTCTGTATCGCAGCCTGGGAGGCCGGGCGTTGGGGGAGTCTGCCAAGTGACTGGCCTCCATTTATAGCTAACTGAGAAACTGCGTCGAAGCTTTCGGGAGCCTCTTACAGGGAATGGTTGCAGTTGGGAATTGGAGACTGTGCTGGCAAACGTCAGCAGCTCCTCTCCCTCGGAGGGCTCTTGGTGTGCCGACTCCTAACAGCCAGCACGGTCCCCAGCTCGTGAACGGTCCCATTGCGAGCCGGTCTCGTCCGTGAAAGAGCCACGTGAGGCTGAGCTCCAACAGTCGGGCTCCACACCTGGAGCCTTTGGGACAGGGCAGTCCTGAGCCGATGTGCCCACCAGGGGACGCGACCAAAGTTTACGTACCACAGGAAAGCGCAATCAAGGCCTCGTGTTCTCTCCATGAAAGGAACGTGAGCTTGAAGGGTGATGCGTCAGCGTGCACCGTGAACAGCTCGCTGGTACGCCTGTCTTTGCCCCCTCTCACGGTCTCACGCACCCGGGCTCAGTTCCGTGCAGGAACGCTGAGTGGGAGCGCCAGCCTCGCTGCTGGACTCTAAAGCCTTCCACCCCCTAATGGCAGGTTGTGTGTGTCTCTCACGTGGGGGGAGGAATGAGGTCGCCCACAGAGGTTCTGCCATGAAAGATCTAAAGACGCACGCTGCTGAGGAGCTTGTTCCTCATGGAGCGTCCCCGAAGGCCAGAAGAATGCCGACGGTCTCTTTCAAAGCTGCCGGACGCTCTGCCGTTCTAGGCCTGAGATACGGACCCTGTGACGGCACCGTAACCCCGCGAGATTCAGGAGACATCGCCAGTGCGAGTGGCAATCCGGAAGGAAGAGCCTCCAAGGCGGAGTGTCCTTTCCTGTACAAAACGGCGCCCAAGTGGCTGAGGCAGGGAGCATTTTCCTTCACAGAACCGGCATCCTCGTATGCCTGTGGGTTGCTCTAAAGAAACGACACTGTGAGCAACCTCTTCGAAAAGGCCTTCGCAAGCGACTTGGAGACAACAGCAGCGCAGTGGAGGCACAGACCGTTATCCTAGAGAGCAGCACAGTGTCTCTAGCAGCGATCGCTTCCCGGAGGATACTTAAGCCACACCGAGATTCCAGCAGGGAGTTTTGCCTTATAGCAGTACAACTCACTCAAGAAAGAGGGATGAGGTGTAGGGCTAATCTACGTGCGCTCACGCTCTGTGTCCCCGAGAAGGTTTCACGGAGCAGAAGGCATCACCGACCGCTACCACGTGTGTGCACCAAAGAAGCCCTGTGCCGTGGGTGTTCTCAGGCCGACAGCGAAGACCTAGGTGTGTGCTGCACCCGCGCTCGGTGGTTCACACGTTGCGTGACCCCTGTGCCTTTGGAAGATGTTCAGAGCGGGTGGCACCTGCGTGCTGCGAGCGCAAGAGGTGTAGAGTGTAGAGGCCTTTCACACTGGAGGAAGGGCTTGCGTCTCGTGGAGAGAACGTGTACGTCGCCTGGGAGATGGAGGCGCGCTCTTGACACCATTTCCTCTGCCCGTTTAAAACACAAGTGTTTGTACTCGATCTGGGCTGCCTGGTGAAACGCTTGGCAGTCCGCATCACCCTGAGCACCTCTCCTGAAGTTTGATTCGTAGCTGGGTGAACTCGGGCTTCAGAGGCTTAGATGAGACCAAACGTGTTCAGCTTGTGGCGAAAGCCTTTGACCAGAGGCATATACGCTTGTGCTTGGGGCGAGGGCTAGGCAAGAACGTTTACACCCCGGGTTTTTATCTTTACCCTAAGCTGTGTCCCTTTTGGCTGCAGCAGGCGGAGAGAACCCGCGGAGAGAGAACAGCTGCGAGGTGGATGCACAGAACAGTCACCTCGACACCAGCCCCGGGGTCCCAAGCAACGATCCTTCCCCGGAGGGTACTTAACCCACCCCGGGATTCAAGCAGGGAGTTCGCCTTGTCCAACTCGCACAGGAGACTGGCATGAGATGTAGGGCTCATCTACTTGCGTTCACACTACGTGGCCCGGAGAAGTTCTCACGGAGCCGAATGCAGCACCCTTCCTCCACCACGTGTGTACACAAAGGAGCGCTGGGCAGTGGGTGTTCTCAAGGCCAAGAGAGAAGCCCTTGTTCTGTGCTGCACCTGCTGGGTGGTTCAAAGGTTTTCTGACCTTCCTGCTCTGGAAGCTTTTCAGAGCTGAGGCTGCGCCTGGGCTGCGAAAGCGGAGAGGCGTAGAGGCCTTTCACACTGAAGGCGTGGGCCTGTTTCCCGTGGAGAAAGTGTACGTCGCCCAACCCCCACCCCCACCCCACCCCACCCCACCCCAACCCACCCCCAGCTGGAGGCGTGCGGGTTTGACACCATTTTGTCCTGCCCATGGAAAATACAAAGAGGCGTACACGATTTGGGCTGTCTGGTGAGAGAATTTTGAAGCGGCGGCACCCTGAGTACCTTTCCCGAAGTTTGCTTCCTAGCTGGTTAAACTCGGCTTTCAGAGGCGAGATGAGAACAAACTTGCTCCGCGTGCGGCGAAGTGCCCTGATGCCCTGCCCTAAATGTTTGAGCTTCTGGCCAGCGTCACGCAAGTACTTTGACACGTAGGAGTCTCCCTTTTACTCCAAGCTGTCCCTGTTGGCTGAAGCAGTCGGCGTGTCTGTATCGCAGCCTGGGAGGCCGGGCGTTGGGGGAGTCTGCCAAGTGACTGGCCTCCATTTATAGCTAACTGAGAAACTGCGTCGAAGCTTTCGGGAGCCTCTTACAGGGAATGGTTGCAGTTGGGAATTGGAGACTGTGCTGGCAAACGTCAGCAGCTCCTCTCCCTCGGAGGGCTCTTGGTGTGCCGACTCCTAACAGCCAGCACGGTCCCCAGCTCGTGAACGGTCCCATTGCGAGCCGGTCTCGTCCGTGAAAGAGCCACGTGAGGCTGAGCTCCAACAGTCGGGCTCCACACCTGGAGCCTTTGGGACAGGGCAGTCCTGAGCCGATGTGCCCACCAGGGGACGCGACCAAAGTTTACGTACCACAGGAAAGCGCAATCAAGGCCTCGTGTTCTCTCCATGAAAGGAACGTGAGCTTGAAGGGTGATGCGTCAGCGTGCACCGTGAACAGCTCGCTGGTACGCCTGTCTTTGCCCCCTCTCACGGTCTCACGCACCCGGGCTCAGTTCCGTGCAGGAACGCTGAGTGGGAGCGCCAGCCTCGCTGCTGGACTCTAAAGCCTTCCACCCCCTAATGGCAGGTTGTGTGTGTCTCTCACGTGGGGGGAGGAATGAGGTCGCCCACAGAGGTTCTGCCATGAAAGATCTAAAGACGCACGCTGCTGAGGAGCTTGTTCCTCATGGAGCGTCCCCGAAGGCCAGAAGAATGCCGACGGTCTCTTTCAAAGCTGCCGGACGCTCTGCCGTTCTAGGCCTGAGATACGGACCCTGTGACGGCACCGTAACCCCGCGAGATTCAGGAGACATCGCCAGTGCGAGTGGCAATCCGGAAGGAAGAGCCTCCAAGGCGGAGTGTCCTTTCCTGTACAAAACGGCGCCCAAGTGGCTGAGGCAGGGAGCATTTTCCTTCACAGAACCGGCATCCTCGTATGCCTGTGGGTTGCTCTAAAGAAACGACACTGTGAGCAACCTCTTCGAAAAGGCCTTCGCAAGCGACTTGGAGACAACAGCAGCGCAGTGGAGGCACAGACCGTTATCCTAGAGAGCAGCACAGTGTCTCTAGCAGCGATCGCTTCCCGGAGGATACTTAAGCCACACCGAGATTCCAGCAGGGAGTTTTGCCTTATAGCAGTACAACTCACTCAAGAAAGAGGGATGAGGTGTAGGGCTAATCTACGTGCGCTCACGCTCTGTGTCCCCGAGAAGGTTTCACGGAGCAGAAGGCATCACCGACCGCTACCACGTGTGTGCACCAAAGAAGCCCTGTGCCGTGGGTGTTCTTCAGGCCGACAGCGAAGACCTAGGTGTGTGCTGCACCCGCGCTCGGTGGTTCACACGTTGCGTGACCCCTGTGCCTTTGGAAGATGTTCAGAGCGGGTGGCACCTGCGTGCTGCGAGCGCAAGAGGTGTAGAGTGTAGAGGCCTTTCACACTGGAGGAAGGGCTTGCGTCTCGTGGAGAGAACGTGTACGTCGCCCGGGAGATGGAGGCGCGCTCTTGACACCATTTCCTCTGCCCGTTTAAAACACAAGTGTTTGTACTCGATCTGGGCTGCCTGGTGAAACGCTTGGCAGTCCGCATCACCCTGAGCACCTCTCCTGAAGTTTGATTCGTAGCTGGGTGAACTCGGGCTTCAGAGGCTTAGATGAGACCAAACGTGTTCAGCTTGTGGCGAAAGCCTTTGACCAGAGGCATATACGCTTGTGCTTGGGGCGAGGGCTAGGCAAGAACGTTTACACCCCGGGTTTTTATCTTTACCCTAAGCTGTGTCCCTTTTGGCTGCAGCAGGCGGAGAGAACCCGCGGAGAGAGAACAGCTGCGAGGTGGATGCACAGAACAGTCACCTCGACACCAGCCCCGGGGTCCCAAGCAACGATCCTTCCCCGGAGGGTACTTAACCCACCCCGGGATTCAAGCAGGGAGTTCGCCTTGTCCAACTCGCACAGGAGACTGGCATGAGATGTAGGGCTCATCTACTTGCGTTCACACTACGTGGCCCGGAGAAGTTCTCACGGAGCCGAATGCAGCACCCTTCCTCCACCACGTGTGTACACAAAGGAGCGCTGGGCAGTGGGTGTTCTCAAGGCCAAGAGAGAAGCCCTTGTTCTGTGCTGCACCTGCTGGGTGGTTCAAAGGTTTTCTGACCTTCCTGCTCTGGAAGCTTTTCAGAGCTGAGGCTGCGCCTGGGCTGCGAAAGCGGAGAGGCGTAGAGGCCTTTCACACTGAAGGCGTGGGCCTGTTTCCCGTGGAGAAAGTGTACGTCGCCCAACCCCCACCCCCACCCCACCCCACCCCACCCCAACCCACCCCCAGCTGGAGGCGTGCGGGTTGACACCATTTTGTCCTGCCCATGGAAAATACAAAGAGGCGTACACGATTTGGGCTGTCTGGTGAGAGAATTTTGAAGCGGCGGCACCCTGAGTACCTTTCCCGAAGTTTGCTTCCTAGCTGGTTAAACTCGGCTTTCAGAGGCGAGATGAGAACAAACTTGCTCCGCGTGCGGCGAAGTGCCCTGATGCCCTGCCCTAAATGTTTGAGCTTCTGGCCAGCGTCACGCAAGTACTTTGACACGTAGGAGTCTCCCTTTTACTCCAAGCTGTCCCTGTTGGCTGAAGCAGTCGGCGTGTCTGTATCGCAGCCTGGGAGGCCGGGCGTTGGGGGAGTCTGCCAAGTGACTGGCCTCCATTTATAGCTAACTGAGAAACTGCGTCGAAGCTTTCGGGAGCCTCTTACAGGGAATGGTTGCAGTTGGGAATTGGAGACTGTGCTGGCAAACGTCAGCAGCTCCTCTCCCTCGGAGGGCTCTTGGTGTGCCGACTCCTAACAGCCAGCACGGTCCCCAGCTCGTGAACGGTCCCATTGCGAGCCGGTCTCGTCCGTGAAAGAGCCACGTGAGGCTGAGCTCCAACAGTCGGGCTCCACACCTGGAGCCTTTGGGACAGGGCAGTCCTGAGCCGATGTGCCCACCAGGGGACGCGACCAAAGTTTACGTACCACAGGAAAGCGCAATCAAGGCCTCGTGTTCTCTCCATGAAAGGAACGTGAGCTTGAAGGGTGATGCGTCAGCGTGCACCGTGAACAGCTCGCTGGTACGCCTGTCTTTGCCCCCTCTCACGGTCTCACGCACCCGGGCTCAGTTCCGTGCAGGAACGCTGAGTGGGAGCGCCAGCCTCGCTGCTGGACTCTAAAGCCTTCCACCCCCTAATGGCAGGTTGTGTGTGTCTCTCACGTGGGGGGAGGAATGAGGTCGCCCACAGAGGTTCTGCCATGAAAGATCTAAAGACGCACGCTGCTGAGGAGCTTGTTCCTCATGGAGCGTCCCCGAAGGCCAGAAGAATGCCGACGGTCTCTTTCAAAGCTGCCGGACGCTCTGCCGTTCTAGGCCTGAGATACGGACCCTGTGACGGCACCGTAACCCCGCGAGATTCAGGAGACATCGCCAGTGCGAGTGGCAATCCGGAAGGAAGAGCCTCCAAGGCGGAGTGTCCTTTCCTGTACAAAACGGCGCCCAAGTGGCTGAGGCAGGGAGCATTTTCCTTCACAGAACCGGCATCCTCGTATGCCTGTGGGTTGCTCTAAAGAAACGACACTGTGAGCAACCTCTTCGAAAAGGCCTTCGCAAGCGACTTGGAGACAACAGCAGCGCAGTGGAGGCACAGACCGTTATCCTAGAGAGCAGCACAGTGTCTCTAGCAGCGATCGCTTCCCGGAGGATACTTAAGCCACACCGAGATTCCAGCAGGGAGTTTTGCCTTATAGCAGTACAACTCACTCAAGAAAGAGGGATGAGGTGTAGGGCTAATCTACGTGCGCTCACGCTCTGTGTCCCCGAGAAGGTTTCACGGAGCAGAAGGCATCACCGACCGCTACCACGTGTGTGCACCAAAGAAGCCCTGTGCCGTGGGTGTTCTCAGGCCGACAGCGAAGACCTAGGTGTGTGCTGCACCCGCGCTCGGTGGTTCACACGTTGCGTGACCCCTGTGCCTTTGGAAGATGTTCAGAGCGGGTGGCACCTGCGTGCTGCGAGCGCAAGAGGTGTAGAGTGTAGAGGCCTTTCACACTGGAGGAAGGGCTTGCGTCTCGTGGAGAGAACGTGTACGTCGCCCGGGAGATGGAGGCGCGCTCTTGACACCATTTCCTCTGCCCGTTTAAAACACAAGTGTTTGTACTCGATCTGGGCTGCCTGGTGAAACGCTTGGCAGTCCGCATCACCCTGAGCACCTCTCCTGAAGTTTGATTCGTAGCTGGGTGAACTCGGGCTTCAGAGGCTTAGATGAGACCAAACGTGTTCAGCTTGTGGCGAAAGCCTTTGACCAGAGGCATATACGCTTGTGCTTGGGGCGAGGGCTAGGCAAGAACGTTTACACCCCGGGTTTTTATCTTTACCCTAAGCTGTGTCCCTTTTGGCTGCAGCAGGCGGAGAGAACCCGCGGAGAGAGAACAGCTGCGAGGTGGATGCACAGAACAGTCACCTCGACACCAGCCCCGGGGTCCCAAGCAACGATCCTTCCCCGGAGGGTACTTAACCCACCCCGGGATTCAAGCAGGGAGTTCGCCTTGTCCAACTCGCACAGGAGACTGGCATGAGATGTAGGGCTCATCTACTTGCGTTCACACTACGTGGCCCGGAGAAGTTCTCACGGAGCCGAATGCAGCACCCTTCCTCCACCACGTGTGTACACAAAGGAGCGCTGGGCAGTGGGTGTTCTCAAGGCCAAGAGAGAAGCCCTTGTTCTGTGCTGCACCTGCTGGGTGGTTCAAAGGTTTTCTGACCTTCCTGCTCTGGAAGCTTTTCAGAGCTGAGGCTGCGCCTGGGCTGCGAAAGCGGAGAGGCGTAGAGGCCTTTCACACTGAAGGCGTGGGCCTGTTTCCCGTGGAGAAAGTGTACGTCGCCCAACCCCCACCCCCACCCCACCCCACCCCACCCCAACCCACCCCCAGCTGGAGGCGTGCGGGTTTGACACCATTTTGTCCTGCCCATGGAAAATACAAAGAGGCGTACACGATTTGGGCTGTCTGGTGAGAGAATTTTGAAGCGGCGGCACCCTGAGTACCTTTCCCGAAGTTTGCTTCCTAGCTGGTTAAACTCGGCTTTCAGAGGCGAGATGAGAACAAACTTGCTCCGCGTGCGGCGAAGTGCCCTGATGCCCTGCCCTAAATGTTTGAGCTTCTGGCCAGCGTCACGCAAGTACTTTGACACGTAGGAGTCTCCCTTTTACTCCAAGCTGTCCCTGTTGGCTGAAGCAGTCGGCGTGTCTGTATCGCAGCCTGGGAGGCCGGGCGTTGGGGGAGTCTGCCAAGTGACTGGCCTCCATTTATAGCTAACTGAGAAACTGCGTCGAAGCTTTCGGGAGCCTCTTACAGGGAATGGTTGCAGTTGGGAATTGGAGACTGTGCTGGCAAACGTCAGCAGCTCCTCTCCCTCGGAGGGCTCTTGGTGTGCCGACTCCTAACAGCCAGCACGGTCCCCAGCTCGTGAACGGTCCCATTGCGAGCCGGTCTCGTCCGTGAAAGAGCCACGTGAGGCTGAGCTCCAACAGTCGGGCTCCACACCTGGAGCCTTTGGGACAGGGCAGTCCTGAGCCGATGTGCCCACCAGGGGACGCGACCAAAGTTTACGTACCACAGGAAAGCGCAATCAAGGCCTCGTGTTCTCTCCATGAAAGGAACGTGAGCTTGAAGGGTGATGCGTCAGCGTGCACCGTGAACAGCTCGCTGGTACGCCTGTCTTTGCCCCCTCTCACGGTCTCACGCACCCGGGCTCAGTTCCGTGCAGGAACGCTGAGTGGGAGCGCCAGCCTCGCTGCTGGACTCTAAAGCCTTCCACCCCCTAATGGCAGGTTGTGTGTGTCTCTCACGTGGGGGGAGGAATGAGGTCGCCCACAGAGGTTCTGCCATGAAAGATCTAAAGACGCACGCTGCTGAGGAGCTTGTTCCTCATGGAGCGTCCCCGAAGGCCAGAAGAATGCCGACGGTCTCTTTCAAAGCTGCCGGACGCTCTGCCGTTCTAGGCCTGAGATACGGACCCTGTGACGGCACCGTAACCCCGCGAGATTCAGGAGACATCGCCAGTGCGAGTGGCAATCCGGAAGGAAGAGCCTCCAAGGCGGAGTGTCCTTTCCTGTACAAAACGGCGCCCAAGTGGCTGAGGCAGGGAGCATTTTCCTTCACAGAACCGGCATCCTCGTATGCCTGTGGGTTGCTCTAAAGAAACGACACTGTGAGCAACCTCTTCGAAAAGGCCTTCGCAAGCGACTTGGAGACAACAGCAGCGCAGTGGAGGCACAGACCGTTATCCTAGAGAGCAGCACAGTGTCTCTAGCAGCGATCGCTTCCCGGAGGATACTTAAGCCACACCGAGATTCCAGCAGGGAGTTTTGCCTTATAGCAGTACAACTCACTCAAGAAAGAGGGATGAGGTGTAGGGCTAATCTACGTGCGCTCACGCTCTGTGTCCCCGAGAAGGTTTCACGGAGCAGAAGGCATCACCGACCGCTACCACGTGTGTGCACCAAAGAAGCCCTGTGCCGTGGGTGTTCTCAGGCCGACAGCGAAGACCTAGGTGTGTGCTGCACCCGCGCTCGGTGGTTCACACGTTGCGTGACCCCTGTGCCTTTGGAAGATGTTCAGAGCGGGTGGCACCTGCGTGCTGCGAGCGCAAGAGGTGTAGAGTGTAGAGGCCTTTCACACTGGAGGAAGGGCTTGCGTCTCGTGGAGAGAACGTGTACGTCGCCCGGGAGATGGAGGCGCGCTCTTGACACCATTTCCTCTGCCCGTTTAAAACACAAGTGTTTGTACTCGATCTGGGCTGCCTGGTGAAACGCTTGGCAGTCCGCATCACCCTGAGCACCTCTCCTGAAGTTTGATTCGTAGCTGGGTGAACTCGGGCTTCAGAGGCTTAGATGAGACCAAACGTGTTCAGCTTGTGGCGAAAGCCTTTGACCAGAGGCATATACGCTTGTGCTTGGGGCGAGGGCTAGGCAAGAACGTTTACACCCCGGGTTTTTATCTTTACCCTAAGCTGTGTCCCTTTTGGCTGCAGCAGGCGGAGAGAACCCGCGGAGAGAGAACAGCTGCGAGGTGGATGCACAGAACAGTCACCTCGACACCAGCCCCGGGGTCCCAAGCAACGATCCTTCCCCGGAGGGTACTTAACCCACCCCGGGATTCAAGCAGGGAGTTCGCCTTGTCCAACTCGCACAGGAGACTGGCATGAGATGTAGGGCTCATCTACTTGCGTTCACACTACGTGGCCCGGAGAAGTTCTCACGGAGCCGAATGCAGCACCCTTCCTCCACCACGTGTGTACACAAAGGAGCGCTGGGCAGTGGGTGTTCTCAAGGCCAAGAGAGAAGCCCTTGTTCTGTGCTGCACCTGCTGGGTGGTTCAAAGGTTTTCTGACCTTCCTGCTCTGGAAGCTTTTCAGAGCTGAGGCTGCGCCTGGGCTGCGAAAGCGGAGAGGCGTAGAGGCCTTTCACACTGAAGTCGTGGGCCTGTTTCCCGTGGAGAAAGTGTACGTCGCCCAACCCCCACCCCCACCCCACCCCACCCCACCCCAACCCACCCCCAGCTGGAGGCGTGCGGGTTTGACACCATTTTGTCCTGCCCATGGAAAATACAAAGAGGCGTACACGATTTGGGCTGTCTGGTGAGAGAATTTTGAAGCGGCGGCACCCTGAGTACCTTTCCCGAAGTTTGCTTCCTAGCTGGTTAAACTCGGCTTTCAGAGGCGAGATGAGAACAAACTTGCTCCGCGTGCGGCGAAGTGCCCTGATGCCCTGCCCTAAATGTTTGAGCTTCTGGCCAGCGTCACGCAAGTACTTTGACACGTAGGAGTCTCCCTTTTACTCCAAGCTGTCCCTGTTGGCTGAAGCAGTCGGCGTGTCTGTATCGCAGCCTGGGAGGCCGGGCGTTGGGGGAGTCTGCCAAGTGACTGGCCTCCATTTATAGCTAACTGAGAAACTGCGTCGAAGCTTTCGGGAGCCTCTTACAGGGAATGGTTGCAGTTGGGAATTGGAGACTGTGCTGGCAAACGTCAGCAGCTCTTCTCCCTCGGAGGGCTCTTGGTGTGCCGACTCCTAACAGCCAGCACGGTCCCCAGCTCGTGAACGGTCCCATTGCGAGCCGGTCTCGTCCGTGAAAGAGCCACGTGAGGCTGAGCTCCAACAGTCGGGCTCCACACCTGGAGCCTTTGGGACAGGGCAGTCCTGAGCCGATGTGCCCACCAGGGGACGCGACCAAAGTTTACGTACCACAGGAAAGCGCAATCAAGGCCTCGTGTTCTCTCCATGAAAGGAACGTGAGCTTGAAGGGTGATGCGTCAGCGTGCACCGTGAACAGCTCGCTGGTACGCCTGTCTTTGCCCCCTCTCACGGTCTCACGCACCCGGGCTCAGTTCCGTGCAGGAACGCTGAGTGGGAGCGCCAGCCTCGCTGCTGGACTCTAAAGCCTTCCACCCCCTAATGGCAGGTTGTGTGTGTCTCTCACGTGGGGGGAGGAATGAGGTCGCCCACAGAGGTTCTGCCATGAAAGATCTAAAGACGCACGCTGCTGAGGAGCTTGTTCCTCATGGAGCGTCCCCGAAGGCCAGAAGAATGCCGACGGTCTCTTTCAAAGCTGCCGGACGCTCTGCCGTTCTAGGCCTGAGATACGGACCCTGTGACGGCACCGTAACCCCGCGAGATTCAGGAGACATCGCCAGTGCGAGTGGCAATCCGGAAGGAAGAGCCTCCAAGGCGGAGTGTCCTTTCCTGTACAAAACGGCGCCCAAGTGGCTGAGGCAGGGAGCATTTTCCTTCACAGAACCGGCATCCTCGTATGCCTGTGGGTTGCTCTAAAGAAACGACACTGTGAGCAACCTCTTCGAAAAGGCCTTCGCAAGCGACTTGGAGACAACAGCAGCGCAGTGGAGGCACAGACCGTTATCCTAGAGAGCAGCACAGTGTCTCTAGCAGCGATCGCTTCCCGGAGGATACTTAAGCCACACCGAGATTCCAGCAGGGAGTTTTGCCTTATAGCAGTACAACTCACTCAAGAAAGAGGGATGAGGTGTAGGGCTAATCTACGTGCGCTCACGCTCTGTGTCCCCGAGAAGGTTTCACGGAGCAGAAGGCATCACCGACCGCTACCACGTGTGTGCACCAAAGAAGCCCTGTGCCGTGGGTGTTCTCAGGCCGACAGCGAAGACCTAGGTGTGTGCTGCACCCGCGCTCGGTGGTTCACACGTTGCGTGACCCCTGTGCCTTTGGAAGATGTTCAGAGCGGGTGGCACCTGCGTGCTGCGAGCGCAAGAGGTGTAGAGTGTAGAGGCCTTTCACACTGGAGGAAGGGCTTGCGTCTCGTGGAGAGAACGTGTACGTCGCCCGGGAGATGGAGGCGCGCTCTTGACACCATTTCCTCTGCCCGTTTAAAACACAAGTGTTTGTACTCGATCTGGGCTGCCTGGTGAAACGCTTGGCAGTCCGCATCACCCTGAGCACCTCTCCTGAAGTTTGATTCGTAGCTGGGTGAACTCGGGCTTCAGAGGCTTAGATGAGACCAAACGTGTTCAGCTTGTGGCGAAAGCCTTTGACCAGAGGCATATACGCTTGTGCTTGGGGCGAGGGCTAGGCAAGAACGTTTACACCCCGGGTTTTTATCTTTACCCTAAGCTGTGTCCCTTTTGGCTGCAGCAGGCGGAGAGAACCCGCGGAGAGAGAACAGCTGCGAGGTGGATGCACAGAACAGTCACCTCGACACCAGCCCCGGGGTCCCAAGCAACGATCCTTCCCCGGAGGGTACTTAACCCACCCCGGGATTCAAGCAGGGAGTTCGCCTTGTCCAACTCGCACAGGAGACTGGCATGAGATGTAGGGCTCATCTACTTGCGTTCACACTACGTGGCCCGGAGAAGTTCTCACGGAGCCGAATGCAGCACCCTTCCTCCACCACGTGTGTACACAAAGGAGCGCTGGGCAGTGGGTGTTCTCAAGGCCAAGAGAGAAGCCCTTGTTCTGTGCTGCACCTGCTGGGTGGTTCAAAGGTTTTCTGACCTTCCTGCTCTGGAAGCTTTTCAGAGCTGAGGCTGCGCCTGGGCTGCGAAAGCGGAGAGGCGTAGAGGCCTTTCACACTGAAGGCGTGGGCCTGTTTCCCGTGGAGAAAGTGTACGTCGCCCAACCCCCACCCCCACCCCACCCCACCCCACCCCAACCCACCCCCAGCTGGAGGCGTGCGGGTTTGACACCATTTTGTCCTGCCCATGGAAAATACAAAGAGGCGTACACGATTTGGGCTGTCTGGTGAGAGAATTTTGAAGCGGTGGCACCCTGAGTACCTTTCCCGAAGTTTGCTTCCTAGCTGGTTAAACTCGGCTTTCAGAGGCGAGATGAGAACAAACTTGCTCCGCGTGCGGCGAAGTGCCCTGATGCCCTGCCCTAAATGTTTGAGCTTCTGGCCAGCGTCACGCAAGTACTTTGACACGTAGGAGTCTCCCTTTTACTCCAAGCTGTCCCTGTTGGCTGAAGCAGTCGGCGTGTCTGTATCGCAGCCTGGGAGGCCGGGCGTTGGGGGAGTCTGCCAAGTGACTGGCCTCCATTTATAGCTAACTGAGAAACTGCGTCGAAGCTTTCGGGAGCCTCTTACAGGGAATGGTTGCAGTTGGGAATTGGAGACTGTGCTGGCAAACGTCAGCAGCTCCTCTCCCTCGGAGGGCTCTTGGTGTGCCGACTCCTAACAGCCAGCACGGTCCCCAGCTCGTGAACGGTCCCATTGCGAGCCGGTCTCGTCCGTGAAAGAGCCACGTGAGGCTGAGCTCCAACAGTCGGGCTCCACACCTGGAGCCTTTGGGACAGGGCAGTCCTGAGCCGATGTGCCCACCAGGGGACGCGACCAAAGTTTACGTACCACAGGAAAGCGCAATCAAGGCCTCGTGTTCTCTCCATGAAAGGAACGTGAGCTTGAAGGGTGATGCGTCAGCGTGCACCGTGAACAGCTCGCTGGTACGCCTGTCTTTGCCCCCTCTCACGGTCTCACGCACCCGGGCTCAGTTCCGTGCAGGAACGCTGAGTGGGAGCGCCAGCCTCGCTGCTGGACTCTAAAGCCTTCCACCCCCTAATGGCAGGTTGTGTGTGTCTCTCACGTGGGGGGAGGAATGAGGTCGCCCACAGAGGTTCTGCCATGAAAGATCTAAAGACGCACGCTGCTGAGGAGCTTGTTCCTCATGGAGCGTCCCCGAAGGCCAGAAGAATGCCGACGGTCTCTTTCAAAGCTGCCGGACGCTCTGCCGTTCTAGGCCTGAGATACGGACCCTGTGACGGCACCGTAACCCCGCGAGATTCAGGAGACATCGCCAGTGCGAGTGGCAATCCGGAAGGAAGAGCCTCCAAGGCGGAGTGTCCTTTCCTGTACAAAACGGCGCCCAAGTGGCTGAGGCAGGGAGCATTTTCCTTCACAGAACCGGCATCCTCGTATGCCTGTGGGTTGCTCTAAAGAAACGACACTGTGAGCAACCTCTTCGAAAAGGCCTTCGCAAGCGACTTGGAGACAACAGCAGCGCAGTGGAGGCACAGACCGTTATCCTAGAGAGCAGCACAGTGTCTCTAGCAGCGATCGCTTCCCGGAGGATACTTAAGCCACACCGAGATTCCAGCAGGGAGTTTTGCCTTATAGCAGTACAACTCACTCAAGAAAGAGGGATGAGGTGTAGGGCTAATCTACGTGCGCTCACGCTCTGTGTCCCCGAGAAGGTTTCACGGAGCAGAAGGCATCACCGACCGCTACCACGTGTGTGCACCAAAGAAGCCCTGTGCCGTGGGTGTTCTCAGGCCGACAGCGAAGACCTAGGTGTGTGCTGCACCCGCGCTCGGTGGTTCACACGTTGCGTGACCCCTGTGCCTTTGGAAGATGTTCAGAGCGGGTGGCACCTGCGTGCTGCGAGCGCAAGAGGTGTAGAGTGTAGAGGCCTTTCACACTGGAGGAAGGGCTTGCGTCTCGTGGAGAGAACGTGTACGTCGCCCGGGAGATGGAGGCGCGCTCTTGACACCATTTCCTCTGCCCGTTTAAAACACAAGTGTTTGTACTCGATCTGGGCTGCCTGGTGAAACGCTTGGCAGTCCGCATCACCCTGAGCACCTCTCCTGAAGTTTGATTCGTAGCTGGGTGAACTCGGGCTTCAGAGGCTTAGATGAGACCAAACGTGTTCAGCTTGTGGCGAAAGCCTTTGACCAGAGGCATATACGCTTGTGCTTGGGGCGAGGGCTAGGCAAGAACGTTTACACCCCGGGTTTTTATCTTTACCCTAAGCTGTGTCCCTTTTGGCTGCAGCAGGCGGAGAGAACCCGCGGAGAGAGAACAGCTGCGAGGTGGATGCACAGAACAGTCACCTCGACACCAGCCCCGGGGTCCCAAGCAACGATCCTTCCCCGGAGGGTACTTAACCCACCCCGGGATTCAAGCAGGGAGTTCGCCTTGTCCAACTCGCACAGGAGACTGGCATGAGATGTAGGGCTCATCTACTTGCGTTCACACTACGTGGCCCGGAGAAGTTCTCACGGAGCCGAATGCAGCACCCTTCCTCCACCACGTGTGTACACAAAGGAGCGCTGGGCAGTGGGTGTTCTCAAGGCCAAGAGAGAAGCCCTTGTTCTGTGCTGCACCTGCTGGGTGGTTCAAAGGTTTTCTGACCTTCCTGCTCTGGAAGCTTTTCAGAGCTGAGGCTGCGCCTGGGCTGCGAAAGCGGAGAGGCGTAGAGGCCTTTCACACTGAAGGCGTGGGCCTGTTTCCCGTGGAGAAAGTGTACGTCGCCCAACCCCCACCCCCACCCCACCCCACCCCACCCCAACCCACCCCCAGCTGGAGGCGTGCGGGTTTGACACCATTTTGTCCTGCCCATGGAAAATACAAAGAGGCGTACACGATTTGGGCTGTCTGGTGAGAGAATTTTGAAGCGGCGGCACCCTGAGTACCTTTCCCGAAGTTTGCTTCCTAGCTGGTTAAACTCGGCTTTCAGAGGCGAGATGAGAACAAACTTGCTCCGCGTGCGGCGAAGTGCCCTGATGCCCTGCCCTAAATGTTTGAGCTTCTGGCCAGCGTCACGCAAGTACTTTGACACGTAGGAGTCTCCCTTTTACTCCACGCTGTCCCTGTTGGCTGAAGCAGTCGGCGTGTCTGTATCGCAGCCTGGGAGGCCGGGCGTTGGGGGAGTCTGCCAAGTGACTGGCCTCCATTTATAGCTAACTGAGAAACTGCGTCGAAGCTTTCGGGAGCCTCTTACAGGGAATGGTTGCAGTTGGGAATTGGAGACTGTGCTGGCAAACGTCAGCAGCTCCTCTCCCTCGGAGGGCTCTTGGTGTGCCGACTCCTAACAGCCAGCACGGTCCCCAGCTCGTGAACGGTCCCATTGCGAGCCGGTCTCGTCCGTGAAAGAGCCACGTGAGGCTGAGCTCCAACAGTCGGGCTCCACACCTGGAGCCTTTGGGACAGGGCAGTCCTGAGCCGATGTGCCCACCAGGGGACGCGACCAAAGTTTACGTACCACAGGAAAGCGCAATCAAGGCCTCGTGTTCTCTCCATGAAAGGAACGTGAGCTTGAAGGGTGATGCGTCAGCGTGCACCGTGAACAGCTCGCTGGTACGCCTGTCTTTGCCCCCTCTCACGGTCTCACGCACCCGGGCTCAGTTCCGTGCAGGAACGCTGAGTGGGAGCGCCAGCCTCGCTGCTGGACTCTAAAGCCTTCCACCCCCTAATGGCAGGTTGTGTGTGTCTCTCACGTGGGGGGAGGAATGAGGTCGCCCACAGAGGTTCTGCCATGAAAGATCTAAAGACGCACGCTGCTGAGGAGCTTGTTCCTCATGGAGCGTCCCCGAAGGCCAGAAGAATGCCGACGGTCTCTTTCAAAGCTGCCGGACGCTCTGCCGTTCTAGGCCTGAGATACGGACCCTGTGACGGCACCGTAACCCCGCGAGATTCAGGAGACATCGCCAGTGCGAGTGGCAATCCGGAAGGAAGAGCCTCCAAGGCGGAGTGTCCTTTCCTGTACAAAACGGCGCCCAAGTGGCTGAGGCAGGGAGCATTTTCCTTCACAGAACCGGCATCCTCGTATGCCTGTGGGTTGCTCTAAAGAAACGACACTGTGAGCAACCTCTTCGAAAAGGCCTTCGCAAGCGACTTGGAGACAACAGCAGCGCAGTGGAGGCACAGACCGTTATCCTAGAGAGCAGCACAGTGTCTCTAGCAGCGATCGCTTCCCGGAGGATACTTAAGCCACACCGAGATTCCAGCAGGGAGTTTTGCCTTATAGCAGTACAACTCACTCAAGAAAGAGGGATGAGGTGTAGGGCTAATCTACGTGCGCTCACGCTCTGTGTCCCCAAGAAGGTTTCACGGAGCAGAAGGCATCACCGACCGCTACCACGTGTGTGCACCAAAGAAGCCCTGTGCCGTGGGTGTTCTCAGGCCGACAGCGAAGACCTAGGTGTGTGCTGCACCCGAGCTCGGTGGTTCACACGTTGCGTGACCCCTGTGCCTTTGGAAGATGTTCAGAGCGGGTGGCACCTGCGTGCTGCGAGCGCAAGAGGTGTAGAGTGTAGAGGCCTTTCACACTGGAGGAAGGGCTTGCGTCTCGTGGAGAGAACGTGTACGTCGCCCGGGAGATGGAGGCGCGCTCTTGACACCATTTCCTCTGCCCGTTTAAAACACAAGTGTTTGTACTCGATCTGGGCTGCCTGGTGAAACGCTTGGCAGTCCGCATCACCCTGAGCACCTCTCCTGAAGTTTGATTCGTAGCTGGGTGAACTCGGGCTTCAGAGGCTTAGATGAGACCAAACGTGTTCAGCTTGTGGCGAAAGCCTTTGACCAGAGGCATATACGCTTGTGCTTGGGGCGAGGGCTAGGCAAGAACGTTTACACCCCGGGTTTTTATCTTTACCCTAAGCTGTGTCCCTTTTGGCTGCAGCAGGCGGAGAGAACCCGCGGAGAGAGAACAGCTGCGAGGTGGATGCACAGAACAGTCACCTCGACACCAGCCCCGGGGTCCCAAGCAACGATCCTTCCCCGGAGGGTACTTAACCCACCCCGGGATTCAAGCAGGGAGTTCGCCTTGTCCAACTCGCACAGGAGACTGGCATGAGATGTAGGGCTCATCTACTTGCGTTCACACTACGTGGCCCGGAGAAGTTCTCACGGAGCCGAATGCAGCACCCTTCCTCCACCACGTGTGTACACAAAGGAGCGCTGGGCAGTGGGTGTTCTCAAGGCCAAGAGAGAAGCCCTTGTTCTGTGCTGCACCTGCTGGGTGGTTCAAAGGTTTTCTGACCTTCCTGCTCTGGAAGCTTTTCAGAGCTGAGGCTGCGCCTGGGCTGCGAAAGCGGAGAGGCGTAGAGGCCTTTCACACTGAAGGCGTGGGCCTGTTTCCCGTGGAGAAAGTGTACGTCGCCCAACCCCCACCCCCACCCCACCCCACCCCACCCCAACCCACCCCCAGCTGGAGGCGTGCGGGTTTGACACCATTTTGTCCTGCCCATGGAAAATACAAAGAGGCGTACACGATTTGGGCTGTCTGGTGAGAGAATTTTGAAGCGGCGGCACCCTGAGTACCTTTCCCGAAGTTTGCTTCCTAGCTGGTTAAACTCGGCTTTCAGAGGCGAGATGAGAACAAACTTGCTCCGCGTGCGGCGAAGTGCCCTGATGCCCTGCCCTAAATGTTTGAGCTTCTGGCCAGCGTCACGCAAGTACTTTGACACGTAGGAGTCTCCCTTTTACTCCACGCTGTCCCTGTTGGCTGAAGCAGTCGGCGTGTCTGTATCGCAGCCTGGGAGGCCGGGCGTTGGGGGAGTCTGCCAAGTGACTGGCCTCCATTTATAGCTAACTGAGAAACTGCGTCGAAGCTTTCGGGAGCCTCTTACAGGGAATGGTTGCAGTTGGGAATTGGAGACTGTGCTGGCAAACGTCAGCAGCTCCTCTCCCTCGGAGGGCTCTTGGTGTGCCGACTCCTAACAGCCAGCACGGTCCCCAGCTCGTGAACGGTCCCATTGCGAGCCGGTCTCGTCCGTGAAAGAGCCACGTGAGGCTGAGCTCCAACAGTCGGGCTCCACACCTGGAGCCTTTGGGACAGGGCAGTCCTGAGCCGATGTGCCCACCAGGGGACGCGACCAAAGTTTACGTACCACAGGAAAGCGCAATCAAGGCCTCGTGTTCTCTCCATGAAAGGAACGTGAGCTTGAAGGGTGATGCGTCAGCGTGCACCGTGAACAGCTCGCTGGTACGCCTGTCTTTGCCCCCTCTCACGGTCTCACGCACCCGGGCTCAGTTCCGTGCAGGAACGCTGAGTGGGAGCGCCAGCCTCGCTGCTGGACTCTAAAGCCTTCCACCCCCTAATGGCAGGTTGTGTGTGTCTCTCACGTGGGGGGAGGAATGAGGTCGCCCACAGAGGTTCTGCCATGAAAGATCTAAAGACGCACGCTGCTGAGGAGCTTGTTCCTCATGGAGCGTCCCCGAAGGCCAGAAGAATGCCGACGGTCTCTTTCAAAGCTGCCGGACGCTCTGCCGTTCTAGGCCTGAGATACGGACCCTGTGACGGCACCGTAACCCCGCGAGATTCAGGAGACATCGCCAGTGCGAGTGGCAATCCGGAAGGAAGAGCCTCCAAGGCGGAGTGTCCTTTCCTGTACAAAACGGCGCCCAAGTGGCTGAGGCAGGGAGCATTTTCCTTCACAGAACCGGCATCCTCGTATGCCTGTGGGTTGCTCTAAAGAAACGACACTGTGAGCAACCTCTTCGAAAAGGCCTTCGCAAGCGACTTGGAGACAACAGCAGCGCAGTGGAGGCACAGACCGTTATCCTAGAGAGCAGCACAGTGTCTCTAGCAGCGATCGCTTCCCGGAGGATACTTAAGCCACACCGAGATTCCAGCAGGGAGTTTTGCCTTATAGCAGTACAACTCACTCAAGAAAGAGGGATGAGGTGTAGGGCTAATCTACGTGCGCTCACGCTCTGTGTCCCCAAGAAGGTTTCACGGAGCAGAAGGCATCACCGACCGCTACCACGTGTGTGCACCAAAGAAGCCCTGTGCCGTGGGTGTTCTCAGGCCGACAGCGAAGACCTAGGTGTGTGCTGCACCCGAGCTCGGTGGTTCACACGTTGCGTGACCCCTGTGCCTTTGGAAGATGTTCAGAGCGGGTGGCACCTGCGTGCTGCGAGCGCAAGAGGTGTAGAGTGTAGAGGTCTTTCACACTGGAGGAAGGGCTTGCGTCTCGTGGAGAGAACGTGTACGTCGCCCGGGAGATGGAGGCGCACTCTTGACACCATTTCCTCTGCCCGTTTAAAACACAAGTGTTTGTACTCGATCTGGGCTGCCTGGTGAAACGCTTGGCAGTCCGCATCACCCTGAGCACCTCTCCTGAAGTTTGATTCGTAGCTGGGTGAACTCGGGCTTCAGAGGCTTAGATGAGACCAAACGTGTTCAGCTTGTGGCGAAAGCCTTTGACCAGAGGCATATACGCTTGTGCTTGGGGCGAGGGCTAGGCAAGAACGTTTACACCCCGGGTTTTTATCTTTACCCTAAGCTGTGTCCCTTTTGGCTGCAGCAGGCGGAGAGAACCCGCGGAGAGAGAACAGCTGCGAGGTGGATGCACAGAACAGTCACCTCGACACCAGCCCCGGGGTCCCAAGCAACGATCCTTCCCCGGAGGGTACTTAACCCACCCCGGGATTCAAGCAGGGAGTTCGCCTTGTCCAACTCGCACAGGAGACTGGCATGAGATGTAGGGCTCATCTACTTGCGTTCACACTACGTGGCCCGGAGAAGTTCTCACGGAGCCGAATGCAGCACCCTTCCTCCACCACGTGTGTACACAAAGGAGCGCTGGGCAGTGGGTGTTCTCAAGGCCAAGAGAGAAGCCCTTGTTCTGTGCTGCACCTGCTGGGTGGTTCAAAGGTTTTCTGACCTTCCTGCTCTGGAAGCTTTTCAGAGCTGAGGCTGCACCTGGGCTGCGAAAGCCGAGAGGCATAGAGGCCTTTCACACTGAAGGCGTGGGCCTGTTTCCCATGGAGAAAGTGTACGTCGCCCAACCCCCACCCCCACCCCACCCCACCCCACCCCAACCCACCCCCAGCTGGAGGCGTGCGGGTTTGACACCATTTTGTCCTGCCCATGGAAAATACAAAGAGGCGTACACGATTTGGGCTGTCTGGTGAGAGAATTTTGAAGCGGCGGCACCCTGAGTACCTTTCCCGAAGTTTGCTTCCTAGCTGGTTAAACTCGGCTTTCAGAGGCGAGATGAGAACAAACTTGCTCCGCGTGCGGCGAAGTGCCCTGATGCCCTGCCCTAAATGTTTGAGCTTCTGGCCAGCGTCACGCAAGTACTTTGACACGTAGGAGTCTCCCTTTTACTCCAAGCTGTCCCTGTTGGCTGAAGCAGTCGGCGTGTCTGTATCGCAGCCTGGGAGGCCGGGCGTTGGGGGAGTCTGCCAAGTGACTGGCCTCCATTTATAGCTAACTGAAAAACTGCGTCGAAGCTTTCGGGAGCCTCTTACAGGGAATGGTTGCAGTTGGGAATTGGAGACTGTGCTGGCAAACGTCAGCAGCTCCTCTCCCTCGGAGGGCTCTTGGTGTGCCGACTCCTAACAGCCAGCACGGTCCCCAGCTCGTGAACGGTCCCATTGCGAGCCGGTCTCGTCCGTGAAAGAGCCACGTGAGGCTGAGCTCCAAGAGTCGGGCTCCACACCTGGAGCCTTTGGGACAGGGCAGTCCTGAGCCGATGTGCCCACCAGGGGACGCGACCAAAGTTTACGTACCACAGGAAAGCGCAATCAAGGCCTCGTGTTCTCTCCATGAAAGGAACGTGAGCTTGAAGGGTGATGCGTCAGCGTGCACCGTGAACAGCTCGCTGGTACGCCTGTCTTTGCCCCCTCTCACGGTCTCACGCACCCGGGCTCAGTTCCGTGCAGGAACGCTGAGTGGGAGCGCCAGCCTCGCTGCTGGACTCTAAAGCCTTCCACCCCCTAATGGCAGGTTGTGTGTGTCTCTCACGTGGGGGGAGGAATGAGGTCGCCCACAGAGGTTCTGCCATGAAAGATCTAAAGACGCACGCTGCTGAGGAGCTTGTTCCTCATGGAGCGTCCCCGAAGGCCAGAAGAATGCCGACGGTCTCTTTCAAAGCTGCCGGACGCTCTGCCGTTCTAGGCCTGAGATACGGACCCTGTGACGGCACCGTAACCCCGCGAGATTCAGGAGACATCGCCAGTGCGAGTGGCAATCCGGAAGGAAGAGCCTCCAAGGCGGAGTGTCCTTTCCTGTACAAAACGGCGCCCAAGTGGCTGAGGCAGGGAGCATTTTCCTTCACAGAACCGGCATCCTCGTATGCCTGTGGGTTGCTCTAAAGAAACGACACTGTGAGCAACCTCTTCGAAAAGGCCTTCGCAAGCGACTTGGAGACAACAGCAGCGCAGTGGAGGCACAGACCGTTATCCTAGAGAGCAGCACAGTGTCTCTAGCAGCGATCGCTTCCCGGAGGATACTTAAGCCACACCGAGATTCCAGCAGGGAGTTTTGCCTTATAGCAGTACAACTCACTCAAGAAAGAGGGATGAGGTGTAGGGCTAATCTACGTGCGCTCACGCTCTGTGTCCCCGAGAAGGTTTCACGGAGCAGAAGGCATCACCGACCGCTACCACGTGTGTGCACCAAAGAAGCCCTGTGCCGTGGGTGTTCTCAGGCCGACAGCGAAGACCTAGGTGTGTGCTGCACCCGCGCTCGGTGGTTCACACGTTGCGTGACCCCTGTGCCTTTGGAAGATGTTCAGAGCGGGTGGCACCTGCGTGCTGCGAGCGCAAGAGGTGTAGAGTGTAGAGGCCTTTCACACTGGAGGAAGGGCTTGCGTCTCGTGGAGAGAACGTGTACGTCGCCCGGGAGATGGAGGCGCGCTCTTGACACCATTTCCTCTGCCCGTTTAAAACACAAGTGTTTGTACTCGATCTGGGCTGCCTGGTGAAACGCTTGGCAGTCCGCATCACCCTGAGCACCTCTCCTGAAGTTTGATTCATAGCTGGGTGAACTCGGGCTTCAGAGGCTTAGATGAGACCAAACGTGTTCAGCTTGTGGCGAAAGCCTTTGACCAGAGGCATATACGCTTGTGCTTGGGGCGAGGGCTAGGCAAGAACGTTTACACCCCGGGTTTTTATCTTTACCCTAAGCTGTGTCCCTTTTGGCTGCAGCAGGCGGAGAGAACCCGCGGAGAGAGAACAGCTGCGAGGTGGATGCACAGAACAGTCACCTCGACACCAGCCCCGGGGTCCCAAGCAACGATCCTTCCCCGGAGGGTACTTAACCCACCCCGGGATTCAAGCAGGGAGTTCGCCTTGTCCAACTCGCACAGGAGACTGGCATGAGATGTAGGGCTCATCTACTTGCGTTCACACTACGTGGCCCGGAGAAGTTCTCACGGAGCCGAATGCAGCACCCTTCCTCCACCACGTGTGTACACAAAGGAGCGCTGGGCAGTGGGTGTTCTCAAGGCCAAGAGAGAAGCCCTTGTTCTGTGCTGCACCTGCTGGGTGGTTCAAAGGTTTTCTGACCTTCCTGCTCTGGAAGCTTTTCAGAGCTGAGGCTGCGCCTGGGCTGCGAAAGCGGAGAGGCGTAGAGGCCTTTCACACTGAAGGCGTGGGCCTGTTTCCCATGGAGAAAGTGTACGTCGCCCAACCCCCACCCCCACCCCACCCCACCCCACCCCAACCCACCCCCAGCTGGAGGCGTGCGGGTTTGACACCATTTTGTCCTGCCCATGGAAAATACAAAGAGGCGTACACGATTTGGGCTGTCTGGTGAGAGAATTTTGAAGCGGCGGCACCCTGAGTACCTTTCCCGAAGTTTGCTTCCTAGCTGGTTAAACTCGGCTTTCAGAGGCGAGATGAGAACAAACTTGCTCCGCGTGCGGCGAAGTGCCCTGATGCCCTGCCCTAAATGTTTGAGCTTCTGGCCAGCGTCACGCAAGTACTTTGACACGTAGGAGTCTCCCTTTTACTCCAAGCTGTCCCTGTTGGCTGAAGCAGTCGGCGTGTCTGTATCGCAGCCTGGGAGGCCGGGCGTTGGGGGAGTCTGCCAAGTGACTGGCCTCCATTTATAGCTAACTGAGAAACTGCGTCGAAGCTTTCGGGAGCCTCTTACAGGGAATGGTTGCAGTTGGGAATTGGAGACTGTGCTGGCAAACGTCAGCAGCTCCTCTCCCTCGGAGGGCTCTTGGTGTGCCGACTCCTAACAGCCAGCACGGTCCCCAGCTCGTGAACGGTCCCATTGCGAGCCGGTCTCGTCCGTGAAAGAGCCACGTGAGGCTGAGCTCCAACAGTCGGGCTCCACACCTGGAGCCTTTGGGACAGGGCAGTCCTGAGCCGATGTGCCCACCAGGGGACGCGACCAAAGTTTACGTACCACAGGAAAGCGCAATCAAGGCCTCGTGTTCTCTCCATGAAAGGAACGTGAGCTTGAAGGGTGATGCGTCAGCGTGCACCGTGAACAGCTCGCTGGTACGCCTGTCTTTGCCCCCTCTCACGGTCTCACGCACCCGGGCTCAGTTCCGTGCAGGAACGCTGAGTGGGAGCGCCAGCCTCGCTGCTGGACTCTAAAGTCTTCCACCCCCTAATGGCAGGTTGTGTGTGTCTCTCACGTGGGGGGAGGAATGAGGTCGCCCACAGAGGTTCTGCCATGAAAGATCTAAAGACGCACGCTGCTGAGGAGCTTGTTCCTCATGGAGCGTCCCCGAAGGCCAGAAGAATGCCGACGGTCTCTTTCAAAGCTGCCGGACGCTCTGCCGTTCTAGGCCTGAGATACGGACCCTGTGACGGCACCGTAACCCCGCGAGATTCAGGAGACATCGCCAGTGCGAGTGGCAATCCGGAAGGAAGAGCCTCCAAGGCGGAGTGTCCTTTCCTGTACAAAACGGCGCCCAAGTGGCTGAGGCAGGGAGCATTTTCCTTCACAGAACCGGCATCCTCGTATGCCTGTGGGTTGCTCTAAAGAAACGACACTGTGAGCAACCTCTTCGAAAAGGCCTTCGCAAGCGACTTGGAGACAACAGCAGCGCAGTGGAGGCACAGACCGTTATCCTAGAGAGCAGCACAGTGTCTCTAGCAGCGATCGCTTCCCGGAGGATACTTAAGCCACACCGAGATTCCAGCAGGGAGTTTTGCCTTATAGCAGTACAACTCACTCAAGAAAGAGGGATGAGGTGTAGGGCTAATCTACGTGCGCTCACGCTCTGTGTCCCCGAGAAGGTTTCACGGAGCAGAAGGCATCACCGACCGCTACCACGTGTGTGCACCAAAGAAGCCCTGTGCCGTGGGTGTTCTCAGGCCGACAGCGAAGACCTAGGTGTGTGCTGCACCCGCGCTCGGTGGTTCACACGTTGCGTGACCCCTGTGCCTTTGGAAGATGTTCAGAGCGGGTGGCACCTGCGTGCTGCGAGCGCAAGAGGTGTAGAGTGTAGAGGCCTTTCACACTGGAGGAAGGGCTTGCGTCTCGTGGAGAGAACGTGTACGTCGCCCGGGAGATGGAGGCGCGCTCTTGACACCATTTCCTCTGCCCGTTTAAAACACAAGTGTTTGTACTCGATCTGGGCTGCCTGGTGAAACGCTTGGCAGTCCGCATCACCCTGAGCACCTCTCCTGAAGTTTGATTCGTAGCTGGGTGAACTCGGGCTTCAGAGGCTTAGATGAGACCAAACGTGTTCAGCTTGTGGCGAAAGCCTTTGACCAGAGGCATATACGCTTGTGCTTGGGGCGAGGGCTAGGCAAGAACGTTTACACCCCGGGTTTTTATCTTTACCCTAAGCTGTGTCCCTTTTGGCTGCAGCAGGCGGAGAGAACCCGCGGAGAGAGAACAGCTGCGAGGTGGATGCACAGAACAGTCACCTCGACACCAGCCCCGGGGTCCCAAGCAACGATCCTTCCCCGGAGGGTACTTAACCCACCCCGGGATTCAAGCAGGGAGTTCGCCTTGTCCAACTCGCACAGGAGACTGGCATGAGATGTAGGGCTCATCTACTTGCGTTCACACTACGTGGCCCGGAGAAGTTCTCACGGAGCCGAATGCAGCACCCTTCCTCCACCACGTGTGTACACAAAGGAGCGCTGGGCAGTGGGTGTTCTCAAGGCCAAGAGAGAAGCCCTTGTTCTGTGCTGCACCTGCTGGGTGGTTCAAAGGTTTTCTGACCTTCCTGCTCTGGAAGCTTTTCAGAGCTGAGGCTGCGCCTGGGCTGCGAAAGCGGAGAGGCGTAGAGGCCTTTCACACTGAAGGCGTGGGCCTGTTTCCCATGGAGAAAGTGTACGTCGCCCAACCCCCACCCCCACCCCACCCCACCCCACCCCAACCCACCCCCAGCTGGAGGCGTGCGGGTTTGACACCATTTTGTCCTGCCCATGGAAAATACAAAGAGGCGTACACGATTTGGGCTGTCTGGTGAGAGAATTTTGAAGCGGCGGCACCCTGAGTACCTTTCCCGAAGTTTGCTTCCTAGCTGGTTAAACTCGGCTTTCAGAGGCGAGATGAGAACAAACTTGCTCCGCGTGCGGCGAAGTGCCCTGATGCCCTGCCCTAAATGTTTGAGCTTCTGGCCAGCGTCACGCAAGTACTTTGACACGTAGGAGTCTCCCTTTTACTCCAAGCTGTCCCTGTTGGCTGAAGCAGTCGGCGTGTCTGTATCGCAGCCTGGGAGGCCGGGCGTTGGGGGAGTCTGCCAAGTGACTGGCCTCCATTTATAGCTAACTGAGAAACTGCGTCGAAGTTTTCGGGAGCCTCTTACAGGGAATGGTTGCAGTTGGGAATTGGAGACTGTGCTGGCAAACGTCAGCAGCTCCTCTCCCTCGGAGGGCTCTTGGTGTGCCGACTCCTAACAGCCAGCACGGTCCCCAGCTCGTGAACGGTCCCATTGTGAGCCGGTCTCGTCCGTGAAAGAGCCACGTGAGGCTGAGCTCCAACAGTCGGGCTCCACACCTGGAGCCTTTGGGACAGGGCAGTCCTGAGCCGATGTGCCCACCAGGGGACGCGACCAAAGTTTACGTACCACAGGAAAGCGCAATCAAGGCCTCGTGTTCTCTCCATGAAAGGAACGTGAGCTTGAAGGGTGATGCGTCAGCGTGCACCGTGAACAGCTCGCTGGTACGCCTGTCTTTGCCCCCTCTCACGGTCTCACGCACCTGGGCTCAGTTCCGTGCAGGAACGCTGAGTGGGAGCGCCAGCCTCGCTGCTGGACTCTAAAGCCTTCCACCCCCTAATGGCAGGTTGTGTGTGTCTCTCACGTGGGGGGAGGAATGAGGTCGCCCACAGAGGTTCTGCCATGAAAGATCTAAAGACGCACGCTGCTGAGGAGCTTGTTCCTCATGGAGCGTCCCCGAAGGCCAGAAGAATGCCGACGGTCTCTTTCAAAGCTGCCGGACGCTCTGCCGTTCTAGGCCTGAGATACGGACCCTGTGACGGCACCGTAACCCCGCGAGATTCAGGAGACATCGCCAGTGCGAGTGGCAATCCGGAAGGAAGAGCCTCCAAGGCGGAGTGTCCTTTCCTGTACAAAACGGCGCCCAAGTGGCTGAGGCAGGGAGCATTTTCCTTCACAGAACCGGCATCCTCGTATGCCTGTGGGTTGCTCTAAAGAAACGACACTGTGAGCAACCTCTTCGAAAAGGCCTTCGCAAGCGACTTGGAGACAACAGCAGCGCAGTGGAGGCACAGACCGTTATCCTAGAGAGCAGCACAGTGTCTCTAGCAGCGATCGCTTCCCGGAGGATACTTAAGCCACACCGAGATTCCAGCAGGGAGTTTTGCCTTATAGCAGTACAACTCACTCAAGAAAGAGGGATGAGGTGTAGGGCTAATCTACGTGCGCTCACGCTCTGTGTCCCCGAGAAGGTTTCACGGAGCAGAAGGCATCACCGACCGCTACCACGTGTGTGCACCAAAGAAGCCCTGTGCCGTGGGTGTTCTCAGGCCGACAGCGAAGACCTAGGTGTGTGCTGCACCCGCGCTCGGTGGTTCACACGTTGCGTGACCCCTGTGCCTTTGGAAGATGTTCAGAGCGGGTGGCACCTGCGTGCTGCGAGCGCAAGAGGTGTAGAGTGTAGAGGCCTTTCACACTGGAGGAAGGGCTTGCGTCTCGTGGAGAGAACGTGTACGTCGCCCGGGAGATGGAGGCGCGCTCTTGACACCATTTCCTCTGCCCGTTTAAAACACAAGTGTTTGTACTCGATCTGGGCTGCCTGGTGAAACGCTTGGCAGTCCGCATCACCCTGAGCACCTCTCCTGAAGTTTGATTCGTAGCTGGGTGAACTCGGGCTTCAGAGGCTTAGATGAGACCAAACGTGTTCAGCTTGTGGCGAAAGCCTTTGACCAGAGGCATATACGCTTGTGCTTGGGGCGAGGGCTAGGCAAGAACGTTTACACCCCGGGTTTTTATCTTTACCCTAAGCTGTGTCCCTTTTGGCTGCAGCAGGCGGAGAGAACCCGCGGAGAGAGAACAGCTGCGAGGTGGATGCACAGAACAGTCACCTCGACACCAGCCCCGGGGTCCCAAGCAACGATCCTTCCCCGGAGGGTACTTAACCCACCCCGGGATTCAAGCAGGGAGTTCGCCTTGTCCAACTCGCACAGGAGACTGGCATGAGATGTAGGGCTCATCTACTTGCGTTCACACTACGTGGCCCGGAGAAGTTCTCACGGAGCCGAATGCAGCACCCTTCCTCCACCACGTGTGTACACAAAGGAGCGCTGGGCAGTGGGTGTTCTCAAGGCCAAGAGAGAAGCCCTTGTTCTGTGCTGCACCTGCTGGGTGGTTCAAAGGTTTTCTGACCTTCCTGCTCTGGAAGCTTTTCAGAGCTGAGGCTGCGCCTGGGCTCCGAAAGCGGAGAGGCGTAGAGGCCTTTCACACTGAAGGCGTGGGCCTGTTTCCCATGGAGAAAGTGTACGTCGCCCAACCCCCACCCCCACCCCACCCCACCCCACCCCAACCCACCCCCAGCTGGAGGCGTGCGGGTTTGACACCATTTTGTCCTGCCCATGG
This sequence comes from Orcinus orca, assembly GCF_937001465.1. Taxonomy (NCBI): domain Eukaryota; kingdom Metazoa; phylum Chordata; class Mammalia; order Artiodactyla; family Delphinidae; genus Orcinus; species Orcinus orca. The sequence goes on from NW_026043876.1 coordinate 253,802, forward strand.
AAAATACAAAGAGGCGTACACGATTTGGGCTGTCTGGTGAGAGAATTTTGAAGCGGCGGCACCCTGAGTACCTTTCCCGAAGTTTGCTTCCTAGCTGGTTAAACTCGGCTTTCAGAGGCGAGATGAGAACAAACTTGCTCCGCGTGCGGCGAAGTGCCCTGATGCCCTGCCCTAAATGTTTGAGCTTCTGGCCAGCGTCACGCAAGTACTTTGACACGTAGGAGTCTCCCTTTTACTCCAAGCTGTCCCTGTTGGCTGAAGCAGTCGGCGTGTCTGTATCGCAGCCTGGGAGGCCGGGCGTTGGGGGAGTCTGCCAAGTGACTGGCCTCCATTTATAGCTAACTGAGAAACTGCGTCGAAGCTTTCGGGAGCCTCTTACAGGGAATGGTTGCAGTTGGGAATTGGAGACTGTGCTGGCAAACGTCAGCAGCTCCTCTCCCTCGGAGGGCTCTTGGTGTGCCGACTCCTAACAGCCAGCACGGTCCCCAGCTCGTGAACGGTCCCATTGCGAGCCGGTCTCGTCCATGAAAGAGCCACGTGAGGCTGAGCTCCAACAGTCGGGCTCCACACCTGGAGCCTTTGGGACAGGGCAGTCCTGAGCCGATGTGCCCACCAGGGGACGCGACCAAAGTTTACGTACCACAGGAAAGCGCAATCAAGGCCTCGTGTTCTCTCCATGAAAGGAACGTGAGCTTGAAGGGTGATGCGTCAGCGTGCACCGTAAACAGCTCGCTGGTACGCCTGTCTTTGCCCCCTCTCACGGTCTCACGCACCCGGGCTCAGTTCCGTGCAGGAACGCTGAGTGGGAGCGCCAGCCTCGCTGCTGGACTCTAAAGCCTTCCACCCCCTAATGGCAGGTTGTGTGTGTCTCTCACGTGGGGGGAGGAATGAGGTCGCCCACAGAGGTTCTGCCATGAAAGATCTAAAGACGCACGCTGCTGAGGAGCTTGTTCCTCATGGAGCGTCCCCGAAGGCCAGAAGAATGCCGACGGTCTCTTTCAAAGCTGCCGGACGCTCTGCCGTTCTAGGCCTGAGATACGGACCCTGTGACGGCACCATAACCCCGCGAGATTCAGGAGACTTCGCCAGTGCGAGTGGCAATCCGGAAGGAAGAGCCTCCAAGGCGGAGTGTCCTTTCCTGTACAAAACGGCGCCCAAGTGGCTGAGGCAGGGAGCATTTTCCTTCACAGAACCGGCATCCTCGTATGCCTGTGGGTTGCTCTAAAGAAACGACACTGTGAGCAACCTCTTCGAAAAGGCCTTCGCAAGCGACTTGGAGACAACAGCAGCGCAGTGGAGGCACAGACCGTTATCCTAGAGAGCAGCACAGTGTCTCTAGCAGCGATCGCTTCCCGGAGGATACTTAAGCCACACCGAGATTCCAGCAGGGAGTTTTGCCTTATAGCAGTACAACTCACTCAAGAAAGAGGGATGAGGTGTAGGGCTAATCTACGTGCGCTCACGCTCTGTGTCCCCGAGAAGGTTTCACGGAGCAGAAGGCATCACCGACCGCTACCACGTGTGTGCACCAAAGAAGCCCTGTGCCGTGGGTGTTCTCAGGCCGACAGCGAAGACCTAGGTGTGTGCTGCACCCGCGCTCGGTGGTTCACACGTTGCGTGACCCCTGTGCCTTTGGAAGATGTTCAGAGCGGGTGGCACCTGCGTGCTGCGAGCGCAAGAGGTGTAGAGTGTAGAGGCCTTTCACACTGGAGGAAGGGCTTGCGTCTCGTGGAGAGAACGTGTACGTCGCCCGGGAGATGGAGGCGCGCTCTTGACACCATTTCCTCTGCCCGTTTAAAACACAAGTGTTTGTACTCGATCTGGGCTGCCTGGTGAAACGCTTGGCAGTCCGCATCACCCTGAGCACCTCTCCTGAAGTTTGATTCGTAGCTGGGTGAACTCGGGCTTCAGAGGCTTAGATGAGACCAAACGTGTTCAGCTTGTGGCGAAAGCCTTTGACCAGAGGCATATACGCTTGTGCTTGGGGCGAGGGCTAGGCAAGAACGTTTACACCCCGGGTTTTTATCTTTACCCTAAGCTGTGTCCCTTTTGGCTGCAGCAGGCGGAGAGAACCCGCGGAGAGAGAACAGCTGCGAGGTGGATGCACAGAACAGTCACCTCGACACCAGCCCCGGGGTCCCAAGCAACGATCCTTCCCCGGAGGGTACTTAACCCACCCCGGGATTCAAGCAGGGAGTTCGCCTTGTCCAACTCGCACAGGAGACTGGCATGAGATGTAGGGCTCATCTACTTGCGTTCACACTACGTGGCCCGGAGAAGTTCTCACGGAGCCGAATGCAGCACCCTTCCTCCACCACGTGTGTACACAAAGGAGCGCTGGGCAGTGGGTGTTCTCAAGGCCAAGAGAGAAGCCCTTGTTCTGTGCTGCACCTGCTGGGTGGTTCAAAGGTTTTCTGACCTTCCTGCTCTGGAAGCTTTTCAGAGCTGAGGCTGCGCCTGGGCTCCGAAAGCGGAGAGGCGTAGAGGCCTTTCACACTGAAGGCGTGGGCCTGTTTCCCGTGGAGAAAGTGTACGTCGCCCAACCCCCACCCCCACCCCACCCCACCCCACCCCAACCCACCCCCAGCTGGAGGCGTGCGGGTTTGACACCATTTTGTCCTGCCCATGGAAAATACAAAGAGGCGTACACGATTTGGGCTGTCTGGTGAGAGAATTTTGAAGCGGCGGCACCCTGAGTACCTTTCCCGAAGTTTGCTTCCTAGCTGGTTAAACTCGGCTTTCAGAGGCGAGATGAGAACAAACTTGCTCCGCGTGCGGCGAAGTGCCCTGATGCCCTGCCCTAAATGTTTGAGCTTCTGGCCAGCGTCACGCAAGTACTTTGACACGTAGGAGTCTCCCTTTTACTCCAAGCTGTCCCTGTTGGCTGAAGCAGTCGGCGTGTCTGTATCGCAGCCTGGGAGGCCGGGCGTTGGGGGAGTCTGCCAAGTGACTGGCCTCCATTTATAGCTAACTGAGAAACTGCGTCGAAGCTTTCGGGAGCCTCTTACAGGGAATGGTTGCAGTTGGGAATTGGAGACTGTGCTGGCAAACGTCAGCAGCTCCTCTCCCTCGGAGGGCTCTTGGTGTGCCGACTCCTAACAGCCAGCACGGTCCCCAGCTCGTGAACGGTCCCATTGCGAGCCGGTCTCGTCCGTGAAAGAGCCACGTGAGGCTGAGCTCCAACAGTCGGGCTCCACACCTGGAGCCTTTGGGACAGGGCAGTCCTGAGCCGATGTGCCCACCAGGGGACGCGACCAAAGTTTACGTACCACAGGAAAGCGCAATCAAGGCCTCGTGTTCTCTCCATGAAAGGAACGTGAGCTTGAAGGGTGATGCGTCAGCGTGCACCGTAAACAGCTCGCTGGTACGCCTGTCTTTGCCCCCTCTCACGGTCTCACGCACCCGGGCTCAGTTCCGTGCAGGAACGCTGAGTGGGAGCGCCAGCCTCGCTGCTGGACTCTAAAGCCTTCCACCCCCTAATGGCAGGTTGTGTGTGTCTCTCACGTGGGGGGAGGAATGAGGTCGCCCACAGAGGTTCTGCCATGAAAGATCTAAAGACGCACGCTGCTGAGGAGCTTGTTCCTCATGGAGCGTCCCCGAAGGCCAGAAGAATGCCGACGGTCTCTTTCAAAGCTGCCGGACGCTCTGCCGTTCTAGGCCTGAGATACGGACCCTGTGACGGCACCGTAACCCCGCGAGATTCAGGAGACATCGCCAGTGCGAGTGGCAATCCGGAAGGAAGAGCCTCCAAGGCGGAGTGTCCTTTCCTGTACAAAACGGCGCCCAAGTGGCTGAGGCAGGGAGCATTTTCCTTCACAGAACCGGCATCCTCGTATGCCTGTGGGTTGCTCTAAAGAAACGACACTGTGAGCAACCTCTTCGAAAAGGCCTTCGCAAGCGACTTGGAGACAACAGCAGCGCAGTGGAGGCACAGACCGTTATCCTAGAGAGCAGCACAGTGTCTCTAGCAGCGATCGCTTCCCGGAGGATACTTAAGCCACACCGAGATTCCAGCAGGGAGTTTTGCCTTATAGCAGTACAACTCACTCAAGAAAGAGGGATGAGGTGTAGGGCTAATCTACGTGTGCTCACGCTCTGTGTCCCCGAGAAGGTTTCACGGAGCAGAAGGCATCACCGACCGCTACCACGTGTGTGCACCAAAGAAGCCCTGTGCCGTGGGTGTTCTCAGGCCGACAGCGAAGACCTAGGTGTGTGCTGCACCCGCGCTCGGTGGTTCACACGTTGCGTGACCCCTGTGCCTTTGGAAGATGTTCAGAGCGGGTGGCACCTGCGTGCTGCGAGCGCAAGAGGTGTAGAGTGTAGAGGCCTTTCACACTGGAGGAAGGGCTTGCGTCTCGTGGAGAGAACGTGTACGTCGCCCGGGAGATGGAGGCGCGCTCTTGACACCATTTCCTCTGCCCGTTTAAAACACAAGTGTTTGTACTCGATCTGGGCTGCCTGGTGAAACGCTTGGCAGTCCGCATCACCCTGAGCACCTCTCCTGAAGTTTGATTCGTAGCTGGGTGAACTCGGGCTTCAGAGGCTTAGATGAGACCAAACGTGTTCAGCTTGTGGCGAAAGCCTTTGACCAGAGGCATATACGCTTGTGCTTGGGGCGAGGGCTAGGCAAGAACGTTTACACCCCGGGTTTTTATCTTTACCCTAAGCTGTGTCCCTTTTGGCTGCAGCAGGCGGAGAGAACCCGCGGAGAGAGAACAGCTGCGAGGTGGATGCACAGAACAGTCACCTCGACACCAGCCCCGGGGTCCCAAGCAACGATCCTTCCCCGGAGGGTACTTAACCCACCCCGGGATTCAAGCAGGGAGTTCGCCTTGTCCAACTCGCACAGGAGACTGGCATGAGATGTAGGGCTCATCTACTTGCGTTCACACTACGTGGCCCGGAGAAGTTCTCACGGAGCCGAATGCAGCACCCTTCCTCCACCACGTGTGTACACAAAGGAGCGCTGGGCAGTGGGTGTTCTCAAGGCCAAGAGAGAAGCCCTTGTTCTGTGCTGCACCTGCTGGGTGGTTCAAAGGTTTTCTGACCTTCCTGCTCTGGAAGCTTTTCAGAGCTGAGGCTGCGCCTGGGCTCCGAAAGCGGAGAGGCGTAGAGGCCTTTCACACTGAAGGCGTGGGCCTGTTTCCCGTGGAGAAAGTGTACGTCGCCCAACCCCCACCCCCACCCCACCCCACCCCACCCCAACCCACCCCCAGCTGGAGGCGTGCGGGTTTGACACCATTTTGTCCTGCCCATGGAAAATACAAAGAGGCGTACACGATTTGGGCTGTCTGGTGAGAGAATTTTGAAGCGGCGGCACCCTGAGTACCTTTCCCGAAGTTTGCTTCCTAGCTGGTTAAACTCGGCTTTCAGAGGCGAGATGAGAACAAACTTGCTCCGCGTGCGGCGAAGTGCCCTGATGCCCTGCCCTAAATGTTTGAGCTTCTGGCCAGCGTCACGCAAGTACTTTGACACGTAGGAGTCTCCCTTTTACTCCAAGCTGTCCCTGTTGGCTGAAGCAGTCGGCGTGTCTGTATCGCAGCCTGGGAGGCCGGGCGTTGGGGGAGTCTGCCAAGTGACTGGCCTCCATTTATAGCTAACTGAGAAACTGCGTCGAAGCTTTCGGGAGCCTCTTACAGGGAATGGTTGCAGTTGGGAATTGGAGACTGTGCTGGCAAACGTCAGCAGCTCCTCTCCCTCGGAGGGCTCTTGGTGTGCCGACTCCTAACAGCCAGCACGGTCCCCAGCTCGTGAACGGTCCCATTGCGAGCCGGTCTCGTCCGTGAAAGAGCCACGTGAGGCTGAGCTCCAACAGTCGGGCTCCACACCTGGAGCCTTTGGGACAGGGCAGTCCTGAGCCGATGTGCCCACCAGGGGACGCGACCAAAGTTTACGTACCACAGGAAAGCGCAATCAAGGCCTCGTGTTCTCTCCATGAAAGGAACGTGAGCTTGAAGGGTGATGCGTCAGCGTGCACCGTAAACAGCTCGCTGGTACGCCTGTCTTTGCCCCCTCTCACGGTCTCACGCACCCGGGCTCAGTTCCGTGCAGGAACGCTGAGTGGGAGCGCCAGCCTCGCTGCTGGACTCTAAAGCCTTCCACCCCCTAATGGCAGGTTGTGTGTGTCTCTCACGTGGGGGGAGGAATGAGGTCGCCCACAGAGGTTCTGCCATGAAAGATCTAAAGACGCACGCTGCTGAGGAGCTTGTTCCTCATGGAGCGTCCCCGAAGGCCAGAAGAATGCCGACGGTCTCTTTCAAAGCTGCCGGACGCTCTGCCGTTCTAGGCCTGAGATACGGACCCTGTGACGGCACCGTAACCCCGCGAGATTCAGGAGACATCGCCAGTGCGAGTGGCAATCCGGAAGGAAGAGCCTCCAAGGCGGAGTGTCCTTTCCTGTACAAAACGGCGCCCAAGTGGCTGAGGCAGGGAGCATTTTCCTTCACAGAACCGGCATCCTCGTATGCCTGTGGGTTGCTCTAAAGAAACGACACTGTGAGCAACCTCTTCGAAAAGGCCTTCGCAAGCGACTTGGAGACAACAGCAGCGCAGTGGAGGCACAGACCGTTATCCTAGAGAGCAGCACAGTGTCTCTAGCAGCGATCGCTTCCCGGAGGATACTTAAGCCACACCGAGATTCCAGCAGGGAGTTTTGCCTTATAGCAGTACAACTCACTCAAGAAAGAGGGATGAGGTGTAGGGCTAATCTACGTGCGCTCACGCTCTGTGTCCCCGAGAAGGTTTCACGGAGCAGAAGGCATCACCGACCGCTACCACGTGTGTGCACCAAAGAAGCCCTGTGCCGTGGGTGTTCTCAGGCCGACAGCGAAGACCTAGGTGTGTGCTGCACCCGCGCTCGGTGGTTCACACGTTGCGTGACCCCTGTGCCTTTGGAAGATGTTCAGAGCGGGTGGCACCTGCGTGCTGCGAGCGCAAGAGGTGTAGAGTGTAGAGGCCTTTCACACTGGAGGAAGGGCTTGCGTCTCGTGGAGAGAACGTGTACGTCGCCCGGGAGATGGAGGCGCGCTCTTGACACCATTTCCTCTGCCCGTTTAAAACACAAGTGTTTGTACTCGATCTGGGCTGCCTGGTGAAACGCTTGGCAGTCCGCATCACCCTGAGCACCTCTCCTGAAGTTTGATTCGTAGCTGGGTGAACTCGGGCTTCAGAGGCTTAGATGAGACCAAACGTGTTCAGCTTGTGGCGAAAGCCTTTGACCAGAGGCATATACGCTTGTGCTTGGGGCGAGGGCTAGGCAAGAACGTTTACACCCCGGGTTTTTATCTTTACCCTAAGCTGTGTCCCTTTTGGCTGCAGCAGGCGGAGAGAACCCGCGGAGAGAGAACAGCTGCGAGGTGGATGCACAGAACAGTCACCTCGACACCAGCCCCGGGGTCCCAAGCAACGATCCTTCCCCGGAGGGTACTTAACCCACCCCGGGATTCAAGCAGGGAGTTCGCCTTGTCCAACTCGCACAGGAGACTGGCATGAGATGTAGGGCTCATCTACTTGCGTTCACACTACGTGGCCCGGAGAAGTTCTCACGGAGCCGAATGCAGCACCCTTCCTCCACCACGTGTGTACACAAAGGAGCGCTGGGCAGTGGGTGTTCTCAAGGCCAAGAGAGAAGCCCTTGTTCTGTGCTGCACCTGCTGGGTGGTTCAAAGGTTTTCTGACCTTCCTGCTCTGGAAGCTTTTCAGAGCTGAGGCTGCGCCTGGGCTGCGAAAGCGGAGAGGCGTAGAGGCCTTTCACACTGAAGGCGTGGGCCTGTTTCCCGTGGAGAAAGTGTACGTCGCCCAACCCCCACCCCCACCCCACCCCACCCCACCCCAACCCACCCCCAGCTGGAGGCGTGCGGGTTTGACACCATTTTGTCCTGCCCATGGAAAATACAAAGAGGCGTACACGATTTGGGCTGTCTGGTGAGAGAATTTTGAAGCGGCGGCACCCTGAGTACCTTTCCCGAAGTTTGCTTCCTAGCTGGTTAAACTCGGCTTTCAGAGGCGAGATGAGAACAAACTTGCTCCGCGTGCGGCGAAGTGCCCTGATGCCCTGCCCTAAATGTTTGAGCTTCTGGCCAGCGTCACGCAAGTACTTTGACACGTAGGAGTCTCCCTTTTACTCCAAGCTGTCCCTGTTGGCTGAAGCAGTCGGCGTGTCTGTATCGCAGCCTGGGAGGCCGGGCGTTGGGGGAGTCTGCCAAGTGACTGGCCTCCATTTATAGCTAACTGAGAAACTGCGTCGAAGCTTTCGGGAGCCTCTTACAGGGAATGGTTGCAGTTGGGAATTGGAGACTGTGCTGGCAAACGTCAGCAGCTCCTCTCCCTCGGAGGGCTCTTGGTGTGCCGACTCCTAACAGCCAGCACGGTCCCCAGCTCGTGAACGGTCCCATTGCGAGCCGGTCTCGTCCGTGAAAGAGCCACGTGAGGCTGAGCTCCAACAGTCGGGCTCCACACCTGGAGCCTTTGGGACAGGGCAGTCCTGAGCCGATGTGCCCACCAGGGGACGCGACCAAAGTTTACGTACCACAGGAAAGCGCAATCAAGGCCTCGTGTTCTCTCCATGAAAGGAACGTGAGCTTGAAGGGTGATGCGTCAGCGTGCACCGTGAACAGCTCGCTGGTACGCCTGTCTTTGCCCCCTCTCACGGTCTCACGCACCCGGGCTCAGTTCCGTGCAGGAACGCTGAGTGGGAGCGCCAGCCTCGCTGCTGGACTCTAAAGCCTTCCACCCCCTAATGGCAGGTTGTGTGTGTCTCTCACGTGGGGGGAGGAATGAGGTCGCCCACAGAGGTTCTGCCATGAAAGATCTAAAGACGCACGCTGCTGAGGAGCTTGTTCCTCATGGAGCGTCCCCGAAGGCCAGAAGAATGCCGACGGTCTCTTTCAAAGCTGCCGGACGCTCTGCCGTTCTAGGCCTGAGATACGGACCCTGTGACGGCACCGTAACCCCGCGAGATTCAGGAGACATCGCCAGTGCGAGTGGCAATCCGGAAGGAAGAGCCTCCAAGGCGGAGTGTCCTTTCCTGTACAAAACGGCGCCCAAGTGGCTGAGGCAGGGAGCATTTTCCTTCACAGAACCGGCATCCTCGTATGCCTGTGGGTTGCTCTAAAGAAACGACACTGTGAGCAACCTCTTCGAAAAGGCCTTCGCAAGCGACTTGGAGACAACAGCAGCGCAGTGGAGGCACAGACCGTTATCCTAGAGAGCAGCACAGTGTCTCTAGCAGCGATCGCTTCCCGGAGGATACTTAAGCCACACCGAGATTCCAGCAGGGAGTTTTGCCTTATAGCAGTACAACTCACTCAAGAAAGAGGGATGAGGTGTAGGGCTAATCTACGTGCGCTCACGCTCTGTGTCCCCGAGAAGGTTTCACGGAGCAGAAGGCATCACCGACCGCTACCACGTGTGTGCACCAAAGAAGCCCTGTGCCGTGGGTGTTCTCAGGCCGACAGCGAAGACCTAGGTGTGTGCTGCACCCGCGCTCGGTGGTTCACACGTTGCGTGACCCCTGTGCCTTTGGAAGATGTTCAGAGCGGGTGGCACCTGCGTGCTGCGAGCGCAAGAGGTGTAGAGTGTAGAGGCCTTTCACACTGGAGGAAGGGCTTGCGTCTCGTGGAGAGAACATGTACGTCGCCCGGGAGATGGAGGCGCGCTCTTGACACCATTTCCTCTGCCCGTTTAAAACACAAGTGTTTGTACTCGATCTGGGCTGCCTGGTGAAACGCTTGGCAGTCCGCATCACCCTGAGCACCTCTCCTGAAGTTTGATTCGTAGCTGGGTGAACTCGGGCTTCAGAGGCTTAGATGAGACCAAACGTGTTCAGCTTGTGGCGAAAGCCTTTGACCAGAGGCATATACGCTTGTGCTTGGGGCGAGGGCTAGGCAAGAACGTTTACACCCCGGGTTTTTATCTTTACCCTAAGCTGTGTCCCTTTTGGCTGCAGCAGGCGGAGAGAACCCGCGGAGAGAGAACAGCTGCGAGGTGGATGCACAGAACAGTCACCTCGACACCAGCCCCGGGGTCCCAAGCAACGATCCTTCCCCGGAGGGTACTTAACCCACCCCGGGATTCAAGCAGGGAGTTCGCCTTGTCCAACTCGCACAGGAGACTGGCATGAGATGTAGGGCTCATCTACTTGCGTTCACACTACGTGGCCCGGAGAAGTTCTCACGGAGCCGAATGCAGCACCCTTCCTCCACCACGTGTGTACACAAAGGAGCGCTGGGCAGTGGGTGTTCTCAAGGCCAAGAGAGAAGCCCTTGTTCTGTGCTGCACCTGCTGGGTGGTTCAAAGGTTTTCTGACCTTCCTGCTCTGGAAGCTTTTCAGAGCTGAGGCTGCGCCTGGGCTGCGAAAGCGGAGAGGCGTAGAGGCCTTTCACACTGAAGGCGTGGGCCTGTTTCCCGTGGAGAAAGTGTACGTCGCCCAACCCCCACCCCCACCCCACCCCACCCCACCCCAACCCACCCCCAGCTGGAGGCGTGCGGGTTTGACACCATTTTGTCCTGCCCATGGAAAATACAAAGAGGCGTACACGATTTGGGCTGTCTGGTGAGAGAATTTTGAAGCGGCGGCACCCTGAGTACCTTTCCCGAAGTTTGCTTCCTAGCTGGTTAAACTCGGCTTTCAGAGGCGAGATGAGAACAAACTTGCTCCGCGTGCGGCGAAGTGCCCTGATGCCCTGCCCTAAATGTTTGAGCTTCTGGCCAGCGTCACGCAAGTACTTTGACACGTAGGAGTCTCCCTTTTACTCCACGCTGTCCCTGTTGGCTGAAGCAGTCGGCGTGTCTGTATCGCAGCCTGGGAGGCCGGGCGTTGGGGGAGTCTGCCAAGTGACTGGCCTCCATTTATAGCTAACTGAGAAACTGCGTCGAAGCTTTCGGGAGCCTCTTACAGGGAATGGTTGCAGTTGGGAATTGGAGACTGTGCTGGCAAACGTCAGCAGCTCCTCTCCCTCGGAGGGCTCTTGGTGTGCCGACTCCTAACAGCCAGCACGGTCCCCAGCTCGTGAACGGTCCCATTGCGAGCCGGTCTCGTCCGTGAAAGAGCCACGTGAGGCTGAGCTCCAACAGTCGGGCTCCACACCTGGAGCCTTTGGGACAGGGCAGTCCTGAGCCGATGTGCCCACCAGGGGACGCGACCAAAGTTTACGTACCACAGGAAAGCGCAATCAAGGCCTCGTGTTCTCTCCATGAAAGGAACGTGAGCTTGAAGGGTGATGCGTCAGCGTGCACCGTGAACAGCTCGCTGGTACGCCTGTCTTTGCCCCCTCTCACGGTCTCACGCACCCGGGCTCAGTTCCGTGCAGGAACGCTGAGTGGGAGCGCCAGCCTCGCTGCTGGACTCTAAAGCCTTCCACCCCCTAATGGCAGGTTGTGTGTGTCTCTCACGTGGGGGGAGGAATGAGGTCGCCCACAGAGGTTCTGCCATGAAAGATCTAAAGACGCACGCTGCTGAGGAGCTTGTTCCTCATGGAGCGTCCCCGAAGGCCAGAAGAATGCCGACGGTCTCTTTCAAAGCTGCCGGACGCTCTGCCGTTCTAGGCCTGAGATACGGACCCTGTGACGGCACCGTAACCCCGCGAGATTCAGGAGACATCGCCAGTGCGAGTGGCAATCCGGAAGGAAGAGCCTCCAAGGCGGAGTGTCCTTTCCTGTACAAAACGGCGCCCAAGTGGCTGAGGCAGGGAGCATTTTCCTTCACAGAACCGGCATCCTCGTATGCCTGTGGGTTGCTCTAAAGAAACGACACTGTGAGCAACCTCTTCGAAAAGGCCTTCGCAAGCGACTTGGAGACAACAGCAGCGCAGTGGAGGCACAGACCGTTATCCTAGAGAGCAGCACAGTGTCTCTAGCAGCGATCGCTTCCCGGAGGATACTTAAGCCACACCGAGATTCCAGCAGGGAGTTTTGCCTTATAGCAGTACAACTCACTCAAGAAAGAGGGATGAGGTGTAGGGCTAATCTACGTGCGCTCACGCTCTGTGTCCCCGAGAAGGTTTCACGGAGCAGAAGGCATCACCGACCGCTACCACGTGTGTGCACCAAAGAAGCCCTGTGCCGTGGGTGTTCTCAGGCCGACAGCGAAGACCTAGGTGTGTGCTGCACCCGCGCTCGGTGGTTCACACGTTGCGTGACCCCTGTGCCTTTGGAAGATGTTCAGAGCGGGTGGCACCTGCGTGCTGCGAGCGCAAGAGGTGTAGAGTGTAGAGGCCTTTCACACTGGAGGAAGGGCTTGCGTCTCGTGGAGAGAACGTGTACGTCGCCCGGGAGATGGAGGCGCGCTCTTGACACCATTTCCTCTGCCCGTTTAAAACACAAGTGTTTGTACTCGATCTGGGCTGCCTGGTGAAACGCTTGGCAGTCCGCATCACCCTGAGCACCTCTCCTGAAGTTTGATTCGTAGCTGGGTGAACTCGGGCTTCAGAGGCTTAGATGAGACCAAACGTGTTCAGCTTGTGGCGAAAGCCTTTGACCAGAGGCATATACGCTTGTGCTTGGGGCGAGGGCTAGGCAAGAACGTTTACACCCCGGGTTTTTATCTTTACCCTAAGCTGTGTCCCTTTTGGCTGCAGCAGGCGGAGAGAACCCGCGGAGAGAGAACAGCTGCGAGGTGGATGCACAGAACAGTCACCTCGACACCAGCCCCGGGGTCCCAAGCAACGATCCTTCCCCGGAGGGTACTTAACCCACCCCGGGATTCAAGCAGGGAGTTCGCCTTGTCCAACTCGCACAGGAGACTGGCATGAGATGTAGGGCTCATCTACTTGCGTTCACACTACGTGGCCCGGAGAAGTTCTCACGGAGCCGAATGCAGCACCCTTCCTCCACCACGTGTGTACACAAAGGAGCGCTGGGCAGTGGGTGTTCTCAAGGCCAAGAGAGAAGCCCTTGTTCTGTGCTGCACCTGCTGGGTGGTTCAAAGGTTTTCTGACCTTCCTGCTCTGGAAGCTTTTCAGAGCTGAGGCTGCGCCTGGGCTCCGAAAGCGGAGAGGCGTAGAGGCCTTTCACACTGAAGGCGTGGGCCTGTTTCCCATGGAGAAAGTGTACGTCGCCCAACCCCCACCCCCACCCCACCCCACCCCACCCCAACCCACCCCCAGCTGGAGGCGTGCGGGTTTGACACCATTTTGTCCTGCCCATGGAAAATACAAAGAGGCGTACACGATTTGGGCTGTCTGGTGAGAGAATTTTGAAGCGGCGGCACCCTGAGTACCTTTCCCGAAGTTTGCTTCCTAGCTGGTTAAACTCGGCTTTCAGAGGCGAGATGAGAACAAACTTGCTCCGCGTGCGGCGAAGTGCCCTGATGCCCTGCCCTAAATGTTTGAGCTTCTGGCCAGCGTCACGCAAGTACTTTGACACGTAGGAGTCTCCCTTTTACTCCAAGCTGTCCCTGTTGGCTGAAGCAGTCGGCGTGTCTGTATCGCAGCCTGGGAGGCCGGGCGTTGGGGGAGTCTGCCAAGTGACTGGCCTCCATTTATAGCTAACTGAGAAACTGCGTCGAAGCTTTCGGGAGCCTCTTACAGGGAATGGTTGCAGTTGGGAATTGGAGACTGTGCTGGCAAACGTCAGCAGCTCCTCTCCCTCGGAGGGCTCTTGGTGTGCCGACTCCTAACAGCCAGCACGGTCCCCAGCTCGTGAACGGTCCCATTGCGAGCCGGTCTCGTCCGTGAAAGAGCCACGTGAGGCTGAGCTCCAACAGTCGGGCTCCACACCTGGAGCCTTTGGGACAGGGCAGTCCTGAGCCGATGTGCCCACCAGGGGACGCGACCAAAGTTTACGTACCACAGGAAAGCGCAATCAAGGCCTCGTGTTCTCTCCATGAAAGGAACGTGAGCTTGAAGGGTGATGCGTCAGCGTGCACCGTGAACAGCTCGCTGGTACGCCTGTCTTTGCCCCCTCTCACGGTCTCACGCACCCGGGCTCAGTTCCGTGCAGGAACGCTGAGTGGGAGCGCCAGCCTCGCTGCTGGACTCTAAAGCCTTCCACCCCCTAATGGCAGGTTGTGTGTGTCTCTCACGTGGGGGGAGGAATGAGGTCGCCCACAGAGGTTCTGCCATGAAAGATCTAAAGACGCACGCTGCTGAGGAGCTTGTTCCTCATGGAGCGTCCCCGAAGGCCAGAAGAATGCCGACGGTCTCTTTCAAAGCTGCCGGACGCTCTGCCGTTCTAGGCCTGAGATACGGACCCTGTGACGGCACCGTAACCCCGCGAGATTCAGGAGACATCGCCAGTGCGAGTGGCAATCCGGAAGGAAGAGCCTCCAAGGCGGAGTGTCCTTTCCTGTACAAAACGGCGCCCAAGTGGCTGAGGCAGGGAGCATTTTCCTTCACAGAACCGGCATCCTCGTATGCCTGTGGGTTGCTCTAAAGAAACGACACTGTGAGCAACCTCTTCGAAAAGGCCTTCGCAAGCGACTTGGAGACAACAGCAGCGCAGTGGAGGCACAGACCGTTATCCTAGAGAGCAGCACAGTGTCTCTAGCAGCGATCGCTTCCCGGAGGATACTTAAGCCACACCGAGATTCCAGCAGGGAGTTTTGCCTTATAGCAGTACAACTCACTCAAGAAAGAGGGATGAGGTGTAGGGCTAATCTACGTGCGCTCACGCTCTGTGTCCCCGAGAAGGTTTCACGGAGCAGAAGGCATCACCGACCGCTACCACGTGTGTGCACCAAAGAAGCCCTGTGCCGTGGGTGTTCTCAGGCCGACAGCGAAGACCTAGGTGTGTGCTGCACCCGCGCTCGGTGGTTCACACGTTGCGTGACCCCTGTGCCTTTGGAAGATGTTCAGAGCGGGTGGCACCTGCGTGCTGCGAGCGCAAGAGGTGTAGAGTGTAGAGGCCTTTCACACTGGAGGAAGGGCTTGCGTCTCGTGGAGAGAACGTGTACGTCGCCCGGGAGATGGAGGCGCGCTCTTGACACCATTTCCTCTGCCCGTTTAAAACACAAGTGTTTGTACTCGATCTGGGCTGCCTGGTGAAACGCTTGGCAGTCCGCATCACCCTGAGCACCTCTCTTGAAGTTTGATTCGTAGCTGGGTGAACTCGGGCTTCAGAGGCTTAGATGAGACCAAACGTGTTCAGCTTGTGGCGAAAGCCTTTGACCAGAGGCATATATGCTTGTGCTTGGGGCGAGGGCTAGGCAAGAACGTTTACACCCCGGGTTTTTATCTTTACCCTAAGCTGTGTCCCTTTTGGCTGCAGCAGGCGGAGAGAACCCGCGGAGAGAGAACAGCTGCGAGGTGGATGCACAGAACAGTCACCTCGACACCAGCCCCGGGGTCCCAAGCAACGATCCTTCCCCGGAGGGTACTTAACCCACCCCGGGATTCAAGCAGGGAGTTCGCCTTGTCCAACTCGCACAGGAGACTGGCATGAGATGTAGGGCTCATCTACTTGCGTTCACACTACGTGGCCCGGAGAAGTTCTCACGGAGCCGAATGCAGCACCCTTCCTCCACCAGGTGTGTACACAAATGAGCGCTGGGCAGTGGGTGTTCTCAAGGCCAAGAGAGAAGCCCTTGTTCTGTGCTGCACCTGCTGGGTGGTTCAAAGGTTTTCTGACCTTCCTGCTCTGGAAGCTTTTCAGAGCTGAGGCTGCGCCTGGGCTCCGAAAGCGGAGAGGCGTAGAGGCCTTTCACACTGAAGGCGTGGGCCTGTTTCCCATGGAGAAAGTGTACGTCGCCCAACCCCCACCCCCACCCCACCCCACCCCACCCCAACCCACCCCCAGCTGGAGGCGTGCGGGTTTGACACCATTTTGTCCTGCCCATGGAAAATACAAAGAGGCGTACACGATTTGGGCTGTCTGGTGAGAGAATTTTGAAGCGGCGGCACCCTGAGTACCTTTCCCGAAGTTTGCTTCCTAGCTGGTTAAACTCGGCTTTCAGAGGCGAGATGAGAACAAACTTGCTCCGCGTGCGGCGAAGTGCCCTGATGCCCTGCCCTAAATGTTTGAGCTTCTGGCCAGCGTCACGCAAGTACTTTGACACGTAGGAGTCTCCCTTTTACTCCAAGCTGTCCCTGTTGGCTGAAGCAGTCGGCGTGTCTGTATCGCAGCCTGGAAGGCCGGGCGTTGGGGGAGTCTGCCAAGTGACTGGCCTCCATTTATAGCTAACTGAGAAACTGCGTCGAAGCTTTCGGGAGCCTCTTACAGGGAATGGTTGCAGTTGGGAATTGGAGACTGTGCTGGCAAACGTCAGCAGCTCCTCTCCCTCGGAGGGCTCTTGGTGTGCCGACTCCTAACAGCCAGCACGGTCCCCAGCTCGTGAACGGTCCCATTGCGAGCCGGTCTCGTCCATGAAAGAGCCACGTGAGGCTGAGCTCCAACAGTCGGGCTCCACACCTGGAGCCTTTGGGACAGGGCAGTCCTGAGCCGATGTGCCCACCAGGGGACGCGACCAAAGTTTACGTACCACAGGAAAGCGCAATCAAGGCCTCGTGTTCTCTCCATGAAAGGAACGTGAGCTTGAAGGGTGATGCGTCAGCGTGCACCGTGAACAGCTCGCTGGTACGCCTGTCTTTGCCCCCTCTCACGGTCTCACGCACCCGGGCTCAGTTCCGTGCAGGAACGCTGAGTGGGAGCGCCAGCCTCGCTGCTGGACTCTAAAGCCTTCCACCCCCTAATGGCAGGTTGTGTGTGTCTCTCACGTGGGGGGAGGAATGAGGTCGCCCACAGAGGTTCTGCCATGAAAGATCTAAAGACGCACGCTGCTGAGGAGCTTGTTCCTCATGGAGCGTCCCCGAAGGCCAGAAGAATGCCGACGGTCTCTTTCAAAGCTGCCGGACGCTCTGCCGTTCTAGGCCTGAGATACGGACCCTGTGACGGCACCGTAACCCCGCGAGATTCAGGAGACATCGCCAGTGCGAGTGGCAATCCGGAAGGAAGAGCCTCCAAGGCGGAGTGTCCTTTCCTGTACAAAACGGCGCCCAAGTGGCTGAGGCAGGGAGCATTTTCCTTCACAGAACCGGCATCCTCGTATGCCTGTGGGTTGCTCTAAAGAAACGACACTGTGAGCAACCTCTTCGAAAAGGCCTTCGCAAGCGACTTGGAGACAACAGCAGCGCAGTGGAGGCACAGACCGTTATCCTAGAGAGCAGCACAGTGTCTCTAGCAGCGATCGCTTCCCGGAGGATACTTAAGCCACACCGAGATTCCAGCAGGGAGTTTTGCCTTATAGCAGTACAACTCACTCAAGAAAGAGGGATGAGGTGTAGGGCTAATCTACGTGCGCTCACGCTCTGTGTCCCCGAGAAGGTTTCACGGAGCAGAAGGCATCACCGACCGCTACCACGTGTGTGCACCAAAGAAGCCCTGTGCCGTGGGTGTTCTCAGGCCGACAGCGAAGACCTAGGTGTGTGCTGCACCCGCGCTCGGTGGTTCACACGTTGCGTGACCCCTGTGCCTTTGGAAGATGTTCAGAGCGGGTGGCACCTGCGTGCTGCGAGCGCAAGAGGTGTAGAGTGTAGAGGCCTTTCACACTGGAGGAAGGGCTTGCGTCTCGTGGAGAGAACGTGTACGTCGCCCGGGAGATGGAGGCGCGCTCTTGACACCATTTCCTCTGCCCGTTTAAAACACAAGTGTTTGTACTCGATCTGGGCTGCCTGGTGAAACGCTTGGCAGTCCGCATCACCCTGAGCACCTCTCCTGAAGTTTGATTCGTAGCTGGGTGAACTCGGGCTTCAGAGGCTTAGATGAGACCAAACGTGTTCAGCTTGTGGCGAAAGCCTTTGACCAGAGGCATATACGCTTGTGCTTGGGGCGAGGGCTAGGCAAGAACGTTTACACCCCGGGTTTTTATCTTTACCCTAAGCTGTGTCCCTTTTGGCTGCAGCAGGCGGAGAGAACCCGCGGAGAGAGAACAGCTGCGAGGTGGATGCACAGAACAGTCACCTCGACACCAGCCCCGGGGTCCCAAGCAACGATCCTTCCCCGGAGGGTACTTAACCCACCCCAGGATTCAAGCAGGGAGTTCGCCTTGTCCAACTCGCACAGGAGACTGGCATGAGATGTAGGGCTCATCTACTTGCGTTCACACTACGTGGCCCGGAGAAGTTCTCACGGAGCCGAATGCAGCACCCTTCCTCCACCACGTGTGTACACAAAGGAGCGCTGGGCAGTGGGTGTTCTCAAGGCCAAGAGAGAAGCCCTTGTTCTGTGCTGCACCTGCTGGGTGGTTCAAAGGTTTTCTGACCTTCCTGCTCTGGAAGCTTTTCAGAGCTGAGGCTGCGCCTGGGCTGCGAAAGCGGAGAGGCGTAGAGGCCTTTCACACTGAAGGCGTGGGCCTGTTTCCCGTGGAGAAAGTGTACGTCGCCCAACCCCCACCCCCACCCCACCCCACCCCACCCCAACCCACCCCCAGCTGGAGGCGTGCGGGTTTGACACCATTTTGTCCTGCCCATGGAAAATACAAAGAGGCGTACACGATTTGGGCTGTCTGGTGAGAGAATTTTGAAGCGGCGGCACCCTGAGTACCTTTCCCGAAGTTTGCTTCCTAGCTGGTTAAACTCGGCTTTCAGAGGCGAGATGAGAACAAACTTGCTCCGCGTGCGGCGAAGTGCCCTGATGCCCTGCCCTAAATGTTTGAGCTTCTGGCCAGCGTCACGCAAGTACTTTGACACGTAGGAGTCTCCCTTTTACTCCAAGCTGTCCCTGTTGGCTGAAGCAGTCGGCGTGTCTGTATCGCAGCCTGGGAGGCCGGGCGTTGGGGGAGTCTGCCAAGTGACTGGCCTCCATTTATAGCTAACTGAGAAACTGCGTCGAAGCTTTCGGGAGCCTCTTACAGGGAATGGTTGCAGTTGGGAATTGGAGACTGTGCTGGCAAACGTCAGCAGCTCCTCTCCCTCGGAGGGCTCTTGGTGTGCCGACTCCTAACAGCCAGCACGGTCCCCAGCTCGTGAACGGTCCCATTGCGAGCCGGTCTCGTCCGTGAAAGAGCCACGTGAGGCTGAGCTCCAACAGTCGGGCTCCACACCTGGAGCCTTTGGGACAGGGCAGTCCTGAGCCGATGTGCCCACCAGGGGACGCGACCAAAGTTTACGTACCACAGGAAAGCGCAATCAAGGCCTCGTGTTCTCTCCATGAAAGGAACGTGAGCTTGAAGGGTGATGCGTCAGCGTGCACCGTGAACAGCTCGCTGGTACGCCTGTCTTTGCCCCCTCTCACGGTCTCACGCACCCGGGCTCAGTTCCGTGCAGGAACGCTGAGTGGGAGCGCCAGCCTCGCTGCTGGACTCTAAAGCCTTCCACCCCCTAATGGCAGGTTGTGTGTGTCTCTCACGTGGGGGGAGGAATGAGGTCGCCCACAGAGGTTCTGCCATGAAAGATCTAAAGACGCACGCTGCTGAGGAGCTTGTTCCTCATGGAGCGTCCCCGAAGGCCAGAAGAATGCCGACGGTCTCTTTCAAAGCTGCCGGACGCTCTGCCATTCTAGGCCTGAGATACGGACCCTGTGACGGCACCGTAACCCCGCGAGATTCAGGAGACATCGCCAGTGCGAGTGGCAATCCGGAAGGAAGAGCCTCCAAGGCGGAGTGTCCTTTCCTGTACAAAACGGCGCCCAAGTGGCTGAGGCAGGGAGCATTTTACTTCACAGAACCGGCATCCCCGTATGCCTGTGGGTTGCTCTAAAGAAACGACACTGTGAGCAACCTCTTCGAAAAGGCCTTCGCAAGCGACTTGGAGACAACAGCAGCGCAGTGGAGGCACAGACCGTTATCCTAGAGAGCAGCACAGTGTCTCTAGCAGCGATCGCTTCCCGGAGGATACTTAAGCCACACCGAGATTCCAGCAGGGAGTTTTGCCTTATAGCAGTACAACTCACTCAAGAAAGAGGGATGAGGTGTAGGGCTAATCTACGTGCGCTCACGCTCTGTGTCCCCGAGAAGGTTTCACGGAGCAGAAGGCATCACCGACCGCTACCACGTGTGTGCACCAAAGAAGCCCTGTGCCGTGGGTGTTCTCAGGCTGACAGCGAAGACCTAGGTGTGTGCTGCACCCGCGCTCGGTGGTTCACACGTTGTGTGACCCCTGTGCCTTTGGAAGATGTTCAGAGCGGGTGGCACCTGCGTGCTGCGAGCGCAAGAGGTGTAGAGTGTAGAGGCCTTTCACACTGGAGGAAGGGCTTGCGTCTCGTGGAGAGAACGTGTACGTCGCCCGGGAGATGGAGGCGCGCTCTTGACACCATTTCCTCTGCCCGTTTAAAACACAAGTGTTTGTACTCGATCTGGGCTGCCTGGTGAAACGCTTGGCAGTCCGCATCACCCTGAGCACCTCTCCTGAAGTTTGATTCGTAGCTGGGTGAACTCGGGCTTCAGAGGCTTAGATGAGACCAAACGTGTTCAGCTTGTGGCGAAAGCCTTTGACCAGAGGCATATACGCTTGTGCTTGGGGCGAGGGCTAGGCAAGAACGTTTACACCCCGGGTTTTTATCTTTACCCTAAGCTGTGTCCCTTTTGGCTGCAGCAGGCGGAGAGAACCCGCGGAGAGAGAACAGCTGCGAGGTGGATGCACAGAACAGTCACCTCGACACCAGCCCCGGGGTCCCAAGCAACGATCCTTCCCCGGAGGGTACTTAACCCACCCCGGGATTCAAGCAGGGAGTTCGCCTTGTCCAACTCGCACAGGAGACTGGCATGAGATGTAGGGCTCATCTACTTGCGTTCACACTACGTGGCCCGGAGAAGTTCTCACGGAGCCGAATGCAGCACCCTTCCTCCACCACGTGTGTACACAAAGGAGCGCTGGGCAGTGGGTGTTCTCAAGGCCAAGAGAGAAGCCCTTGTTCTGTGCTGCACCTGCTGGGTGGTTCAAAGGTTTTCTGACCTTCCTGCTCTGGAAGCTTTTCAGAGCTGAGGCTGCGCCTGGGCTGCGAAAGCGGAGAGGCGTAGAGGCCTTTCACACTGAAGGCGTGGGCCTGTTTCCCATGGAGAAAGTGTACGTCGCCCAACCCCCACCCCCACCCCACCCCAACCCACCCCCAGCTGGAGGCGTGCGGGTTTGACACCATTTTGTCCTGCCCATGGAAAATACAAAGAGGCGTACACGATTTGGGCTGTCTGGTGAGAGAATGTTGAAGCGGCGGCACCCTGAGTACCTTTCCCGAAGTTTGCTTCCTAGCTGGTTAAACTCGGCTTTCAGAGGCGAGATGAGAACAAACTTGCTCCGCGTGCGGCGAAGTGCCCTGATGCCCTGCCCTAAATGTTTGAGCTTCTGGCCAGCGTCACGCAAGTACTTTGACACGTAGGAGTCTCCCTTTTACTCCAAGCTGTCCCTGTTGGCTGAAGCAGTCGGCGTGTCTGTATCGCAGCCTGGGAGGCCGGGCGTTGGGGGAGTCTGCCAAGTGACTGGCCTCCATTTATAGCTAACTGAGAAACTGCGTCGAAGCTTTCGGGAGCCTCTTACAGGGAATGGTTGCAGTTGGGAATTGGAGACTGTGCTGGCAAACGTCAGCAGCTCCTCTCCCTCGGAGGGCTCTTGGTGTGCCGACTCCTAACAGCCAGCACGGTCCCCAGCTCGTGAACGGTCCCATTGCGAGCCGGTCTCGTCCGTGAAAGAGCCACGTGAGGCTGAGCTCCAACAGTCGGGCTCCACACCTGGAGCCTTTGGGACAGGGCAGTCCTGAGCCGATGTGCCCACCAGGGGACGCGACCAAAGTTTACGTACCACAGGAAAGCGCAATCAAGGCCTCGTGTTCTCTCCATGAAAGGAACGTGAGCTTGAAGGGTGATGCGTCAGCGTGCACCGTGAACAGCTCGCTGGTACGCCTGTCTTTGCCCCCTCTCACGGTCTCACGCACCCGGGCTCAGTTCCGTGCAGGAACGCTGAGTGGGAGCGCCAGCCTCGCTGCTGGACTCTAAAGCCTTCCACCCCCTAATGGCAGGTTGTGTGTGTCTCTCACGTGGGGGGAGGAATGAGGTCGCCCACAGAGGTTCTGCCATGAAAGATCTAAAGACGCACGCTGCTGAGGAGCTTGTTCCTCATGGAGCGTCCCCGAAGGCCAGAAGAATGCCGACGGTCTCTTTCAAAGCTGCCGGACGCTCTGCCGTTCTAGGCCTGAGATACGGACCCTGTGACGGCACCGTAACCCCGCGAGATTCAGGAGACATCGCCAGTGCGAGTGGCAATCCGGAAGGAAGAGCCTCCAAGGCGGAGTGTCCTTTCCTGTACAAAACGGCGCCCAAGTGGCTGAGGCAGGGAGCATTTTCCTTCACAGAACCGGCATCCTCGTATGCCTGTGGGTTGCTCTAAAGAAACGACACTGTGAGCAACCTCTTCGAAAAGGCCTTCGCAAGCGACTTGGAGACAACAGCAGCGCAGTGGAGGCACAGACCGTTATCCTAGAGAGCAGCACAGTGTCTCTAGCAGCGATCGCTTCCCGGAGGATACTTAAGCCACACCGAGATTCCAGCAGGGAGTTTTGCCTTATAGCAGTACAACTCACTCAAGAAAGAGGGATGAGGTGTAGGGCTAATCTACGTGCGCTCACGCTCTGTGTCCCCGAGAAGGTTTCACGGAGCAGAAGGCATCACCGACCGCTACCACGTGTGTGCACCAAAGAAGCCCTGTGCCGTGGGTGTTCTCAGGCCGACAGCGAAGACCTAGGTGTGTGCTGCACCCGCGCTCGGTGGTTCACACGTTGCGTGACCCCTGTGCCTTTGGAAGATGTTCAGAGCGGGTGGCACCTGCGTGCTGCGAGCGCAAGAGGTGTAGAGTGTAGAGGCCTTTCACACTGGAGGAAGGGCTTGCGTCTCGTGGAGAGAACGTGTACGTCGCCCGGGAGATGGAGGCGCGCTCTTGACACCATTTCCTCTGCCCGTTTAAAACACAAGTGTTTGTACTCGATCTGGGCTGCCTGGTGAAACGCTTGGCAGTCCGCATCACCCTGAGCACCTCTCCTGAAGTTTGATTCGTAGCTGGGTGAACTCGGGCTTCAGAGGCTTAGATGAGACCAAACGTGTTCAGCTTGTGGCGAAAGCCTTTGACCAGAGGCATATACGCTTGTGCTTGGGGCGAGGGCTAGGCAAGAACGTTTACACCCCGGGTTTTTATCTTTACCCTAAGCTGTGTCCCTTTTGGCTGCAGCAGGCGGAGAGAACCCGCGGAGAGAGAACAGCTGCGAGGTGGATGCACAGAACAGTCACCTCGACACCAGCCCCGGGGTCCCAAGCAACGATCCTTCCCCGGAGGGTACTTAACCCACCCCGGGATTCAAGCAGGGAGTTCGCCTTGTCCAACTCGCACAGGAGACTGGCATGAGATGTAGGGCTCATCTACTTGCGTTCACACTACGTGGCCCGGAGAAGTTCTCACGGAGCCGAATGCAGCACCCTTCCTCCACCACGTGTGTACACAAAGGAGCGCTGGGCAGTGGGTGTTCTCAAGGCCAAGAGAGAAGCCCTTGTTCTGTGCTGCACCTGCTGGGTGGTTCAAAGGTTTTCTGACCTTCCTGCTCTGGAAGCTTTTCAGAGCTGAGGCTGCGCCTGGGCTGCGAAAGCGGAGAGGCGTAGAGGCCTTTCACACTGAAGGCGTGGGCCTGTTTCCCGTGGAGAAAGTGTACGTCGCCCAACCCCCACCCCCACCCCACCCCACCCCACCCCAACCCACCCCCAGCTGGAGGCGTGCGGGTTTGACACCATTTTGTCCTGCCCATGGAAAATACAAAGAGGCGTACACGATTTGGGCTGTCTGGTGAGAGAATGTTGAAGCGGCGGCACCCTGAGTACCTTTCCCGAAGTTTGCTTCCTAGCTGGTTAAACTCGGCTTTCAGAGGCGAGATGAGAACAAACTTGCTCCGCGTGCGGCGAAGTGCCCTGATGCCCTGCCCTAAATGTTTGAGCTTCTGGCCAGCGTCACGCAAGTACTTTGACACGTAGGAGTCTCCCTTTTACTCCAAGCTGTCCCTGTTGGCTGAAGCAGTCGGCGTGTCTGTATCGCAGCCTGGGAGGCCGGGCGTTGGGGGAGTCTGCCAAGTGACTGGCCTCCATTTATAGCTAACTGAGAAACTGCGTCGAAGCTTTCGGGAGCCTCTTACAGGGAATGGTTGCAGTTGGGAATTGGAGACTGTGCTGGCAAACGTCAGCAGCTCCTCTCCCTCGGAGGGCTCTTGGTGTGCCGACTCCTAACAGCCAGCACGGTCCCCAGCTCGTGAACGGTCCCATTGCGAGCCGGTCTCGTCCGTGAAAGAGCCACGTGAGGCTGAGCTCCAACAGTCGGGCTCCACACCTGGAGCCTTTGGGACAGGGCAGTCCTGAGCCGATGTGCCCACCAGGGGACGCGACCAAAGTTTACGTACCACAGGAAAGCGCAATCAAGGCCTCGTGTTCTCTCCATGAAAGGAACGTGAGCTTGAAGGGTGATGCGTCAGCGTGCACCGTGAACAGCTCGCTGGTACGCCTGTCTTTGCCCCCTCTCATGGTCTCACGCACCCGGGCTCAGTTCCGTGCAGGAACGCTGAGTGGGAGCGCCAGCCTCGCTGCTGGACTCTAAAGCCTTCCACCCCCTAATGGCAGGTTGTGTGTGTCTCTCACGTGGGGGGAGGAATGAGGTCGCCCACAGAGGTTCTGCCATGAAAGATCTAAAGACGCACGCTGCTGAGGAGCTTGTTCCTCATGGAGCGTCCCCGAAGGCCAGAAGAATGCCGACGGTCTCTTTCAAAGCTGCCGGACGCTCTGCCATTCTAGGCCTGAGATACGGACCCTGTGTCGGCACCGTAACCCTGCGAGATTCAGGAGACATCGCCAGTGTGAGTGGCAATCCAGAAGGAAGAGCCTCCAAGGCGGAGTGTCCTTTCCTGTACAAAACGGCGCCCAAGTGGCTGAGGCAGGGAGCATTTTCCTTCACAGAACCGGCATCCTCGTATGCCTGTGGGTTGCTCTAAAGAAACGACACTGTGAGCAACCTCTTCGAAAAGGCCTTCGCAAGCGACTTGGAGACAACAGCAGCGCAGTGGAGGCACAGACCGTTATCCTAGAGAGCAGCACAGTGTCTCTAGCAGCGATCGCTTCCCGGAGGATACTTAAGCCACACAGAGATTCCAGCAGGGAGTTTTGCCTTATAGCAGTACAACTCACTCAAGAAAGAGGGATGAGGTGTAGGGCTAATCTACGTGCGCTCACGCTCTGTGTCCCCGAGAAGGTTTCACGGAGCAGAAGGCATCACCGACCGCTACCACGTGTGTGCACCAAAGAAGCCCTGTGCCGTGGGTGTTCTCAGGCCGACAGCGAAGACCTAGGTGTGTGCTGCACCCGCGCTCGGTGGTTCACACGTTGCGTGACCCCTGTGCCTTTGGAAGATGTTCAGAGCGGGTGGCACCTGCGTGCTGCGAGCGCAAGAGGTGTAGAGTGTAGAGGCCTTTCACACTGCAGGAAGGGCTTGCGTCTCGTGGAGAGAACGTGTACGTCGCCCGGGAGATGGAGGCGCGCTCTTGACACCATTTCCTCTGCCCGTTTAAAACACAAGTGTTTGTACTCGATCTGGGCTGCCTGGTGAAACGCTTGGCAGTCCGCATCACCCTGAGCACCTCTCCTGAAGTTTGATTCGTAGCTGGGTGAACTCGGGCTTCAGAGGCTTAGATGAGACCAAACGTGTTCAGCTTGTGGCGAAAGCCTTTGACCAGAGGCATATACGCTTGTGCTTGGGGCGAGGGCTAGGCAAGAACGTTTACACCCCGGGTTTTTATCTTTACCCTAAGCTGTGTCCCTTTTGGCTGCAGCAGGCGGAGAGAACCCGCGGAGAGAGAACAGCTGCGAGGTGGATGCACAGAACAGTCACCTCGACACCAGCCCCGGGGTCCCAAGCAACGATCCTTCCCCGGAGGGTACTTAACCCACCCCGGGATTCAAGCAGGGAGTTCGCCTTGTCCAACTCGCACAGGAGACTGGCATGAGATGTAGGGCTCATCTACTTGCGTTCACACTACGTGGCCCGGAGAAGTTCTCACGGAGCCGAATGCAGCACCCTTCCTCCACCACGTGTGTACACAAAGGAGCGCTGGGCAGTGGGTGTTCTCAAGGCCAAGAGAGAAGCCCTTGTTCTGTGCTGCACCTGCTGGGTGGTTCAAAGGTTTTCTGACCTTCCTGCTCTGGAAGCTTTTCAGAGCTGAGGCTGCGCCTGGGCTGCGAAAGCGGAGAGGCGTAGAGGCCTTTCACACTGAAGGCGTGGGCCTGTTTCCCATGGAGAAAGTGTACGTCGCCCAACCCCCACCCCCACCCCACCCCAACCCACCCCCAGCTGGAGGCGTGCGGGTTTGACACCATTTTGTCCTGCCCATGGAAAATACAAAGAGGCGTACACGATTTGGGCTGTCTGGTGAGAGAATGTTGAAGCGGCGGCACCCTGAGTACCTTTCCCGAAGTTTGCTTCCTAGCTGGTTAAACTCGGCTTTCAGAGGCGAGATGAGAACAAACTTGCTCCGCGTGCGGCGAAGTGCCCTGATGCCCTGCCCTAAATGTTTGAGCTTCTGGCCAGCGTCACGCAAGTACTTTGACACGTAGGAGTCTCCCTTTTACTCCAAGCTGTCCCTGTTGGCTGAAGCAGTCGGCGTGTCTGTATCGCAGCCTGGGAGGCCGGGCGTTGGGGGAGTCTGCCAAGTGACTGGCCTCCATTTATAGCTAACTGAGAAACTGCGTCGAAGCTTTCGGGAGCCTCTTACAGGGAATGGTTGCAGTTGGGAATTGGAGACTGTGCTGGCAAACGTCAGCAGCTCCTCTCCCTCGGAGGGCTCTTGGTGTGCCGACTCCTAACAGCCAGCACGGTCCCCAGCTCGTGAACGGTCCCATTGCGAGCCGGTCTCGTCCGTGAAAGAGCCACGTGAGGCTGAGCTCCAACAGTCGGGCTCCACACCTGGAGCCTTTGGGACAGGGCAGTCCTGAGCCGATGTGCCCACCAGGGGACGCGACCAAAGTTTACGTACCACAGGAAAGCGCAATCAAGGCCTCGTGTTCTCTCCATGAAAGGAACGTGAGCTTGAAGGGTGATGCGTCAGCGTGCACCGTGAACAGCTCGCTGGTACGCCTGTCTTTGCCCCCTCTCACGGTCTCACGCACCCGGGCTCAGTTCCGTGCAGGAACGCTGAGTGGGAGCGCCAGCCTCGCTGCTGGACTCTAAAGCCTTCCACCCCCTAATGGCAGGTTGTGTGTGTCTCTCACGTGGGGGGAGGAATGAGGTCGCCCACAGAGGTTCTGCCATGAAAGATCTAAAGACGCACGCTGCTGAGGAGCTTGTTCCTCATGGAGCGTCCCCGAAGGCCAGAAGAATGCCGACGGTCTCTTTCAAAGCTGCCGGACGCTCTGCCGTTCTAGGCCTGAGATACGGACCCTGTGACGGCACCGTAACCCCGCGAGATTCAGGAGACATCGCCAGTGCGAGTGGCAATCCGGAAGGAAGAGCCTCCAAGGCGGAGTGTCCTTTCCTGTACAAAACGGCGCCCAAGTGGCTGAGGCAGGGAGCATTTTCCTTCACAGAACCGGCATCCTCGTATGCCTGTGGGTTGCTCTAAAGAAACGACACTGTGAGCAACCTCTTCGAAAAGGCCTTCGCAAGCGACTTGGAGACAACAGCAGCGCAGTGGAGGCACAGACCGTTATCCTAGAGAGCAGCACAGTGTCTCTAGCAGCGATCGCTTCCCGGAGGATACTTAAGCCACACCGAGATTCCAGCAGGGAGTTTTGCCTTATAGCAGTACAACTCACTCAAGAAAGAGGGATGAGGTGTAGGGCTAATCTACGTGCGCTCACGCTCTGTGTCCCCGAGAAGGTTTCACGGAGCAGAAGGCATCACCGACCGCTACCACGTGTGTGCACCAAAGAAGCCCTGTGCCGTGGGTGTTCTCAGGCCGACAGCGAAGACCTAGGTGTGTGCTGCACCCGCGCTCGGTGGTTCACACGTTGCGTGACCCCTGTGCCTTTGGAAGATGTTCAGAGCGGGTGGCACCTGCGTGCTGCGAGCGCAAGAGGTGTAGAGTGTAGAGGCCTTTCACACTGGAGGAAGGGCTTGCGTCTCGTGGAGAGAACGTGTACGTCGCCCGGGAGATGGAGGCGCGCTCTTGACACCATTTCCTCTGCCCGTTTAAAACACAAGTGTTTGTACTCGATCTGGGCTGCCTGGTGAAACGCTTGGCAGTCCGCATCACCCTGAGCACCTCTCCTGAAGTTTGATTCGTAGCTGGGTGAACTCGGGCTTCAGAGGCTTAGATGAGACCAAACGTGTTCAGCTTGTGGCGAAAGCCTTTGACCAGAGGCATATACGCTTGTGCTTGGGGCGAGGGCTAGGCAAGAACGTTTACACCCCGGGTTTTTATCTTTACCCTAAGCTGTGTCCCTTTTGGCTGCAGCAGGCGGAGAGAACCCGCGGAGAGAGAACAGCTGCGAGGTGGATGCACAGAACAGTCACCTCGACACCAGCCCCGGGGTCCCAAGCAACGATCCTTCCCCGGAGGGTACTTAACCCACCCCGGGATTCAAGCAGGGAGTTCGCCTTGTCCAACTCGCACAGGAGACTGGCATGAGATGTAGGGCTCATCTACTTGCGTTCACACTACGTGGCCCGGAGAAGTTCTCACGGAGCCGAATGCAGCACCCTTCCTCCACCACGTGTGTACACAAAGGAGCGCTGGGCAGTGGGTGTTCTCAAGGCCAAGAGAGAAGCCCTTGTTCTGTGCTGCACCTGCTGGGTGGTTCAAAGGTTTTCTGACCTTCCTGCTCTGGAAGCTTTTCAGAGCTGAGGCTGCGCCTGGGCTGCGAAAGCGGAGAGGCGTAGAGGCCTTTCACACTGAAGGCGTGGGCCTGTTTCCCATGGAGAAAGTGTACGTCGCCCAACCCCCACCCCCACCCCACCCCACCCCACCCCAACCCACCCCCAGCTGGAGGCGTGCGGGTTTGACACCATTTTGTCCTGCCCATGGAAAATACAAAGAGGCGTACACGATTTGGGCTGTCTGGTGAGAGAATGTTGAAGCGGCGGCACCCTGAGTACCTTTCCCGAAGTTTGCTTCCTAGCTGGTTAAACTCGGCTTTCAGAGGCGAGATGAGAACAAACTTGCTCCGCGTGCGGCGAAGTGCCCTGATGCCCTGCCCTAAATGTTTGAGCTTCTGGCCAGCGTCACGCAAGTACTTTGACACGTAGGAGTCTCCCTTTTACTCCAAGCTGTCCCTGTTGGCTGAAGCAGTCGGCGTGTCTGTATCGCAGCCTGGGAGGCCGGGCGTTGGGGGAGTCTGCCAAGTGACTGGCCTCCATTTATAGCTAACTGAGAAACTGCGTCGAAGCT
Organism: Orcinus orca; assembly: GCF_937001465.1. Taxonomy (NCBI): domain Eukaryota; kingdom Metazoa; phylum Chordata; class Mammalia; order Artiodactyla; family Delphinidae; genus Orcinus; species Orcinus orca. Next base: position 283,064 of record NW_026043876.1, read on the forward strand.
TTCGGGAGCCTCTTACAGGGAATGGTTGCAGTTGGGAATTGGAGACTGTGCTGGCAAACGTCAGCAGCTCCTCTCCCTCGGAGGGCTCTTGGTGTGCCGACTCCTAACAGCCAGCACGGTCCCCAGCTCGTGAACGGTCCCATTGCGAGCCGGTCTCGTCCGTGAAAGAGCCACGTGAGGCTGAGCTCCAACAGTCGGGCTCCACACCTGGAGCCTTTGGGACAGGGCAGTCCTGAGCCGATGTGCCCACCAGGGGACGCGACCAAAGTTTACGTACCACAGGAAAGCGCAATCAAGGCCTCGTGTTCTCTCCATGAAAGGAACGTGAGCTTGAAGGGTGATGCGTCAGCGTGCACCGTGAACAGCTCGCTGGTACGCCTGTCTTTGCCCCCTCTCACGGTCTCACGCACCCGGGCTCAGTTCCGTGCAGGAACGCTGAGTGGGAGCGCCAGCCTCGCTGCTGGACTCTAAAGCCTTCCACCCCCTAATGGCAGGTTGTGTGTGTCTCTCACGTGGGGGGAGGAATGAGGTCGCCCACAGAGGTTCTGCCATGAAAGATCTAAAGACGCACGCTGCTGAGGAGCTTGTTCCTCATGGAGCGTCCCCGAAGGCCAGAAGAATGCCGACGGTCTCTTTCAAAGCTGCCGGACGCTCTGCCATTCTAGGCCTGAGATACGGACCCTGTGTCGGCACCGTAACCCTGCGAGATTCAGGAGACATCGCCAGTGTGAGTGGCAATCCAGAAGGAAGAGCCTCCAAGGCGGAGTGTCCTTTCCTGTACAAAACGGCGCCCAAGTGGCTGAGGCAGGGAGCATTTTCCTTCACAGAACCGGCATCCTCGTATGCCTGTGGGTTGCTCTAAAGAAACGACACTGTGAGCAACCTCTTCGAAAAGGCCTTCGCAAGCGACTTGGAGACAACAGCAGCGCAGTGGAGGCACAGACCGTTATCCTAGAGAGCAGCACAGTGTCTCTAGCAGCGATCGCTTCCCGGAGGATACTTAAGCCACACAGAGATTCCAGCAGGGAGTTTTGCCTTATAGCAGTACAACTCACTCAAGAAAGAGGGATGAGGTGTAGGGCTAATCTACGTGCGCTCACGCTCTGTGTCCCCGAGAAGGTTTCACGGAGCAGAAGGCATCACCGACCGCTACCACGTGTGTGCACCAAAGAAGCCCTGTGCCGTGGGTGTTCTCAGGCCGACAGCGAAGACCTAGGTGTGTGCTGCACCCGCGCTCGGTGGTTCACACGTTGCGTGACCCCTGTGCCTTTGGAAGATGTTCAGAGCGGGTGGCACCTGCGTGCTGCGAGCGCAAGAGGTGTAGAGTGTAGAGGCCTTTCACACTGCAGGAAGGGCTTGCGTCTCGTGGAGAGAACGTGTACGTCGCCCGGGAGATGGAGGCGCGCTCTTGACACCATTTCCTCTGCCCGTTTAAAACACAAGTGTTTGTACTCGATCTGGGCTGCCTGGTGAAACGCTTGGCAGTCCGCATCACCCTGAGCACCTCTCCTGATGTTTGATTCGTAGCTGGGTGAACTCGGGCTTCAGAGGCTTAGATGAGACCAAACGTGTTCAGCTTGTGGCGAAAGCCTTTGACCAGAGGCATATACGCTTGTGCTTGGGGCGAGGGCTAGGCAAGAACGTTTACACCCCGGGTTTTTATCTTTACCCTAAGCTGTGTCCCTTTTGGCTGCAGCAGGCGGAGAGAACCCGCGGAGAGAGAACAGCTGCGAGGTGGATGCACAGAACAGTCACCTCGACACCAGCCCCGGGGTCCCAAGCAACGATCCTTCCCCGGAGGGTACTTAACCCACCCCGGGATTCAAGCAGGGAGTTCGCCTTGTCCAACTCGCACAGGAGACTGGCATGAGATGTAGGGCTCATCTACTTGCGTTCACACTACGTGGCCCGGAGAAGTTCTCACGGAGCCGAATGCAGCACCCTTCCTCCACCACGTGTGTACACAAAGGAGCGCTGGGCAGTGGGTGTTCTCAAGGCCAAGAGAGAAGCCCTTGTTCTGTGCTGCACCTGCTGGGTGGTTCAAAGGTTTTCTGACCTTCCTGCTCTGGAAGCTTTTCAGAGCTGAGGCTGCGCCTGGGCTCCGAAAGCGGAGAGGCGTAGAGGCCTTTCACACTGAAGGCGTGGGCCTGTTTCCCATGGAGAAAGTGTACGTCGCCCAACCCCCACCCCCACCCCACCCCAACCCACCCCAACCCACCCCCAGCTGGAGGCGTGCGGGTTTGACACCATTTTGTCCTGCCCATGGAAAATACAAAGAGGCGTACACGATTTGGGCTGTCTGGTGAGAGAATGTTGAAGCGGCGGCACCCTGAGTACCTTTCCCGAAGTTTGCTTCCTAGCTGGTTAAACTCGGCTTTCAGAGGCGAGATGAGAACAAACTTGCTCCGCGTGCGGCGAAGTGCCCTGATGCCCTGCCCTAAATGTTTGAGCTTCTGGCCAGCGTCACGCAAGTACTTTGACACGTAGGAGTCTCCCTTTTACTCCAAGCTGTCCCTGTTGGCTGAAGCAGTCGGCGTGTCTGTATCGCAGCCTGGGAGGCCGGGCGTTGGGGGAGTCTGCCAAGTGACTGGCCTCCATTTATAGCTAACTGAGAAACTGCGTCGAAGCTTTCGGGAGCCTCTTACAGGGAATGGTTGCAGTTGGGAATTGGAGACTGTGCTGGCAAACGTCAGCAGCTCCTCTCCCTCGGAGGGCTCTTGGTGTGCCGACTCCTAACAGCCAGCACGGTCCCCAGCTCGTGAACGGTCCCATTGCGAGCCGGTCTCGTCCGTGAAAGAGCCACGTGAGGCTGAGCTCCAACAGTCGGGCTCCACACCTGGAGCCTTTGGGACAGGGCAGTCCTGAGCCGATGTGCCCACCAGGGGACGCGACCAAAGTTTACGTACCACAGGAAAGCGCAATCAAGGCCTCGTGTTCTCTCCATGAAAGGAACGTGAGCTTGAAGGGTGATGCGTCAGCGTGCACCGTGAACAGCTCGCTGGTACGCCTGTCTTTGCCCCCTCTCACGGTCTCACGCACCCGGGCTCAGTTCCGTGCAGGAACGCTGAGTGGGAGCGCCAGCCTCGCTGCTGGACTCTAAAGCCTTCCACCCCCTAATGGCAGGTTGTGTGTGTCTCTCACGTGGGGGGAGGAATGAGGTCGCCCACAGAGGTTCTGCCATGAAAGATCTAAAGACGCACGCTGCTGAGGAGCTTGTTCCTCATGGAGCGTCCCCGAAGGCCAGAAGAATGCCGACGGTCTCTTTCAAAGCTGCCGGACGCTCTGCCGTTCTAGGCCTGAGATACGGACCCTGTGACGGCACCGTAACCCCGCGAGATTCAGGAGACATCGCCAGTGCGAGTGGCAATCCGGAAGGAAGAGCCTCCAAGGCGGAGTGTCCTTTCCTGTACAAAACGGCGCCCAAGTGGCTGAGGCAGGGAGCATTTTCCTTCACAGAACCGGCATCCTCGTATGCCTGTGGGTTGCTCTAAAGAAACGACACTGTGAGCAACCTCTTCGAAAAGGCCTTCGCAAGCGACTTGGAGACAACAGCAGCGCAGTGGAGGCACAGACCGTTATCCTAGAGAGCAGCACAGTGTCTCTAGCAGCGATCGCTTCCCGGAGGATACTTAAGCCACACCGAGATTCCAGCAGGGAGTTTTGCCTTATAGCAGTACAACTCACTCAAGAAAGAGGGATGAGGTGTAGGGCTAATCTACGTGCGCTCACGCTCTGTGTCCCCGAGAAGGTTTCACGGAGCAGAAGGCATCACCGACCACTACCACGTGTGTGCACCAAAGAAGCCCTGTGCCGTGGGTGTTCTCAGGCCGACAGCGAAGACCTAGGTGTGTGCTGCACCCGCGCTCGGTGGTTCACACGTTGCGTGACCCCTGTGCCTTTGGAAGATGTTCAGAGCGGGTGGCACCTGCGTGCTGCGAGCGCAAGAGGTGTAGAGTGTAGAGGCCTTTCACACTGGAGGAAGGGCTTGCGTCTCGTGGAGAGAACGTGTACGTCGCCCGGGAGATGGAGGCGCGCTCTTGACACCATTTCCTCTGCCCGTTTAAAACACAAGTGTTTGTACTCGATCTGGGCTGCCTGGTGAAACGCTTGGCAGTCCGCATCACCCTGAGCACCTCTCCTGAAGTTTGATTCGTAGCTGGGTGAACTCGGGCTTCAGAGGCTTAGATGAGACCAAACGTGTTCAGCTTGTGGCGAAAGCCTTTGACCAGAGGCATATACGCTTGTGCTTGGGGCGAGGGCTAGGCAAGAACGTTTACACCCCGGGTTTTTATCTTTACCCTAAGCTGTGTCCCTTTTGGCTGCAGCAGGCGGAGAGAACCCGCGGAGAGAGAACAGCTGCGAGGTGGATGCACAGAACAGTCACCTCGACACCAGCCCCGGGGTCCCAAGCAACGATCCTTCCCCGGAGGGTACTTAACCCACCCCGGGATTCAAGCAGGGAGTTCGCCTTGTCCAACTCGCACAGGAGACTGGCATGAGATGTAGGGCTCATCTACTTGCGTTCACACTACGTGGCCCGGAGAAGTTCTCACGGAGCCGAATGCAGCACCCTTCCTCCACCACGTGTGTACACAAAGGAGCGCTGGGCAGTGGGTGTTCTCAAGGCCAAGAGAGAAGCCCTTGTTCTGTGCTGCACCTGCTGGGTGGTTCAAAGGTTTTCTGACCTTCCTGCTCTGGAAGCTTTTCAGAGCTGAGGCTGCGCCTGGGCTGCGAAAGCGGAGAGGCGTAGAGGCCTTTCACACTGAAGGCGTGGGCCTGTTTCCCATGGAGAAAGTGTACGTCGCCCAACCCCCACCCCCACCCCACCCCACCCCACCCCAACCCACCCCCAGCTGGAGGCGTGCGGGTTTGACACCATTTTGTCCTGCCCATGGAAAATACAAAGAGGCGTACACGATTTGGGCTGTCTGGTGAGAGAATTTTGAAGCGGCAGCACCCTGAGTACCTTTCCCGAAGTTTGCTTCCTAGCTGGTTAAACTCGGCTTTCAGAGGCGAGATGAGAACAAACTTGCTCCGCGTGCGGCGAAGTGCCCTGATGCCCTGCCCTAAATGTTTGAGCTTCTGGCCAGCGTCACGCAAGTACTTTGACACGTAGGAGTCTCCCTTTTACTCCAAGCTGTCCCTGTTGGCTGAAGCAGTCGGTGTGTCTGTATCGCAGCCTGGGAGGCCGGGCGTTGGGGGAGTCTGCCAAGTGACTGGCCTCCATTTATAGCTAACTGAGAAACTGCGTCGAAGCTTTCGGGAGCCTCTTACAGGGAATGGTTGCAGTTGGGAATTGGAGACTGTGCTGGCAAACGTCAGCAGCTCCTCTCCCTCGGAGGGCTCTTGGTGTGCTGACTCCTAACAGCCAGCACGGTCCCCAGCTCGTGAACGGTCCCATTGCGAGCCGGTCTCGTCCGTGAAAGAGCCACGTGAGGCTGAGCTCCAACAGTCGGTCTCCACACCTGGAGCCTTTGGGACAGGGCAGTCCTGAGCCGATGTGCCCACCAGGGGACGCGACCAAAGTTTACGTACCACAGGAAAGCGCAATCAAGGCCTCGTGTTCTCTCCATGAAAGGAACGTGAGCTTGAAGGGTGATGCGTCAGCGTGCACCGTGAACAGCTCGCTGGTACGCCTGTCTTTGCCCCCTCTCACGGTCTCACGCACCCGGGCTCAGTTCCGTGCAGGAACGCTGAGTGGGAGCGCCAGCCTCGCTGCTGGACTCTAAAGCCTTCCACCCCCTAATGGCAGGTTGTGTGTGTCTCTCACGTGGGGGGAGGAATGAGGTCGCCCACAGAGGTTCTGCCATGAAAGATCTAAAGACGCACGCTGCTGAGGAGCTTGTTCCTCATGGAGCATCCCCGAAGGCCAGAAGAATGCCGACGGTCTCTTTCAAAGCTGCCGGACGCTCTGCCGTTCTAGGCCTGAGATACGGACCCTGTGACGGCACCGTAACCCCGCGAGATTCAGGAGACATCGCCAGTGCGAGTGGCAATCCGGAAGGAAGAGCCTCCAAGGCGGAGTGTCCTTTCCTGTACAAAACGGCGCCCAAGTGGCTGAGGCAGGGAGCATTTTCCTTCACAGAACCGGCATCCTCGTATGCCTGTGGGTTGCTCTAAAGAAACGACACTGTGAGCAACCTCTTCGAAAAGGCCTTCGCAAGCGACTTGGAGACAACAGCAGCGCAGTGGAGGCACAGACCGTTATCCTAGAGAGCAGCACAGTGTCTCTAGCAGCGATCGCTTCCCGGAGGATACTTAAGCCACACCGAGATTCCAGCAGGGAGTTTTGCCTTATAGCAGTACAACTCACTCAAGAAAGAGGGATGAGGTGTAGGGTTAATCTACGTGCGCTCACGCTCTGTGTCCCCGAGAAGGTTTCACGGAGCAGAAGGCATCACCGACCGCTACCACGTGTGTGCACCAAAGAAGCCCTGTGCCGTGGGTGTTCTCAGGCCGACAGCGAAGACCTAGGTGTGTGCTGCACCCGCGCTCGGTGGTTCACACGTTGCGTGACCCCTGTGCCTTTGGAAGATGTTCAGAGCGGGTGGCACCTGCGTGCTGCGAGCGCAAGAGGTGTAGAGTGTAGAGGCCTTTCACACTGGAGGAAGGGCTTGCGTCTCGTGGAGAGAACGTGTACATCGCCCGGGAGATGGAGGCGCGCTCTTGACACCATTTCCTCTGCCCGTTTAAAACACAAGTGTTTGTACTCGATCTGGGCTGCCTGGTGAAACGCTTGGCAGTCCGCATCACCCTGAGCACCTCTCCTGAAGTTTGATTCGTAGCTGGGTGAACTCGGGCTTCAGAGGCTTAGATGAGACCAAACGTGTTCAGCTTGTGGCGAAAGCCTTTGACCAGAGGCATATACGCTTGTGCTTGGGGCGAGGGCTAGGCAAGAACGTTTACACCCCGGGTTTTTATCTTTACCCTAAGCTGTGTCCCTTTTGGCTGCAGCAGGCGGAGAGAACCCGCGGAGAGAGAACAGCTGCGAGGTGGATGCACAGAACAGTCACCTCGACACCAGCCCCGGGGTCCCAAGCAACGATCCTTCCCCGGAGGGTACTTAACCCACCCCGGGATTCAAGCAGGGAGTTCGCCTTGTCCAACTCGCACAGGAGACTGGCATGAGATGTAGGGCTCATCTACTTGCGTTCACACTACGTGGCCCGGAGAAGTTCTCACGGAGCCGAATGCAGCACCCTTCCTCCACCACGTGTGTACACAAAGGAGCGCTGGGCAGTGGGTGTTCTCAAGGCCAAGAGAGAAGCCCTTGTTCTGTGCTGCACCTGCTGGGTGGTTCAAAGGTTTTCTGACCTTCCTGCTCTGGAAGCTTTTCAGAGCTGAGGCTGCGCCTGGGCTGCGAAAGCGGAGAGGCGTAGACGCCTTTCACACTGAAGGCGTGGGCCTGTTTCCCGTGGAGAAAGTGTACGTCGCCCAACCCCCACCCCCACCCCACCCCACCCCACCCCAACCCACCCCCAGCTGGAGGCGTGCGGGTTTGACACCATTTTGTCCTGCCCATGGAAAATACAAAGAGGCGTACACGATTTGGGCTGTCTGGTGAGAGAATTTTGAAGCGGCGGCACCCTGAGTACCTTTCCCGAAGTTTGCTTCCTAGCTGGTTAAACTCGGCTTTCAGAGGCGAGATGAGAACAAACTTGCTCCGCGTGCGGCGAAGTGCCCTGATGCCCTGCCCTAAATGTTTGAGCTTCTGGCCAGCGTCACGCAAGTACTTTGACACGTAGGAGTCTCCCTTTTACTCCAAGCTGTCCCTGTTGGCTGAAGCAGTCGGCGTGTCTGTATCGCAGCCTGGGAGGCCGGGCATTGGGGGAGTCTGCCAAGTGACTGGCCTCCATTTATAGCTAACTGAGAAACTGCATCGAAGCTTTCGGGAGCCTCTTACAGGGAATGGTTGCAGTTGGGAATTGGAGACTGTGCTGGCAAACGTCAGCAGCTCCTCTCCCTCGGAGGGCTCTTGGTGTGCCGACTCCTAACAGCCAGCACGGTCCCCAGCTCGTGAACGGTCCCATTGCGAGCCGGTCTCGTCCGTGAAAGAGCCACGTGAGGCTGAGCTCCAACAGTCGGGCTCCACACCTGGAGCCTTTGGGACAGGGCAGTCCTGAGCCGATGTGCCCACCAGGGGACGCGACCAAAGTTTACGTACCACAGGAAAGCGCAATCAAGGCCTCGTGTTCTCTCCATGAAAGGAACGTGAGCTTGAAGGGTGATGCGTCAGCGTGCACCGTGAACAGCTCGCTGGTACGCCTGTCTTTGCCCCCTCTCACGGTCTCACGCACCCGGGCTCAGTTCCGTGCAGGAACGCTGAGTGGGAGCGCCAGCCTCGCTGCTGGACTCTAAAGCCTTCCACCCCCTAATGGCAGGTTGTGTGTGTCTCTCACGTGGGGGGAGGAATGAGGTCGCCCACAGAGGTTCTGCCATGAAAGATCTAAAGACGCACGCTGCTGAGGAGCTTGTTCCTCATGGAGCGTCCCCGAAGGCCAGAAGAATGCCGACGGTCTCTTTCAAAGCTGCCGGACGCTCTGCCGTTCTAGGCCTGAGATACGGACCCTGTGACGGCACCGTAACCCCGCGAGATACAGGAGACATCGCCAGTGCGAGTGGCAATCCGGAAGGAAGAGCCTCCAAGGCGGAGTGTCCTTTCCTGTACAAAACGGCGCCCAAGTGGCTGAGGCAGGGAGCATTTTCCTTCACAGAACCGGCATCCTCGTATGCCTGTGGGTTGCTCTAAAGAAACGACACTGTGAGCAACCTCTTCGAAAAGGCCTTCGCAAGCGACTTGGAGACAACAGCAGCGCAGTGGAGGCACAGACCGTTATCCTAGAGAGCAGCACAGTGTCTCTAGCAGCGATCGCTTCCCGGAGGATACTTAAGCCACACCGAGATTCCAGCAGGGAGTTTTGCCTTATAGCAGTACAACTCACTCAAGAAAGAGGGATGAGGTGTAGGGTTAATCTACGTGCGCTCACGCTCTGTGTCCCCGAGAAGGTTTCACGGAGCAGAAGGCATCACCGACCGCTACCACGTGTGTGCACCAAAGAAGCCCTGTGCCGTGGGTGTTCTCAGGCCGACAGCGAAGACCTAGGTGTGTGCTGCACCCGCGCTCGGTGGTTCACACGTTGCGTGACCCCTGTGCCTTTGGAAGATGTTCAGAGCGGGTGGCACCTGCGTGCTGCGAGCGCAAGAGGTGTAGAGTGTAGAGGCCTTTCACACTGGAGGAAGGGCTTGCGTCTCGTGGAGAGAACGTGTACATCGCCCGGGAGATGGAGGCGCGCTCTTGACACCATTTCCTCTGCCCGTTTAAAACACAAGTGTTTGTACTCGATCTGGGCTGCCTGGTGAAACGCTTGGCAGTCCGCATCACCCTGAGCACCTCTCCTGAAGTTTGATTCGTAGCTGGGTGAACTCGGGCTTCAGAGGCTTAGATGAGACCAAACGTGTTCAGCTTGTGGCGAAAGCCTTTGACCAGAGGCATATACGCTTGTGCTTGGGGCGAGGGCTAGGCAAGAACGTTTACACCCCGGGTTTTTATCTTTACCCTAAGCTGTGTCCCTTTTGGCTGCAGCAGGCGGAGAGAACCCGCGGAGAGAGAACAGCTGCGAGGTGGATGCACAGAACAGTCACCTCGACACCAGCCCCGGGGTCCCAAGCAACGATCCTTCCCCGGAGGGTACTTAACCCACCCCGGGATTCAAGCAGGGAGTTCGCCTTGTCCAACTCGCACAGGAGACTGGCATGAGATGTAGGGCTCATCTACTTGCGTTCACACTACGTGGCCCGGAGAAGTTCTCACGGAGCCGAATGCAGCACCCTTCCTCCACCACGTGTGTACACAAAGGAGCGCTGGGCAGTGGGTGTTCTCAAGGCCAAGAGAGAAGCCCTTGTTCTGTGCTGCACCTGCTGGGTGGTTCAAAGGTTTTCTGACCTTCCTGCTCTGGAAGCTTTTCAGAGCTGAGGCTGCGCCTGGGCTGCGAAAGCGGAGAGGCGTAGACGCCTTTCACACTGAAGGCGTGGGCCTGTTTCCCGTGGAGAAAGTGTACGTCGCCCAACCCCCACCCCCACCCCACCCCACCCCACCCCAACCCACCCCCAGCTGGAGGCGTGCGGGTTTGACACCATTTTGTCCTGCCCATGGAAAATACAAAGAGGCGTACACGATTTGGGCTGTCTGGTGAGAGAATTTTGAAGCGGCGGCACCCTGAGTACCTTTCCCGAAGTTTGCTTCCTAGCTGGTTAAACTCGGCTTTCAGAGGCGAGATGAGAACAAACTTGCTCCGCGTGCGGCGAAGTGCCCTGATGCCCTGCCCTAAATGTTTGAGCTTCTGGCCAGCGTCACGCAAGTACTTTGACACGTAGGAGTCTCCCTTTTACTCCAAGCTGTCCCTGTTGGCTGAAGCAGTCGGCGTGTCTGTATCGCAGCCTGGGAGGCCGGGCATTGGGGGAGTCTGCCAAGTGACTGGCCTCCATTTATAGCTAACTGAGAAACTGCATCGAAGCTTTCGGGAGCCTCTTACAGGGAATGGTTGCAGTTGGGAATTGGAGACTGTGCTGGCAAACGTCAGCAGCTCCTCTCCCTCGGAGGGCTCTTGGTGTGCCGACTCCTAACAGCCAGCACGGTCCCCAGCTCGTGAACGGTCCCATTGCGAGCCGGTCTCGTCCGTGAAAGAGCCACGTGAGGCTGAGCTCCAACAGTCGGGCTCCACACCTGGAGCCTTTGGGACAGGGCAGTCCTGAGCCGATGTGCCCACCAGGGGACGCGACCAAAGTTTACGTACCACAGGAAAGCGCAATCAAGGCCTCGTGTTCTCTCCATGAAAGGAACGTGAGCTTGAAGGGTGATGCGTCAGCGTGCACCGTGAACAGCTCGCTGGTACGCCTGTCTTTGCCCCCTCTCACGGTCTCACGCACCCGGGCTCAGTTCCGTGCAGGAACGCTGAGTGGGAGCGCCAGCCTCGCTGCTGGACTCTAAAGCCTTCCACCCCCTAATGGCAGGTTGTGTGTGTCTCTCACGTGGGGGGAGGAATGAGGTCGCCCACAGAGGTTCTGCCATGAAAGATCTAAAGACGCACGCTGCTGAGGAGCTTGTTCCTCATGGAGCGTCCCCGAAGGCCAGAAGAATGCCGACGGTCTCTTTCAAAGCTGCCGGACGCTCTGCCGTTCTAGGCCTGAGATACGGACCCTGTGACGGCACCGTAACCCCGCGAGATACAGGAGACATCGCCAGTGCGAGTGGCAATCCGGAAGGAAGAGCCTCCAAGGCGGAGTGTCCTTTCCTGTACAAAACGGCGCCCAAGTGGCTGAGGCAGGGAGCATTTTCCTTCACAGAACCGGCATCCTCGTATGCCTGTGGGTTGCTCTAAAGAAACGACACTGTGAGCAACCTCTTCGAAAAGGCCTTCGCAAGCGACTTGGAGACAACAGCAGCGCAGTGGAGGCACAGACCGTTATCCTAGAGAGCAGCACAGTGTCTCTAGCAGCGATCGCTTCCCGGAGGATACTTAAGCCACACCGAGATTCCAGCAGGGAGTTTTGCCTTATAGCAGTACAACTCACTCAAGAAAGAGGGATGAGGTGTAGGGTTAATCTACGTGCGCTCACGCTCTGTGTCCCCGAGAAGGTTTCACGGAGCAGAAGGCATCACCGACCGCTACCACGTGTGTGCACCAAAGAAGCCCTGTGCCGTGGGTGTTCTCAGGCCGACAGCGAAGACCTAGGTGTGTGCTGCACCCGCGCTCGGTGGTTCACACGTTGCGTGACCCCTGTGCCTTTGGAAGATGTTCAGAGCGGGTGGCACCTGCGTGCTGCGAGCGCAAGAGGTGTAGAGTGTAGAGGCCTTTCACACTGGAGGAAGGGCTTGCGTCTCGTGGAGAGAACGTGTACGTCGCCCGGGAGATGGAGGCGCGCTCTTGACACCATTTCCTCTGCCCGTTTAAAACACAAGTGTTTGTACTCGATCTGGGCTGCCTGGTGAAACGCTTGGCAGTCCGCATCACCCTGAGCACCTCTCCTGAAGTTTGATTCGTAGCTGGGTGAACTCAGGCTTCAGAGGCTTAGATGAGACCAAACGTGTTCAGCTTGTGGCGAAAGCCTTTGACCAGAGGCATATACGCTTGTGCTTGGGGCGAGGGCTAGGCAAGAACGTTTACACCCCGGGTTTTTATCTTTACCCTAAGCTGTGTCCCTTTTGGCTGCAGCAGGCGGAGAGAACCCGCGGAGAGAGAACAGCTGCGAGGTGGATGCACAGAACAGTCACCTCGACACCAGCCCCGGGGTCCCAAGCAACGATCCTTCCCCGGAGGGTACTTAACCCACCCCGGGATTCAAGCAGGGAGTTCGCCTTGTCCAACTCGCACAGGAGACTGGCATGAGATGTAGGGCTCATCTACTTGCGTTCACACTACGTGGCCCGGAGAAGTTCTCACGGAGCCGAATGCAGCACCCTTCCTCCACCACGTGTGTACACAAAGGAGCGCTGGGCAGTGGGTGTTCTCAAGGCCAAGAGAGAAGCCCTTGTTCTGTGCTGCACCTGCTGGGTGGTTCAAAGGTTTTCTGACCTTCCTGCTCTGGAAGCTTTTCAGAGCTGAGGCTGCGCCTGGGCTGCGAAAGCGGAGAGGCGTAGAGGCCTTTCACACTGAAGGCGTGGGCCTGTTTCCCATGGAGAAAGTGTACGTCGCCCAACCCCCACCCCCACCCCACCCCACCCCACCCCAACCCACCCCCAGCTGGAGGCGTGCGGGTTTGACACCATTTTGTCCTGCCCATGGAAAATACAAAGAGGCGTACACGATTTGGGCTGTCTGGTGAGAGAATTTTGAAGCGGCGGCACCCTGAGTACCTTTCCCGAAGTTTGCTTCCTAGCTGGTTAAACTCGGCTTTCAGAGGCGAGATGAGAACAAACTTGCTCCGCGTGCGGCGAAGTGCCCTGATGCCCTGCCCTAAATGTTTGAGCTTCTGGCCAGCGTCACGCAAGTACTTTGACACGTAGGAGTCTCCCTTTTACTCCAAGCTGTCCCTGTTGGCTGAAGCAGTCGGCGTGTCTGTATCGCAGCCTGGGTGGCCGGGCGTTGGGGGAGTCTGCCAAGTGACTGGCCTCCATTTATAGCTAACTGAGAAACTGCGTCGAAGCTTTCGGGAGCCTCTTACAGGGAATGGTTGCAGTTGGGAATTGGAGACTGTGCTGGCAAACGTCAGCAGCTCCTCTCCCTCGGAGGGCTCTTGGTGTGCCGACTCCTAACAGCCAGCACGGTCCCCAGCTCGTGAACGGTCCCATTGCGAGCCGGTCTCGTCCGTGAAAGAGCCACGTGAGGCTGAGCTCCAACAGTCGGGCTCCACACCTGGAGCCTTTGGGACAGGGCAGTCCTGAGCCGATGTGCCCACCAGGGGACGCGACCAAAGTTTACGTACCACAGGAAAGCGCAATCAAGGCCTCGTGTTCTCTCCATGAAAGGAACGTGAGCTTGAAGGGTGATGCGTCAGCGTGCACCGTGAACAGCTCGCTGGTACGCCTGTCTTTGCCCCCTCTCACGGTCTCACGCACCCGGGCTCAGTTCCGTGCAGGAACGCTGAGTGGGAGCGCCAGCCTCGCTGCTGGACTCTAAAGCCTTCCACCCCCTAATGGCAGGTTGTGTGTGTCTCTCACGTGGGGGGAGGAATGAGGTCGCCCACAGAGGTTCTGCCATGAAAGATCTAAAGACGCACGCTGCTGAGGAGCTTGTTCCTCATGGAGCGTCCCCGAAGGCCAGAAGAATGCCGACGGTCTCTTTCAAAGCTGCCGGACGCTCTGCCGTTCTAGGCCTGAGATACGGACCCTGTGACGGCACCGTAACCCCGCGAGATTCAGGAGACATCGCCAGTGCGAGTGGCAATCCGGAAGGAAGAGCCTCCAAGGCGGAGTGTCCTTTCCTGTACAAAACGGCGCCCAAGTGGCTGAGGCAGGGAGCATTTTCCTTCACAGAACCGGCATCCTCGTATGCCTGTGGGTTGCTCTAAAGAAACGACACTGTGAGCAACCTCTTCGAAAAGGCCTTCGCAAGTGACTTGGAGACAACAGCAGCGCAGTGGAGGCACAGACCGTTATCCTAGAGAGCAGCACAGTGTCTCTAGCAGCGATCGCTTCCCGGAGGATACTTAAGCCACACCGAGATTCCAGCAGGGAGTTTTGCCTTATAGCAGTACAACTCACTCAAGAAAGAGGGATGAGGTGTAGGGCTAATCTACGTGCGCTCACACTCTGTGTCCCCGAGAAGGTTTCACGGAGCAGAAGGCATCACCGACCGCTACCACGTGTGTGCACCAAAGAAGCCCTGTGCCGTGGGTGTTCTCAGGCCGACAGCGAAGACCTAGGTGTGTGCTGCACCCGCGCTCGGTGGTTCACACGTTGCGTGACCCCTGTGCCTTTGGAAGATGTTCAGAGCGGGTGGCACCTGCGTGCTGCGAGCGCAAGAGGTGTAGAGTGTAGAGGCCTTTCACACTGGAGGAAGGGCTTGCGTCTCGTGGAGAGAACGTGTACGTCGCCCGGGAGATGGAGGCGCGCTCTTGACACCATTTCCTCTGCCCGTTTAAAACACAAGTGTTTGTACTCGATCTGGGCTGCCTGGTGAAACGCTTGGCAGTCCGCATCACCCTGAGCACCTCTCCTGAAGTTTGATTCGTAGCTGGGTGAACTCGGGCTTCAGAGGCTTAGATGAGACCAAACGTGTTCAGCTTGTGGCGAAAGCCTTTGACCAGAGGCATATACGCTTGTGCTTGGGGCGAGGGCTAGGCAAGAACGTTTACACCCCGGGTTTTTATCTTTACCCTAAGCTGTGTCCCTTTTGGCTGCAGCAGGCGGAGAGAACCCGCGGAGAGAGAACAGCTGCGAGGTGGATGCACAGAACAGTCACCTCGACACCAGCCCCGGGGTCCCAAGCAACGATCCTTCCCCGGAGGGTACTTAACCCACCCCGGGATTCAAGCAGGGAGTTCGCCTTGTCCAACTCGCACAGGAGACTGGCATGAGATGTAGGGCTCATCTACTTGCGTTCACACTACGTGGCCCGGAGAAGTTCTCACGGAGCCGAATGCAGCACCCTTCCTCCACCACGTGTGTACACAAAGGAGCGCTGGGCAGTGGGTGTTCTCAAGGCCAAGAGAGAAGCCCTTGTTCTGTGCTGCACCTGCTGGATGGTTCAAAGGTTTTCTGACCTTCCTGCTCTGGAAGCTTTTCAGAGCTGAGGCTGCGCCTGGGCTGCGAAAGCGGAGAGGCATAGAGGCCTTTCACACTGAAGGCGTGGGCCTGTTTCCCATGGAGAAAGTGTACGTCGCCCAACCCCCACCCCCACCCCACCCCACCCCACCCCAACCCACCCCCAGCTGGAGGCGTGCGGGTTTGACACCATTTTGTCCTGCCCATGGAAAATACAAAGAGGCGTACACGATTTGGGCTGTCTGGTGAGAGAATTTTGAAGCGGCGGCACCCTGAGTACCTTTCCCGAAGTTTGCTTCCTAGCTGGTTAAACTCGGCTTTCAGAGGCGAGATGAGAACAAACTTGCTCCGCGTGCGGCGAAGTGCCCTGATGCCCTGCCCTAAATGTTTGAGCTTCTGGCCAGCGTCACGCAAGTACTTTGACACGTAGGAGTCTCCCTTTTACTCCAAGCTGTCCCTGTTGGCTGAAGCAGTCGGCGTGTCTGTATCGCAGCCTGGGAGGCCGGGCGTTGGGGGAGTCTGCCAAGTGACTGGCCTCCATTTATAGCTAACTGAGAAACTGCGTCGAAGCTTTCGGGAGCCTCTTACAGGGAATGGTTGCAGTTGGGAATTGGAGACTGTGCTGGCAAACGTCAGCAGCTCCTCTCCCTCGGAGGGCTCTTGGTGTGCCGACTCCTAACAGCCAGCACGGTCCCCAGCTCGTGAACGGTCCCATTGCGAGCCGGTCTCGTCCGTGAAAGAGCCACGTGAGGCTGAGCTCCAACAGTCGGGCTCCACACCTGGAGCCTTTGGGACAGGGCAGTCCTGAGCCGATGTGCCCACCAGGGGACGCGACCAAAGTTTACGTACCACAGGAAAGCGCAATCAAGGCCTCGTGTTCTCTTCATGAAAGGAACGTGAGCTTGAAGGGTGATGCGTCAGCGTGCACCGTGAACAGCTCGCTGGTACGCCTGTCTTTGCCCCCTCTCACGGTCTCACGCACCCGGGCTCAGTTCCGTGCAGGAACGCTGAGTGGGAGCGCCAGCCTCGCTGCTGGACTCTAAAGCCTTCCACCCCCTAATGGCAGGTTGTGTGTGTCTCTCACGTGGGGGGAGGAATGAGGTCGCCCACAGAGGTTCTGCCATGAAAGATCTAAAGACGCACGCTGCTGAGGAGCTTGTTCCTCATGGAGCGTCCCCGAAGGCCAGAAGAATGCCGACGGTCTCTTTCAAAGCTGCCGGACGCTCTGCCGTTCTAGGCCTGAGATACGGACCCTGTGACGGCACCGTAACCCCGCGAGATTCAGGAGACATCGCCAGTGCGAGTGGCAATCCGGAAGGAAGAGCCTCCAAGGCGGAGTGTCCTTTCCTGTACAAAACGGCGCCCAAGTGGCTGAGGCAGGGAGCATTTTCCTTCACAGAACCGGCATCCTCGTATGCCTGTGGGTTGCTCTAAAGAAACGACACTGTGAGCAACCTCTTCGAAAAGGCCTTCGCAAGCGACTTGGAGACAACAGCAGCGCAGTGGAGGCACAGACCGTTATCCTAGAGAGCAGCACAGTGTCTCTAGCAGCGATCGCTTCCCGGAGGATACTTAAGCCACACCGAGATTCCAGCAGGGAGTTTTGCCTTATAGCAGTACAACTCACTCAAGAAAGAGGGATGAGGTGTAGGGCTAATCTACGTGCGCTCACGCTCTGTGTCCCCGAGAAGGTTTCACGGAGCAGAAGGCATCACCGACCGCTACCACGTGTGTGCACCAAAGAAGCCCTGTGCCGTGGGTGTTCTCAGGCCGACAGCGAAGACCTAGGTGTGTGCTGCACCCGCGCTCGGTGGTTCACACGTTGCGTGACCCCTGTGCCTTTGGAAGATGTTCAGAGCGGGTGGCACCTGCGTGCTGCGAGCGCAAGAGGTGTAGAGTGTAGAGGCCTTTCACACTGGAGGAAGGGCTTGCGTCTCGTGGAGAGAACGTGTACGTCGCCCGGGAGATGGAGGCGCGCTCTTGACACCATTTCCTCTGCCCGTTTAAAACACAAGTGTTTGTACTCGATCTGGGCTGCCTGGTGAAACGCTTGGCAGTCCGCATCACCCTGAGCACCTCTCCTGAAGTTTGATTCGTAGCTGGGTGAACTCGGGCTTCAGAGGCTTAGATGAGACCAAACGTGTTCAGCTTGTGGCGAAAGCCTTTGACCAGAGGCATATACGCTTGTGCTTGGGGCGAGGGCTAGGCAAGAACGTTTACACCCCGGGTTTTTATCTTTACCCTAAGCTGTGTCCCTTTTGGCTGCAGCAGGCGGAGAGAACCCGCGGAGAGAGAACAGCTGCGAGGTGGATGCACAGAACAGTCACCTCGACACCAGCCCCGGGGTCCCAAGCAACGATCCTTCCCCGGAGGGTACTTAACCCACCCCGGGATTCAAGCAGGGAGTTCGCCTTGTCCAACTCGCACAGGAGACTGGCATGAGATGTAGGGCTCATCTACTTGCGTTCACACTACGTGGCCCGGAGAAGTTCTCACGGAGCCGAATGCAGCACCCTTCCTCCACCACGTGTGTACACAAAGGAGCGCTGGGCAGTGGGTGTTCTCAAGGCCAAGAGAGAAGCCCTTGTTCTGTGCTGCACCTGCTGGGTGGTTCAAAGGTTTTCTGACCTTCCTGCTCTGGAAGCTTTTCAGAGCTGAGGCTGCGCCTGGGCTGCGAAAGCGGAGAGGCGTAGAGGCCTTTCACACTGAAGGCGTGGGCCTGTTTCCCATGGAGAAAGTGTACGTCGCCCAACCCCCACCCCCACCCCACCCCACCCCACCCCAACCCACCCCCAGCTGGAGGCGTGCGGGTTTGACACCATTTTGTCCTGCCCATGGAAAATACAAAGAGGCGTACACGATTTGGGCTGTCTGGTGAGAGAATTTTGAAGCGGCGGCACCCTGAGTACCTTTCCCGAAGTTTGCTTCCTAGCTGGTTAAACTCGGCTTTCAGAGGCGAGATGAGAACAAACTTGCTCCGCGTGCGGCGAAGTGCCCTGAT